>NC_072481.1:80512132-80817341 GCF_027574615.1 Eptesicus fuscus
AGGAGAAGGCAAGCACAGAAAACAAAAATGTTACCATCACCTTAGAAGATGTTCCAATTGCTCACAAACACTGTACTACATCCGAACTTAGGCACTGGGAATCAGGCATCAAAGAAATTGGTGAGCCTTTATTTTTCTTTCATTTAGAGGAAAGGATTAAGGGAGAGGAAGGAGAAGAGAATATCAAAAGTCAATGACAGTACTAAATATCTATACGCTATGTGCAGCGTCTTCCCAAGCAAAACATTACTGGGCACATAAAGCTCAGGTGGACAGGGAGATACCACACAGATGGTATAAAAAGTAATATGCAGCCCCAACTGGTTTGGCTCAGTGGATAGAGCACCGGCCTGTGGACTGAAGGGTCCCAGGTTCGATTCCGGTCAAGGGCATGTACCTTGGTTGCAGGCACATCCCCACTGGGGGGTGTGCAGGAGGCAGCTGATCAATGTTTTTCTCTCATCGATGTTTCTAACTCTCTATCCCTCTCCCCTTCCTCTCTGTAAAAAATCAATAAAATATATTTTTAAAAAAAAGTAATATGCAGCACAGCTTTTAATCCAATTAATTAAAAGTATGCAATTATGTTTTTGTAAATCTTATGCAGCATCTTACGATGTCAAAAAAAAACATGGCTTCCTGGAAATCATGACTGTCGTGATCTAGGAAATATTTGACATTGATTTCTTTTGTGTTCCAGAAAGAAACCATGTCAAATTTGAGAGGGATCATTGTTAATCAACAATTAAAGCAGCAACAAAGCCCTTTTGTTCTGTCAGTCACAAATGTCACATGTGTTAGAGTTTACCACCTATGGGAAGCTGCCTGTTGTGCCACCCCCAGGGAGCATAACCCTCTTCTTTCCAGGGCTCCAATTCCAAATCCAGGATCTGAGAGCCCCAAATGCCATTTTCCACAAAGACTGTCAGATTCAGGTCTATCTTAAGCAAAAACTGTTATCTTACAGCGGAAGAGGGTTTTAAAAAGGGTAACAAGAGTCAGAAGAACAGCACATGGAAGTTAAGGATCTGGCCAAATAAATCCCTAATACATTATTATGGTTACAAGGTGTGAACAAATTATCTAAAGCACATTCAGCTTTAAAAGCCTCAAAGAGCCAGTTAAAACGGTAATCTGCCTTTCCACTCTCCTGAGGTTGGATTGCCAATTTTGTTTTTAAAATATTATTTCAACAAAAACCCCAGCAGTTTCTCAATTAAGTTACTTAATACCAATTGTGAACTGCCAGAAATCTCCACAAATCCTGGTTAAGATGATGGTTGGATAAGGAGAGTGAATGATTTTGTGAGACAAGAATCGTGTTTTCGTTCCTTCTTAAGGGAAAAGAAAAATATACTAAGGAACAAAACCCAGGAGAATCCAAAGGGTGCAGCTGAAAAGTCGATCCTGTAGACTTCCCACCAGAAACATTCTCAATGGAGCTGCATGGTGGACCAGATTCTAAGCTCCATCAGCATGTGAGAGAACGAAGCACAAAGGCAGTGCTCAGAATGCAGACTGGTCCTGACAGACTAGTCCTGCAATAATCTGGAGAAAGCTTTGGTTTCTCACATCCTCTGCCTCTCAGACAGTAGATCTGCTAACAGAGGTCTGCTTTATTTAAAGAGTGACAAATAGAAAAGGGATGCTGAACAATTTCCCGTCTACTGGATATCCCATGCAGTAGCCAACAAGCACCAATAGGTGGCAATAAAGAGTCTTTATACTCCAGCTCTGGGACCACCAACCACTGAGGGGAAAAGGACTTCTGACACTCGGATTTATGCCAAGCCCCAACATTAACCAATTTTTAGGACCTGTGCTAAAATCTGAGGACAGCTCAGAAACCAGCCACTGTTGATGGAAAGTAGTATAAGAAACAATATTAGCAATATCCTTTCATCCCATCAGCCCAATCTCAATTTAAGTTCCTTGCTTGTATGGAAAATACAAAGACACTCACAATCCAGCATTTTATACACTAAAAAATATAACTGGGGCAAAAATCCACAACATGGGTTTCTGAAATAGTAATTTTTACCACCAAAAAATATTTTAAAAAGACAAAACTAAAGTAATACCTGAGAGTTCACATACGTCTCCTTCATTTGGGGCTGACAGAAAGATATTACCATATTTTCTGTGTATAAGATGCTATTTTTTTTCTAAAATCATTAGACTGAAAATCCAGGGGCTTCTTATACATGGAAGTCAGCAGAGGAGGGAGTTACACCAGTGTGTAGCTGCCCATACCTTGTCAAACAGACTTTTTCCAATCATAAGCTTTATTGTTACTGACATCAGCTGATGCTGTAACTGGAGGTGGAGGTGGAGAGTGCAACAGGGACCAAAATGTTCTGAATCCATAAAGATGTCAACAAATAAAAATATAAATAGCCCTAGCTGGTTTGGCTCAGTGGACAGAGCATCAAACCTGTGGACTGAAGGGACCCAGATTCGATTCTGATCAAGAGCACATGCCTGAGTTGTGGGCTTGATCCCCAGTTGGGAGCATGCAGGAGGCAGCCGATTAATGATTCTCTCTCATCATTGATGTTTCTCTCTCTCTCTCTCCCTCTCCCTTCCTGTCTGAAATCAATAAAAATATATTTAAAAAATAAAAAATATCCTTCTCTCCTCTGCAATACACTAACCAGCTCCAAGAAACAGAAGCTAAGTAGGTATAAGCTTCCTCACAGCTGGCTTCAGCAAAACGCTATGCCAACTAAGTGGGCAAATCTGAATCGTGTTCATAAAGATGTGGGTGGCATGCACTGGGGGCCAAGGGGTGCATCTCTACGCTTTGTATAACAAGTCTCTTCAGTTCCGCTAGCCTAAACATGCCCTAATGGTCTCCGCCTTTGATCCAAGAGGCATCCATCTTTAATAGCGTCAATATGTTGCCAAACACCACACTCCCGAGCCACAAGTCAGTCCTGGGCAGGGCTGCTAAGGCTCCCCCTACAGCAATTTGTCAATGAGCCTGGAAGGAGGACACTTCCATCTGGACACTTAAAGCTCCCTTGCCCACCTCTATACGAAATACCCTCGGAGCAGCTATCATCACTTCACACCCATAAAAGGTCCAAGACACTGACCCTGAGGAGCTCACTACTGGTTTACAAAAAATTAGAGTAATTCACTTTCTCAGCTTATACCTTCAACTGCGCTCTTCCTCAGGTTTATCTTTGTTTCATCTCATATTTTACACAATCCCAGGTATCCCAGGACACTTCATCTGAGATGCAGAGTACAGCAGTCTAACTTCACAGGTGTTTTTCCCCAAAATTACTGTTTGTTTTCTTTTTTATGTCATACGATTTTAAAAGCAGAAAATATTATAAACTTAGCATTGCAGCTAGAACAGGATTCATCAAGGATACATCGTTGAGGCTATTGGTGCCTCTTTATTAGATAGGATTATTAGTATAGATGTCACACAATAAATTCAATAAAAATAATAAAAAGAAAATGTGGTATAAATACACATTGGAATACTATTCAGACATAATAGGAGACACCAATAGCCTCTCCTTTCTTATCCCCTCCTATCCTGTTCTAGAGAGATTTCCATGATGTCTCAGTTCTAAGATTATCAAGACACCAACAAACTTGAGCTGGAAATAAAAAAATAAAAAAAAACAACCATACCCATGGATAGGTCAATAAGCAATAAAAACTGCACATGCGTTTCACAGAAGAGTAAGGCAATGACTTGTGGAGAGCGGCTACAGCATTTGGACAGGTTCAAGCCTCGGACTAATGAGAGGGCACGATCCTCTCATGGCAAAGCCATGTGCAATCCCAGCAAAATTATAGCCAAAGGCTAGCGTTGTAAGCTTGACCTTATGGTCCGAACCTGTAGTACCAGGAGGCTGAGTGATGTGGGCTTGACAGAGTTCAGGTGCATTGAGTAAGATTCAAAACCCAAGAGAACATTGTAAACATCTTGACCACGCCCTTACTTTGCCTCATGGAATCTGGCTATAAAATAAAGACTCAGCTTGCAGGCCATGGCACTGTCTCTCCGTCAGAGAGCAGCATCCCATCTAGCCTCAGCTTTATTCTCTTGTCTGTCTTCCTTAATCCTTCACCGACACTCCCCTCCCTCCCCCTCAGGTTCACCCCTGGCCGTGCTGGACCCGGTTCAATGACTGAATAGGAAACTAACTCAGAAAACTCAGAACACCCAGCTTCTCCTCATCCAGCTTCTGCTTCCACAAAGGAGAGGATGTGGACAAGCCCAGTAACTATGTCACCATGAAAGGGAGACCCCACAATGGAAGCGCATGCAAGGGTGCATTTGAAGAAGGAACTGAGGCAGATTCCACAGTGTGACTGAGCTGGGCAGAAAACGGGCTGAAGGAGACAAATGAAGGACAAACATGTGTGCCTTAAAGAAATGCACCTGACTCATTAAGATACACATTACACGCGTTTTCCAGTCCTATATATGAAACGTTAGGTTTCATGAAGAGCAGTCTAAAGCAGTCACAGCAAGACAATAAGATATGACTGAGACTACACCAGGGAGTGGGCTGGAACTTCAGTTTTTGTCATTCTCTGCCAACCACTGAAAAAAAACTTTTCTCTGGGAGAGAAATGGGCTTGGGAGGCAATCATTTACCACCAGAGAACCTTGCCAGGAAGAAAGGTACAATTTACTGTATTCCTTCCTGACCTCCCTTCTCAAAGCAAACAACTACAAGCAAAGATAACCTCACACCCTGTGGTTTCAATGCTGATCAGCTCAATAATAAAACAATAAAATCACCGCCCAGCTGGAGAACAGGGTGTGGCTCCTGGTGGGCCTGGGGAGGCTAGATGGGTCCACTTGGCAGTTAAAGCCAGGCCTGCAGGCACCACGTACCAGGTGAGAAACCACATGCTCGCTCCAGAGAGGACAGTCCACTAGAGTCCCATTCTCCATGGACTGAACTCATTTCAAGTAAATGTGAAAGTAGAATGTAAACATTAGAATAAGAAAAACTATTTTAAAAAATGATAGATACTGGAAAGGACATGGAGAGAAGAGAACCCTTATGCGCTGCTTGTGGGAATGTAAACTATTACAACAACTATGGAAAACAGTATGGAGGTTCCTCAAAAAATTAAAAATAGAATACCTTATGATCCAACAATCCAAAGGAAATGAAATAATTTATCTCAAAGAGATAGCTGCAACCCATGTTTATAGCAGCATTATTTACAATAGCCAAGACATGGAAACAACCTAAGAATCCTTCAGGAGATAAATGGGATAAAAAAAAAAAAAAGTGCTATAAGAAAAGATGAAATACCTTCAATTACGACACCATTGGATGGACCTTGAGAATATCATGCTAAGTCAAGAACCATATGATATTATTCATATGTAGAATATAAAACAAAGCAACAAGGTGAACAAAGACAAACCAACAAACACAAACCAACAGAATCTCATAGACACAGACAGTATAGTGGTTACCAGAGGGGAAGGGAGTAGGGGGAGGAAAAGGAAAAGGGGTCAAACATATAGCGATGAAAGATAGCTGACTTTGGGGGGGAGCACACAATGCAAGATGATGTACCACAGAATTGTACGCTTGAAACCTATAAATTGTATTAACCAACTAGAGGCCCGGTGCACGAAATTCGTGCTCGGGGGCGGGGAGGGTGGGGTCCCTCAGCCCCGCCTGCACCCTCCTCCAATCCGGGAGCCCTCAGGGGATGGCTCCTAACCGCTCACCTGCCTGCCTGCCCTAACCATTCTGCCTGCCTGCCTGATCCCAACTGCCCTCCCATGCCAGCCTAGTCGCCCCTATTAACTTTTCTTTTAAATCTTTTCCCTTTCACACACAATTGTATTTGACTTCCTTATTGGCTTCTCCCTCTCCCACAATTTTTCTCTCTTCTTTATGTAACACTTTTTCCTACTGACTCATCATTTATAAACTTTTCTTTCCTCCTTATTTCCTACTTCTGTTCCATCATCCTTCTTCCCATCTTTCTCCTACCCTCCCTCCCTCCCTACATTCCTTCTTTCCTTTATCTTTACCCCTGCCCTACCTTCCCTTTTCCTTCCTTCCCACCTTAATTTTATTTTTCACTTCCTCCCTCAGACCTGCTTTCCTCACTCCCTCATTTCTTCCTTCTTCCCATTCTCCTTTTAAGCTCTACTGGCTCCCTGTTAAAACTTTTCTTCCCTCCCTCTTTCTCTATCATCCTACCTTTCCCATACATTCTTCTCTACTTACTTCCACTGTTTTAATATCTATCTATCTACCTGCCTAATTATTCACTATCATTTCTCTTTTTTCTTTTCTGACTCCTACTTTTAAAATCTGTCCCCAGTACACAACTATACTTGATTTTTATTATAGCTCCTACAGTTCACTCATACATCCTCTTTCCTTCTTTAACTCTGCTCTCTACTAATTCCTTTATAAAGTTCTTCCCTCCCTCCCTTCTTAAAGCTTCCATTTAGGGGATGGCGGCTGGGGGGACTGGGGGATTCTGGAGGCAGGCGTGTGGAGCCTTGCCGCACACCTGCTGCCCCCACAGGGCTGATGGGACTGGGCGCCGCCATCCTGTGGCTGTGGGTGCCGCCATCTTTGAGGGTGGGACAGTCAATTAGCATATTCCCTCTTTATTGGCTGTGGGTGCCGCCATCTTTGCGACAGTGTGAGGGTCAATTAACATATTCCCTCTTTATTACATAGGATTATTAGTATAGATGTCACACAATAAATTTAATAAAAATAATAAAAAGAAAATGGGGTATAAATACACATAAAAAAGAAGAAATCCTGCCATTTATGACAATATGGATGGAACTTGAAGGCATTATGTTTAGTGAAATAAGTCAGAGATAGAGAAAGACAAATTCTGTGTGGTCTCGCTTATAAGTGGAATCTCTAAAAATAAATAAATAAACTGAACTCACAGGAATGTAGAGTAAATTGGTAGTTGCCTCTGTATGTATGTATGAAGGTGGTCAAGGTACAAATTCCCAGTTATAAAATGATAAGTTCTGCGGATATACTGTACAGCCCAGTGACTACATTTAACAATACTACACTGTATACTTGAAAGCTGCTAAAAAGACTAAATCTTAAAAGTCATTCACCACCATCACAACAGAAAAGAAAAAGGTAACCATGTGAGGTGATGGATATGTTAATTTACCTTACCATTGCAATCATTTAAAAATAAACGTATACCAACCAAATCATCAGGTTGTACATGAACAAAAAAGGAGTTCTATGGAAAGTAACCTCACAGAATGATCTCATCATAAATCCCTAACTGGGTGGGTCCTGGTGGACAGACACACCCCAGGCATATAACTTGTTTAGTAAAAGGTTTATCTTTCCCTTAAGCAAACCTTATCCATTATTTCTGTGCATCTAAGTCAACACACATTTGAAATGTCTTTTTCAAAGTAACCACCCTCAAGGAAGCACATAATCTTGTTAACTATTTTTAATCCAATTCCCCACCTTGCTTTCTCCCACTTTCATGCAATCTTTCTCACTTTCCCTCTTTAATTCCAAATGCATGAAAGAGGCTTCCATCACTGAAGAACTGCCATGCTCTGAAGAATCTGAGATCTTACTTCTCAGCCATTGTCCTCAGTTTTGCTCAAATCAATGCTTATAAAAATTCTCTGCAGGTTTCAATTTTTCTTACATATACCTTAAACTTTACACAATGTTATATGTCAATTATCTATACTAATAAAAGGGTAATATGCTAATTAGACCAGACATCTTCCAGACATCCTTCCTGACAAAGCTGGGCCCGGGAGAAGCCGCCTGCCTGTGGTTCTGGGCGCCAGCAGCTGCGGCTGCGGCTGGGAGAAGTCGCCAGCCCGTGGTCCCAGGAGATAGTGGCTGCAGCTGCAGCCCAGGCAAAGCTGCCCGTCCCCACTCCCAGGCACCTGCGGCCAGCCTGGGCATAGCTGCCCCTGGTCCCAGGCACCTGAACCTGCAGCCAACCCGGGTGAAGCCGGCCTGGGTCCCAGTTGCCTGCAGCAGGCCTGAGGGAGGAAAGCCCAGGTCTCAGGTTCCTGCAGCCGGCCGGATGAGGGAAGCCTGGGTCCTGGGTGCGGGGCTAAGGCAGAGGAGGTTAGGGGCGATCAGGCAGACAGAGGTAGTTAGGGGCAAACAGGCAGGCAGAGGTGGTTAGGGGCAATCAGGCAGGCAGGCAGAGAGAGGGGTTAGGAGCCAGCGGTCCCGGATTGCGAGAGGCAGGATTGGGCCTAAACCAGCAATCAGACATCTCCCGAGGGGTCCCAGATTGGAGAGGGTGCAGGCTGGGTTGAGGGACTCCCACCCTCCCCGTGAACAAATTTCGTACACTGGGCCTCTAGTCCTATGTAATAAAACCCTAATATGCAAATCGCCCAAATGGTGGAACAACCGGTTGCTATGATGCACACTGACCACCAGGGGGCAGACGCTCAATGCAGGAGCTGCCCCCTGGTGGTCCGTGCGTTCCCACAGGGGAAGCGCTGCTCAGCCAGAAGATGGGCTCATGGCTGGGAAGCGCAGCGGTGGTGGAAGCAGTAAGGAGCAGCGAGCAGGCGGGCGGTAAGGAGCTAGGGGACCTGGACTGTGAGAGAGTGCAGGCCGGGCTGAGGGAACAGCCCCGCTCCACGCAAGTGCATGAATTTCATGCACCAGGTCTCTAGTATCTCAATAAAGCTGGGGATGGGAGAACTAACATTCAAATGTAACCTAACATCCAGGAAGTCCAAACCAGTCAGAATTAAAGATTTTACTTGGTGATAACAAAACATTTTTCTATTAAAACAAACCCAAATCTATTTATAAAATAGAAAGGAAAAATGTGATGAATTAAGACATACCACAAGACTTCAAAGAAATGTCCCACCACAGGAAGGCTCTTTCAGAAAGTGAAGAACACTGTTCTATAGAGTTATCCCTCGGTATGTGGCAGGATTGGTTCCAGGACCCCTGTACATGCCAAAACTAAGGATGCTCAAGTCCCTCATATAAAATGGTATAGCATACAACCTAAGTACATCCTCCCGTATGTATATTTTGTATATTTTAAATCATCTCTAGATTATCTGTAATACAATATAAATATAAATCCTATGTGAATAGTTGTCATGCTGTATTGTTTAGGGAATGGTAGTAAGAAAAATGTCTGTACATGTTCATCAGTTCTGAGTACACATCAGCAACAATGTAACATTTTTTCCCAAGTATTTTTGATCTGCAGTTGGATAAATTCGTGGATGCAGACCCTGAAGACAGGAAAGGCCAGCTCAAGTTTAGCATCTTTTCTTTTCCCCCTAGAGATGAGGAAACAATAGCTCAAGAAAGACATTTGGTGACTTGAGCAGGATAACTTATTATTGAATAGTATTAAAGAATGTAAAATAACATTCTATCAAGCACTTTCAAACAGCCATGGATTTCACATAATGGAATTTTGAAATCCTTGGATGAATAAATGGGCTCATGTTGTGGGCTGGGGCACAACCTTTGTTGTCATACCACACTTCACTCTGCTTAAAACAAACACAGATTAGAGCTGACTCTATTTGCCATTGTAAGAATTTTGTGAAAGTCTTTCTCCCCATCAGCTCCTAGAGCAGGGGTCCTCAAACTTTTTAAACAGGGGCCAGTTCACTGTCCCTCAGACCGTTGGAGGGCCGGACTATAGTTTAAAAAAAAACTATGAACAAATTCCTATGCACACTGCACATATCTTATTTTGAAGTAAAAAAACAAAACGGCAAAAACACCCGCATGTGGCCCGCGGGCCGTAGTTTGAGGACGCCTGTCCTAGAGGAAACTGGCTCCCTTCCAATCTCTGTGCAACACCCTCTGGGAGATACCACCACCCCTAAAAAAACACCCATAGGCTAAAAATACAACAAACTCCATTTTAAAAGATATGCTACAGAGAAAATGTTGATCAGTATATGGAATTGCCCTTCACAGCAAACATGACTACAAGCATGAATTCTGTGCACCAAGGGACAGCTATAGTGTTATTTAGTATCTTCTCTTCTCTGGTCCCAAGCAACTTGCTTTGTAAAACACAGAAACTGTTAGGCACACAGTGAAAGGAAGAGGAGATAAGACTCACAGAGGTGTGTGTGTTTTATGAGTAGATTCCCCCCAATGGGTATAAATTAAATGAAATCCTGTACAAGTTGGAACCTGTGAAATCAGGGAGAGAATGAGAGGTGCACTTGCACATACATATATAAATACTACAGGCCTGATGCACGAAATTCGTGCACAGGGGTGGGGGTGTGTGTGCCCCAGCACAGCCTACACCCTCTCCAATCCAGGACTTCTGGCTCCCAACTACTCACCTGCCTGCCTTCCTGATTGTCCCTAACCGCTTCTGCCTGCCAGCCTGATCATCCCCTAACCACTCCCCTGCCAGCCTGATCGACGCCTAACTGCTCCCCTGATGGTCCGATTGCCCCTACCTGCCCTCCCCTGCTGGCCTGGTCCCCCCCAACTGCCCTCCCCTGCTGGCCTGATCGCCCACAACTGCCCTCCCCTGCCAGCCATCTTGTGTCCACATGGTGGCAGCCATCTTGTGTGCTGGAGTGATGGTCAATTTGCATATTACTTCTTTATTATATAGGATTCTCAAACCCATTCTAACACACACACACACACACACACACACACACACACACTGAAAAGGTCTGTGAGGAAAAAACCTCAGAGATGTAATGGATATTGCATTTTCTGTCAGCCAGAATGCCATCCATGAATACTAAGTATAAGACAAAAGAAGAAATAACTTGAAGTTACTTGTGGGGATATAGTATTGTTTTGTGCAGGAAGAATGGGGGTGGGGGTTAGAAGGGGGAGGAGTGGACCTATAAAGTGAGAGTTTGAGTGCATCTTCCTAACCTACTGTGGTTACCTAGGGGGAGCTGAGAATAATCTTACAGATATAAACTGAAGCCAGCCTATGACACTCCCTTGAAAAGGTAGTCTGATATTAAATCACACTGTCTGCTTAGTTTGCAGCATGAAAATACTCTCATTTACTTGGCGTGCTCTTAGGTAGGGCATACTACACAGAAGAAGCAACTATCTAAAGTGAAATTATAGCAGTAAAAAAGGTGGGGGTGGGGGGGTGGGGAGGAGGTGGCGTACAGCCATGACTGGTCTATAAATAATTTCAAATAAACCACAAGGGAAGGAAAGACATTATTACACTTTTGCTTGTGCACAAGGCAGATGAACAAGCTGAGGAAGGAAACATTGGGAGCCTATAAAGAAAAGGGTCTCAAAAGGCATGAGAGTATCTGCTAAGGCCTAAATTAAACATCTATGAAGGAAAAGGAGGGCAGAAATAAAGGAATTTGTACCACACGGAGTCCGTGCAAAGTTTTGTACAAAGGAGAACCCAAACCAGAAAACAACAAAATTATCACAGAGCACACCAAAGAAATGAAAAACCAGTTCAGCTCATGGACATTATTACCTAAAGGAGTCACACAAACTATCACACAGAAATAAGAGAATATTGCTGTGAGATTAAGCATTTGAGGAGCAAAGCTGTATTTACCAGATAAAGGCTAACTGGCTTCAAGAATTCTTAACCAGGAAGAAACCAAGATTTTGGCACAGGTAAACACCTGAACTTGCTGCCTCACACAACCACTTCAAAACTACAACTAAAAGACAAAACGGACATCATCCAGAACCACAGGAAGACTGGCTAAGTGGAAATTCTACAACTAGAAGAAAAGAGAAAAGCACACTGAGACTCAGAGGAGCTGCGGAAGTAAGTGCAGAGGTCCGGAGGCGTGCGCGTGGAGGAGTGTCATAGGCTGGCTTCAATTTATATCTGTAAGATTATTCTCAGCTCCCCCTAGGTAACCACAGAAAAAGCCGGCTGGCAACTGAGTACGCAGCTGGCTTTTTCAATCCAGAGGGAGACACGAGCTCCCGACTGCTCTAAACTCCAGTTCTGGGCGAGACTCTGGGGACCCAGACTCATACAGGGAGAAACTGGACTGTCTGGAAGCGGACAGAACTCGATGATGGCTTTCTCTCAGAGGTGCTTGCAGCGATTACCAAGGGACACTGAGACCCGGGGGCCTCTTAGGGCAGGGCTGATGGGAAGCCATTGCTGTTTGCTCCACCCTGAGACTCCGCACCATCCAAGCTGTGTGCAGAGGCTTTTGCCTATGAATGGCCTGGTCCTTTGAAATCTAAACTTACCTAACAAACTGCAGCTGAGTCAGAGAGACCCAGAACATCCAAAAGAAGGCCCAAGGCCCCACAGCAGGTTGCACTGCTTCACAGCTGGGCCTCATCTGGGCACCTCCAAAGCCCAAACAAAGAAGAGGAATCTGCAGATCTCTCCATACCTCCTGCTGGGTGGCCTCAGGCAGCGGCTAAATTAGCACCTCCGTGGAGATCCAAGAGCCAGTGTACCCAGGGGTCAGAGTAGGACCATCCAGATTACAACTCCTCAGATCCATAAGGGACACACTCAGGAGGCAGACTCAGTGAGCACCAAAGCCCCACTGAAGCAAGTCTTGCCTCATAAGGGTGTCTCCAGCACAGAAGTTCTCCCAGCATAGACACAACTGATCCTCACAGCCAATTGGCCTGGAGGTCAATTCCTCCCTGTGATACCAACAACAATCAAGGCTTAATTACAACAAGACTGTGCACACAGCCCACAAAGGGCTGCACCAAGAGTGTCCAACTCAGGTAACTGGGGAGGCTGAGCCACTGGGCCCTATAGGACACCTAGCACACAAAGCCACTCTATCAACTCAAGGAAGCAGCCAAAATGCAGAGACAAACAGGTCACAAATGAAAGAAATGGAGGAAAGCAAATGACTGGATATAGAGTTCTAAGCCACGGTTAAAAGGTTTTTCAAGAATTTTCTAGAAAAGGCCGATAAATTTAGTGAGACCCTCGAGGATATGAAAAAGGACCAACTAGAAATTAAGCATACACTGACTGAAATAAAAAATAATATACAGAGATCCAACAGCAGACTAGAGCAGTGGTCGGCAAACGGCGGCTCGCGAGCCACATGTGGCTCTTTGGCACCTTGAGTGTGGCTCTTCCACAAAATACTACATACCCTAATTAAGTTAATAACAATGTACCTACCTATATAGTTTAAGTTTGAAAAATTTGGCTCTCAAAAGAAATTTCAATCATTGTACTGTTGATATTTGGCTCTGTTGACTAATGAGAATAAACTGCTGAATATAATAGAATCAGGGGCATAGAAAGGGAGTGGACTGACAATTCTCAGGGGGAAAGGGGTGTGGGGGGTGCGGGAAGAGACTGGACAAAAATCGTACACCTATGGATGAGGATAGTGGGGGGGGGGAGTAAGGGCAGAGGGTGGGGTGGGAACTGGGTGGAGGGGAGCTATGGGAAGAAAAAAAGAGGAACAATTGTAATAATCTGAACAATAAAGATTTATTTAAAAAAAATTCTTAATCACAGGGATAGTCACTGTCCATTGACATGGTGACTACAGAAAGGATATTCATTATTTACTGAAGACAGTAGTAATATGCTAGGTGCTTTAATTCATAGACAACAGTAGCTATCAAGGTGTGATCCTCCAACCAGCAACATGAGAGTCACTTGAGAACTTATTAGAAATGCAATTTCTCAGCATCACCTCAGATTTATTGAACCAAAACCCTGTAGATGCATCCCAGCCACCTGTTTTATCAAGCACTACAGGTAACTCTCATGTGCTCAGGCTGACGTCCACTGGATTATAGCCAGCTTTATAAAGTATTATATTCGCCACTTATCAGACAAAGAAATGGAGGCTCAGAGACTATAAGTAGCTTTTATGAGCAGAAATGCGATGCAGAAAAAAAAAAGGGGGGGGGGGCGTGGTGGGCAAAGAAACTATTTGCCTTACTCAAAAGCCTATGTTCTTTCTATTATATCACATTATAGGGGCATTCTGTCCCTGGAGTGGACATGACGACTGGTTTCATTGGTGAGGCACTGTCAAAGATCTACCTTATATTTTAAATTAACAAGACAGATTCAGTAAATAAATAAACAATTCTATTTTGATAAACTCTATTTCAAAAGTAGCGCCATAATGGGTGCAACACCGATGCCATATGAATTTTATGTAGGTCCTAGTGTGGTCTGCAAGGTTAGCCTGCTTACCTAGCCAGGAATGCCCGGGAGCAGGCTTCCTGTTGCTTTTATTTAATAAGAAAAGTGTGTCCATTCGCACTGGCATACCTTTAGTGGCTAATGGTATCAGGGCATTACAACAAAAGCAGTTTTCTGCTCATGGTTCTGATTCAATGTTCTCATATGAAGGGTTAACACAAGATAAAACCACTTTGGAAAATCCATGGTGTCACTATCAATCTGACATCTGTACATTTCTTCCCCTTTTTTAGAGAGAGAAAGAAATATTGATGTGAGGACGAAACATCAATCGGCTGCTTCCTGCACACCCTCTACCTGGCAGTAAGCCCACATCCCAGGCAAATTCTATGACTGGGACTCAAACCCGGCAACCTTTTGTTGCATGGACCAGACAGGCTAGAGCAAAGTTCATTTCTTAAATTACTTTTAAATTGCTCCTAGAAAGAGAAAATTATATTGACAGTCTTAAGTACTTTATTTATGTATACTAATTTCCTTTTTTAAGTATGAACTTAAAGATGGACATATGAACAAATGTGGGAGAGTGGTAAAGATGAGTTTTGTGACTAAGGATCAGAGAAGACCAATGTTTTAAATTTAAATCACGATAAAAGTTTGTCCTGCCCATCTGAAGTTTGAACCAAGATATTTGAATAACATGGAAAAGCACTTATTTACACCAAAGGTTGTGGCAGTAGAGGTCTGGTGGTGATGAATAGGGTGACATAAAAAGTGACAACTGCAAGCCTTCGATGAGTACACACGTTGTCATTACTCTTCATGACTTTCGAAATAAATGGGTCTCCAGCAAAATGGGAAAGCTGTACTTGCCATGCCCTCCTTCCCCCTTCAAATAGCCCAAACTCACACAGTAGGCGGCATCTTTTAGGAGACATATAGGTTTCAGATGTATGAAGAAGAACAATGTATACATGATCATTCCTAAATCATCTCAAACATGACTAGACATTCTCATCATAAAGACTCACAGCGCCCCAATACTCTCTAAGCCTTAAATTTCTCATCTATGGAACAGAATGATTTCACATTCAGATTCTCTGTAAGGGCTCTATTTATCCCAGCCTAGTTCAATGAGACTGAACTGTAGGAGGCATGAGTAATGAGAATCAAGAAAGAAATTATGGCCAAGGCAGCTCAAATCCTCAACAAAGGGAAATAAGTACAAGCTCCAGAAAGGCCAAATGCCAGTCCACATCATACAATGGCATTTGCCAGAACAACAAGCAGAGTACAGCCCTGCAGTGTACCAACAGTCTGCAGGCTGTCACAATGAATGCAAACATATTTCTTAAGGGCAAAATAACAGGCTGCACAAATTTGGAACTATGTTCTAGAGAAAAAGTGAAACCTCATTCAGCACAGTACCAAGTTGACAGAATTTCTTTTTAAAAAGTAAGTTAGTGAGCCCTGGCCAGGTCAGGGCACATACCTAGGCTGTGGGTTCAATCCCCGCTAGGGGCACGTATAGGAGGCAACTGGTCAATACTTCTCTCACATTGAGTTTCTCTCTCTCTCTCTCAAAATAAAAATAAATAAAATTTTAAAAGTCAGTGAATATACCACAAGCTAATCACAGAGTAACCCACAAGATTAGCCTGAATTATGCGCATGGTTATTTAAAATCACCTACAAGCCATGCACTCCCCCAAGAGTTCATAGGAGCTAAGGTGGGCTTTGGCCTGGGAAAAAAAGGTCCAGTAGTCCACCACCCCCATATAAGTAGACAATGACAAAATGGTCTTTCCAGAAGAATCCCAATAACCACTGCATAGATTTGTGTCAGATATATCAAAGCCAATGCTTCCTTAGAGTACTTTTTTAACTGATTTCAGAGAGGAAGGGAGAGGGAGAGAGAGATAAAAACATCAATGATGGGAGAGAATCATTGGTTGGCTGTCTCTTGCACGCCCCCTACTGGGGATCAGGCCGGCAACCCAGGCATATGCCCTGATCAGGAATTGTACCATGACCTCTTGGTTCATAGGTTGATGCTCAACTGCTAAGCCACACTGGGCAGGCTAGAGTATTTTTTATGTTATCAGAAAACAACTTACTTGACTAAGTAAAGCACCTGATGGTATACACTGCTATACTAGTATCCCACTGATTTGTTGTTCTACTTATTTATGCATTCAGTGGTTGATTCTTGTATGTGGCCTGACCAAGAATCGAAAAACCTTAGCTTATCGGGACAATGCTCTAACCCAGTGGTCGCCAACCTTCTGGACCTCGCGGACCACCAGTTGGAGACCGCTGCTCTAACCAAATGAGCCAGGGCTCATTTTCCTTTTAAATGGTTTCATTCTTCCTATATTTCACCTACAGTAGACAAAGGCAATTAATATCAATCTTTATTCTATAAAGTGGTTGGTCAATATGTACTATTTAAACTTTACAGAAATTTTCTTCCATAACTAAACTCCAAGAACACATCTAAGCAAAAGTTAGGTCTTCTTCTACATCTGGAAAAAAAAAAAATCTAAGAGTATGAGATAACAGGGAAAAAGTGCCAGATATGTTTATCAATATCATTATGAAAGAACTAGCCTGGCCTGCAACAACGCCAGCATCCCACGCCCTGGCCAGCCTCTGGCCAGAGGCCCGCCTGCCCACCGGCCCTCCCTCCCTCCCACGGCCGGGGCGCGTGGGATGCTGGGGCTCATCGCTGGGGCGACACCAGCGTCCAGCGCCCCGGCCGCTATGGGCGCTGCCATCTTTGTGATGGAGTGACAATTACCCTTTTATTAGATAGGGTAAGAGTTATTATCATGGAGTTAAATGCTCAGGTTAAATATTAAAAACTTTTAAAGAGGCCAGAAAACCATAGTGAACCTTAAGTTGGCACCTCAGGAAGAACCACAGAGCTCCTTTCCCTGGGGGGGAGTGGGGAAGGGCCTGAACACAGTAACCCCTGAGCCCTGTGCTCTGGAATAGAACCTGGAGAATGATGAGGATGGAGCCCGGCTGTCTCCAGCCAGATGGGGGAGTCAGCACCAGAGATTCTGGCCAAACATCTGTCCACAGCTCCCCGTGGTCCTTTTGTACCATCAGCAACAGCACCTAGCACTCCTACAATGCCTGCTGCAACTGGACTCAACACCCTTTGATCCAGAAGCAGCACAGGGTAGTGCTGGCCTCCCTGCTGCTACTGCTGCTGCTGCTGCTGGGGCTGGTGCTGATCCTGGTCTGCATGGGACTGGAGGTGGCCCCCTTACCAGTTTACCAAGAGATCTTTATCTACTGCATAGTCAAGGGCCACTGGGATTTCCTGTTTTTCGACATGCCCTACCTCGAGAAGTGAGCTAGCAGCGATCCATGTCAAACCCCAGAGGCTTCCTCTCATCCCCAGGGAGCAAGCTCCTGTGCCCTATCCGGAGTTTGCTCAAGAAGTTTTGGGCTTGCAGACCCCAGGCCCATTACCTGGGCCTTGGAAAGTCACCCCTTGCCTGCTCTGTGCCTTAACTTATTCTAGGGCCCTGAGGCTACTGAGTGGTAATAAAAGGAGTTCCTATATCCAAAAAAGAACCACAGAGCCTTCAGGCAAGACGGCATTTTTTCCTCTTCTCTTGGCATGATTAATTAATGATGGCTGACGGAAATTCAGTGGCTTTATACTCTGGTGTGAGGACTCCAGAATATGTTGTGAAGTTAAAAACATGCACTTCCTTATGACCTAATCATGTAACAAGAGGGCTCAAGGAGTAAGTTTACAAGCTGTATTTTGATTTCTGTATAGATGAATATGGAATTTTAGGCCCAGTGAGTATTTATGAAATAACAGAAGAATGGAGAGAAGAAGGAGAATGGAAAAACAAGTTGGGGTGGGGGACATACTAGTATTACTACCATAAAACAGTTTGCTCGGTTCTTTCCTAACCCTTTTAAACAAAACAATTAAGTATGGGTAATATTTCAAGCACTCAAACACACATGCGCGCACACACACACATGTTCGCACATCCCTACCTCCCAATATAATAAAAAGTGTGAACGATCTGGACAGTTTTAAATAGAATATATGCCTCCCAAATACGATGGCTCCTCTAGAAAGATTTCCGTTCCTTGGCTTTATTTGGCTACTCTCAGAATTTGTTTACATGCACAAAAACATGTAAACATTTAATGCATACCAGACACTCCTCCAGCAATCGTGGGCACAAAGATAAACAAGGACTTTCCATCTCTGAGGGAGTTGAGGGCCAAAGTTTTTGAAAGCGTATATGTCAGATCAGCAGTCTAGTCAGTAGTGACTGCCCAATTCCCACCCCACCCAAACACACTCAAGAAAATCACACACTGTTGATGATGACTCTATGCCCATTATGTGAATGGGCTTCAGGCTAGTGGGACAAAACTGCCATGGCATTTTATGAAGTTTACATTCCTAAAGGGCTGTCTTTGCAAACCAAAGCAATTGAACCTAAAGCAAAAGAGAAAAATACTCTTGCCTGATATTTATCTTCTTTCAAGAAAAAAAAAAAATACTTATTACAATCTTTTTAAATTTCTAACAGAAATGAACCAAAATATTTCCCCTAGCAAGTCATTTAGGTCACTGCCTTCCCCCCTTAGCTTATCCTTTGGATCCTCTCTAGCTGACCACTCCCCATGCCCACCATAACAATGGAAGGAAGGGAAGGAGAGGGCGAGGGAACAGAAATGTGGTCTGTGGTAGTAAGAATACTCTACTCCCATCTTAGCTGCAACAATGCACAGTGCATTTAATGGAGCTGCTAAGCAGCTAAGTGAGTTGAGATCAAGGAATATTCTGAGTAAGAAGCGGTATCTATCAGCCCCTGCACAGGCACTCATATGTGAACCACAAGTGACACGAATGGCTGTCACCACCTTCACAAGCAAGCAAGGTGACACCAAACCCTCACAAACCCTGCATGTCTGGAGAACCAATGCTGTGTGCTTCCAGGAGGGTCAGATACCCCTGAAAACACGAGGGACTTGTTTACAGCTGTCCTTTGTGGGTATAGAGGCAAGGAGGGCAAAAGCCCGTGACGAAGACATTCATATTTAAAGCATAGGAAGAGCTTTATGGGAGGAAGGGAAGAGACTGGTACTCAAGTTTCCATGGCAACCACAAAGCATGCTAGACCATAATTTGCATGGGAGGTGGAAGAGATAGATATCCCTGCAATCAGAGCTCTGGGGTAACAGAAAAAGGAAATGACCACAGCAGTAATAAAACTGCCCCCAATGAAATTCTAGTCATGTACCTTCAACAAATAGATGTAGCAGAAGCCTGTGAGCTTACCAAGAACCTTAAAGCAAATTATGGGGGTAGTGCCCATTTCCCAAGTAAGTCAAAGATATTTTGCCAATCTTTCACCCTGAATAAGACACACGTGCTCTGGGCAGGCCCCATGTTTCCTGTTCCTTCCTTCATACTTGGACCTATGGGCGCTGGCCTCTTAGGACCATGGTGCATGTTTATGCAGAAACGATCATCTACGAAGATGTCTCTATACAGAACCCCAATATCTAGCAGAAAAAAACATCTTGTTTAAAGGAGCCCAGCTTCACACATAATTCTAAGAAAGTAACATTAACAGTACATTTTAAAATAAATCACACATAGCCAAAAAAAGTGGACAGCAAAGATGCATCTCTCCCTGCTTTAGATTCCTACGCAGTGTTACTCCATATTCATCAAAGGTGCTACCCCAGCCCAATTACCCAGGCCAGATATGTGCTGCTTTAACACACACTTAACGTCCACGATAATTTTATAACTAAAGACAGGATGGAGCCAGTGTAAATTTATACTGAAGCCCTTCTGATCAAAACCAGAGAACAACAGTGAGAGCTACCAAACAGCACAGTGCTCCCGAATTCCTTTTAATTAGCCAAGGAATTCTTATGCTTTAGGCCAACTCTTTAAAAAAAAGAAAGAAATGAAGATCGAGGCTTGTTTTTCAAAAGTGAAGACAGGAGCTCACCTGTTCCTTTTAATAATGGAAAGCAGTTAATGCTGTCTTTTACCATGTAGTCAACAAATATTCATTGCCTCTAAGCACATCTTGGCTTAGACTCATCTGGGGACTAATGCTGAAGCATATCAGGCTCCTACCTAATGTTAAGAGGTTATTTAATTTGTTGGTAACTGCAACAAATATGGATCAGCCCTAGCTGGGCTGGTCCAAATTGAAGCCTCCCCAGCTCTCAGCCCACCACACAGTCCCTGCAGGACCTGTCAATCAATGTGTCCTTGCTGTCACCAGGAAGGGGTGGTGAGGGGATGTGCGGTGCACCTGCTCTCACTATAGGTGACTTCTTACATCAACTACAAAAACTGTGTCAATTCTGAGGCTTCTGTAAGACAGAAAACTGTCCTGTGACCTATTAATTTTCCACCAACAAATATGTGTGCCCTTTCTAAATATCAACTAACCCTTGTCTCAAGCTCAGCATGCTGGTAAAGAAAAGTTACTAAGTAAATCCTGCCCCTTCCCAGCCCTCTGGTGAGGTGAGTCAGATAAAGTCCTGAAATACACCAGGCCCTCCAGAAGCAGCCTGCACAGAGAATTCCCTCATGTGTCAAGGCTCAGCCCCACCCAAGGATAACCAAGAGGCTGAACCTTCCTGCTCTGCAGGTCTCCAGCAGCTGTGGTCTCCTCCCCTGGACAAGCAGCCCAGCCGCTAAGTTGCTCTTCATCTTACCACTGTGGCTCCCTAGAGTATCGGGTTGATTGAGCCCCAAGCACCAGGCCTGCTCCTCTTCATTATGTTGCCTGAGAAGCCAGAAGCCGGCTCCCATAACACTCTGCCAGAAAGTTACAAGAGGAGCTCCACCATGGAGTCCAGAGCACAGCAAGAGTAAGAAGAGTCCTTCCTCCTTCACTCTCACGTCGCCCCCACAGAAGGAAAAAACTAAGTCGCATGCCACCTTTCTGTCATTACCCTAACTTCCCTAGACACTCCCTCTGGGTCCCACAGAGGTCACATCACATCTTCCATGGCACTCTCCACACTGCATTTGGCATTATTTGCTCCTGTTTCTTCTCGCTGGAATGGAGATTACCTGTACCACAAAATCAGGCTTAAAGAATAATCTTCTAGATCCATCCCAGTATCTGGCAAACAACTTGTAGTTTGATGAATAAATTAACACCCCTTCCCTGAGGGTCACACTCCTTACTCTGAGAGTTAAAATGGGATCTCTTTGCCCAGCCCTCAGAATTCTCAGGACTCTCGAAAATGTTTGAAAACACATCACCTCCATCTGTCTTCATCATCACTAACCCACTCAAGATGAATAGAGAGTGTTGACAATATACCAAGAGCATTAGCTCTTGGGCAAGGTGCAGTCACATCTGTGCCTCAGTTTTCTCATCAATAAAATGGGGGTGGATAATAAAAGACTTATGCCAAAGGGTTTGCTGTGAGAATTAAATAGGCTAATACATGGAAAGAATTTAGAACAGTGGCCGGCATACCACCATGTAAATACATAGCAGAATATGAGTTACACAGGTGTTTGTCACAGCCACACAACAAAGGTTCTTTGGGGAAACTGACTCTCCCATGGAGAGTTAAGAGGAGAAACAGGGATTCAAACCCAGTCTACTAGTAAACAGAACACACATGTGCTTCAGCCAGTGAGAACCTCTGGCACAATCAGAAATGCTCTCACAGCTTTCTGCTATCCAGTTTAAGTCATTTGACTCTGTTTCACCTTGTAACCATCTTATCTGGGAAAACACTCAAGACCAAGGTTAAGGTATAGAGAGATCAGGGATACAGACTCTTCTCCCAAACTTGAACAGTAGGAAAGGGAAGCAGATCTGTAAGCAGGCACCATGAAGTGAGCCAATTACTTTTACTCCTCAAAACCCACCAACTGCAGTCAGCTAAATGAAAAGTGAAATAAAAGGGTATTGTCCCAGAGGGACTAGAAACAACCCACTACAATCACAAAGTAATCAGATCTATTTGGAACAGCCACCTGAAACAGAATAGTCAACCATTTGCTACATGGTCTCATATCCAGGATAAACCTCTTTTCCCAGTGCCCTTGTGCACGAAAAGCCTGACCTCTAACCTCTCACTCTCGAGGACTCCAGAGATTATTTCAAAAGCAAAATGCATGTTGATCAAGATAAGCTACTAACGTTTTTTGATGTTTTTATTGATTTCCGAGAGGAAGGATGAGGGAGAGAGAAACATCAATAATGAGAGAAAACCATTGATCAGCTGGCTGCCTCATGCATGTCCCCTCTATTGGGGATCAAGCCCGCAGCCCGGGCATGCGCTCCGACCCAGGAATCGAACTGGGACCTCCTGGTTCATAGGTAGAAGCTCAACCACTGAGCCACTGCAGCTGGGCGCTACTAGTGTTTTCTCCCTTTCCATCTACTGGTTGGTTTACAATGAAGAAAATATTTTTTTAATTTCATTAAAGAAGGAATGCAAACACTGGAAGAAAAGAGAACATTGACTAGGTTATATGATCTGAGCAGTCACAAGGGGTGTGCACTGCACAAAGGTACTCAGCTGAGGGGGTAGTGGGGTTGTGATCCTGCCATGTTTCGCTCACCAAGTCAGGTACTGTGGCACAAAAGGAGTGCCCTTCTGGAATTTGTCTGTCTAGGAGGTACATGAAGGTGACGTGGTATAATGTAAAAGTCCAGGATTACAGCTACAAAGACTTGGGTTCAAACCCTGACTTTACTACATTTAAGAAATGTGTCATTAGTAAGGTATAGTAAACTTTGCTGACTCAGCTATAAAACAAGGATGATAAAACTTTTCAGGCATTTCATGAAAATTAAGGTAAGATTTACTTATTAGCACTATGTGTTATATTACTAAAGAGGCAGTCCTTCCTTTAGAGGCAGAAGTTCTAGAACTTCATGCTCTCTCGTGGAGAGAGATTTTTTTTTAATAGATCATTGCTTCCTTACTTTGAAATTGTCTTTTTCGTTGCATTAGGGCTTAATGCAATCCTCAGTTTTCTCTTTTAATGACTTACAAAAATAAATGAACAGGTTATGACTATGGTAAGTCTCTCCTTATCTGCAGGGGGATACCGTTTGGAAACCACCTATATATACTATGTTTTTTCCTATACATGCAAACCCTTTCACTTAAGGAAAAACGGTTTCTCTTTGGCATGTCCGAATTGCCAGCATCACCACCACTCTCGCATTTTGGGGCCACTAAGTAAAATAAGAATTCCTTAAACATAAGCACTACAGTAACACCTCAGTCCACATGATAACTGAGAGGGCTAATAATTGACTGACAGGGAGATACCAATATAGCATGAATATGCTGAACAAAGGGATGACTCATATTCCAGGTGGGACAGAGCAAGACAGCATGAGGTTCTATCATACAACTCAGAATAGCACATAATTTGAAACTATGAATTGTATGCTTCTGGAATTTTCCATTTAATGTTTAGACCGCGACTGACCACATAAAAGGGGGGACTATTGTAGTTATATTTCCTGGTGGTGTGTTTTGCTCTCCCTCATTTAGCATTCAAAGAATAGATCAGAACTTTTGCTTCTAGCTAATACCAAGTTTTAGAGACAAAATTTACTTCCTGCCTGAAAAAAACTAAAATCCACACGAGACAATCAACAGCACATAATAAAGCACTATAATCCCAAAAGATAGGAAACAAATGATTGCTCAGCTTACTACCTTGAGAATTTTCAGGCCACGGCACAAGGAGGGGAAATTCAAGTACAGACTACAGCAGGCATGTCAAACTCACAGCCTGTGGACTGCATGCCGTAAGTTTGACATGCTTGGTCTAGCAGTGATGGCGAACCTATGACACGCGTGTCAGCACTGACACGCCGAGGATGAAACATTTGCTGCTCCTGAGGATGAAACTTTTGCGAAATAATGTTTTTTCCTCAAAGTGACACACTACCCGAGTTATGCTCAGTTTTTTTGGTGAAGTTTGACACACCAAGCTCAAAAGGTTGCCCATCACTGGCCTAGGAAAATTCTCTGCACTAAGTCAAGGCATCTTCACCCTTAAAACAATTCACATTCAAAATCCAATCTACTGGAAGAGGACTATCTTTGAAATTAATAAATCTTCCTATCTAATAAAGGGGAAATATGCTAATTGACCTTCATGCCATCGCAAAGATGGTGGTGCCCACAGCCAATAAGGAGGGAATATGCTAACTGATTGCCATGCCCTCAAAGATGGTAGCACCCACAGCCAATAAAGAGGGAATATGCTAATTGACTGCCACACCCTCAAAGATGGTGGCACCCACAGCCACAGATGGTGACGCCCAGTCCCCTCAGCCCCCCAGCCACTCAGGGACGGCCCAAGATACAGGCAAGCCTCGGATGGCAGCTGCCCAGCCACCCAGGGCTGGCCCAAAGCACAGGCAAGCCTCATATGGCGGCTGTCCAGCCGACGCCTGAGGCGCAGGCAAGCCATGCCGGGCTGAGGGAACCCTGCTCCAATGCATGAATTTTCATGCACCGGGCCTCTAGTATACTATAAAAGGCCTAACTAAAATATATCAGGTTTTCTGTTATTTAACAAGAAGAAAAGTTATGTCCTTGCAGAGGCATAATCTGCACTTTTTACTCTCCCAACCTCATTTCACTTCTGCGTGCTCTGTGCAAGCAAATACCTGGTCACACCAAGCTTTGAGAAGGAAATTTCACACTATACAACCACAGAGATCCTTCCTGTGACTCAATCATTTCAAAAGAGGGACACACTTTTCCATCTGCCCACAGATGTCTGCTGACAGTGGTGCCATGGAGGGAAGATAGAAATCACAATTTATAAAATCAAAATCTCTATAAACCACGTTTGCAAAGTCTCCAATGAATGTGCATATTCACATGTAGCAATTCAAGTATCATATACACTGATGATAGCTAATAATATCTAGCACACAGTACTTATTATACACTTGAGTGCTCTTCGTGAATTAACTTGTTCAGCAAATAAAACCACCATGAGGTGATTATTATTGTCATAGACTAGTGGTCGGCAAACAGAGGCTCACGAGCCACATGCGGCTCTTTGGCCCCTTGAGTGTGGCTCTTCCACAAAATACCACGTGCAGGCGCACACATACAGTGCAATTGAAACTTCGTGGCCCATGCGCATAAGTTGGTTTTCGGCTCTCAAAAGAAATTTCAATCGTTGTACTGTTGATATTTGGCTCTGTTGACTGATGAGTTTGCCGACCACTGTCAAGGACATTATACAGGTGATAAAAGTGAGGTCCAGTAATGGAACAGAACCTGCCCAAGAGCATATAACAAGCAGATGGTAGAACCACATGTCTAGCTCCAGTCCATACTCTTAATCATTGTGCCACATACAAGGTCCTCATGACAGTCCCTAAGAAAGACCACTCTCTTTACATTTTTCCTCTCTATTTCCTCCACCTACCCAAAAATAAAATAAAATACACAGTTCATTTTCCTATGTATTTGAGTGGTCAATTCAAATGACCTCTTTGTGGACCACGCATTTTGGATCTTCACTTACTTGCACCTAAAAATATACCATCACCAATTTCTTTGTACAACACCTTCCTTTCCATCAGCCAAACAGATAACCTCTATCTCCACAACAACCATTTCAGAGTCCCTCAGTCAATCCACACCTGACAGACAAAAATCTGTCCACTCTGTTTCCTGAAAATACTCATATACTTATTGCAGGAAATACAAATTTTACAATAATCAAGTGTATTAGGATAGGCAATATAAGGTGGGAAGGAGGGGAAGGAGCTAGGTAGGTATGGTCACCATCAAATTCAGAAGAGGCCTATAAAAGGCTGAAAGTCTATAGTTCCCATTCTAAACATTAAAAACTACATTATAATTTTAAAAATTATTTTAAACACCTACCACAATGATTAAAAAAAAAAAGGGGGGGGGGGGGGGTGGGGGAAAGGAAAACCAACACCTAGGAATTCCCACCACACCAAGTCCTTCAGCTCTTCAATGGCTGCGCAGCCATGTCCATCAAACAGGCAAAGGATTTCTAGAGAGAGGGTGGCTTTTCCTTTTACAAAGAGTGACTTTAGCCCTAGCCGGTTTGTCTCAATGAATAGAGTGTCAGAGTGGGGACTGAAGGGTCTCGGGTTCAATTCTGGTCAAGGGCATGTACATTGATTGCAGGCTCAATCCCCAGCCTGGGTCGGGCAAGCAACCAATCAACGTATCTCTCTCACATCGATATTTCTCCATTTCTCCCTCTTCTTTCCACTCTCTGAAATTCAATGGAGGAAATATCATCAGACAGAGAGAGAGACGGGGGAGGGGGGGTGTAATGAGAGACGGACACACTTTAGATGATGACTTTTTAACGGCTAGGCAAAATGATACCTTTTTTATTTTTAATTCTGTCAAGAAAAATAATTACTAAAATCTCTGGATTCTACTGCTTCCTATGTGCCGAAAAGCTCCCAACTTCATTTAACCAAAGGCAAAACATAGCGTAGGGGGTTTCCTATAGAAAAATAACACTTTGCACACACATTTTCTGACTGAAGACTTAAAAAGCGTCATCAGAAAATGGAATTGTTTCCATTTATAGGTTGGAAACTCAGGGCATAATCTACACCATAGACTAACTTTTCTTAAGGAAGCCACGCGTAAAAATTCCTTTCTTTCCCTCTCCCTACCAAAACAAAATGTATATTAAGTGCTATTCCTAAAACCAAGTATCTATAAAGAGTAATTAACTGAACAAGAAGAGCTAGCAGTTTATATCATTCCAAAAATGTACAGACTGCTTGCTTTTTCCAAAGCAAATATATAAATCATGACCTGGATTTTTACAATTCAATGTATGATGTATAAATGACAACAGAGAATGCAAACAGTCAATCATAAAACCTGCTCTTCCAATGTATTTGGGAGGGTTAGGGAATTTTAGACACAATGTTAAAAGTAGCATCTAGACCACAATCCACCCTAAACTTAAAGTAACATTTTGAAATAACCACTTTAACAAGTTACTCTGGACTTGACTCCTTAGAGGCAGAGATGACACACTCAGTCAAGTATAAGAAAAGATACAATCTATGTAAAATGAAGGGGAGTCTTACAGTATGAATATTTCAACCGGCGCGCTACAAGAATCTTTAAACCATACAATACCTGACTATTTAGGCAGGGGCACTAACTGCTTTTCCCTTAGGTTGTCAAATAAAATAATGACAACAACCAACACAATAGCCATCTGGTGTGAATGAATCAAAATTATACAATTTTTTTTGTCATATTGGCAAAAAGTATATTTTTTAGTGTGTCGCAGAATTTTAGCAATTAGTTTATGTGTGCCATGGAATGAAAAGGAAGAAAATTGCTGCAGTATACTAACAAAACCCCAAGAATTCAGGTTCCAGTTCACACATTCTGCCTTAGAAGACAGGGTTCCTACCAAATTATTTATACTAAATATTTATATTAATTACCAGTGAGGGGTAAAAAAAAGTGAGCAGAAAAGTATTAAAAGTTACTCTTTTGTAGTTATTACATACCCGGCAACATTGTGAAATGTATGTCCCTAACTTCCCCACCTGTTGGTCAATTACACAGCCCTTCACCTGTAATACAGGCTACCACAGACCAGCCCTAAACCTAGCCTGACAGGTTAACCATCTACAGTAAGTCTCTGGTAGATTTCAGATGTTTAGTACATTAAAAATTAGAGTAGATTAGCAATAATGAAATTTGCCTTAAGTTCACCCTGAACAAAGGTTCTCTTTTTCACTGGCTTGGAGATTTAAAGCTAAATTCTTTGCACACAGCTGCCACACCACACCAGTGTACCATGCAAAGAGGAAGCCAGCAGCACTGTCATCTGAGAAAGGAGCCAGGGAAAAAGGACCCCTCCAAGAGAATGAGGCCTGCTGATCTTCACCATCAAGCTCCCACGCTAACCGGGTCTTACCAGAGGTGAGGGTGACGGACAGTTACACAACACAGCTAAAGGACTGGGTGCTATCACTTCCAGCCACACAGTCATAGAATTTTGCTCCACAAAAGGAGATGAAAGATGATGCCAGATGTATGACCATCCACCATGTTTGGAAGCTTGGATAACATTACATATTCCAATATATTTACTGGTGTGGTTTAGCATATCCTGAGCTCCCCTCCTCTAGTGATAGTGTAGTTTTCAAATTGAGGCAGAGCAATATGTTACACACTCACCAAAGTGTCCTTAAAAAGGGTAGCATATAAATTCCAGTACACTGGCAGAGATACTTCTTATTCATGCTTGCTAACTGAACAACAAATCCAGTGACATCCAAGACACAGTGCTGATGATTACAAGAAAACTGAGGATGGAACTTACTTAATACAGGCACTGTATCATGGAACTTTTTAAACAAAGACATTCCATGTTGGCAAAAAATAAACTAACACTTGGTGGGATGCACCTCAAATTTCAGATCCAAAGTATAGTTCTGTTAAGGATTTCAAATATCTACGCATGGCTAAAATCCTTTTGCTTTTCCACCACACTCAGTTCTTCATTAGATATAAACATCTAGATAGTTTCCAAAGGGTAACTATAATTCTGTAGAAAGAGTAAACAGAGAAGACCAGACCAGGGGAAATTTTTCTCCTTTCCCTAACCTCTCAAACTAACAGATTCTAAGAAAATGTCATTAATCTAGTCATCCAGGAAAACATTAAGTATGAGAACGGAAAAGAAACAAAATGAAATATAAATTCTAAATGGTAAATGGTGGGGGACAACACATAAGATATGAAATAAAGCAGATAACAAGCAAAAGGGTTTCTAAAACACCCAATTGAAAGCATCATTATATAATGTCACTGCCATTGTTTGACCATGAAACCACAAACTCTTAGCTACCACAGCCAACTTCCTTATTCAACCATCTTACGTTTATTTTTAAAAGTCATTAAAAAAAAAAAAAACACCTGCTGGTAAACTCCAAGTTTTAAGAGCCTATTCCACAACTATTAACCTGATTAAACACCATATGGATTTTGCTTTCCTGATGAGGGGGGGAAATTTTCAGAAACACATTTAATTCTTTAAATTCTTAGAAACAATTCTTTTTAGGAATGGCAAAACACCATCTATTATACTCAAGAAATACTACTAATAAACAATCTATTAAAATGAACATAAGACAGGTCCAGCTGGCATGGCTCAGTGGTTGAGCATTAACCTATGAACCAGGTCAGGGCTTGATTCCCGGTCAGGGCTCATGCCAGGGTTGTGGGCTCGATCCCCAGTAGGGGGTGTGCAGAAGGCAGCTAATCAATTCTCATCATTGATGTTTCTATCCCTCTCTCCCTCTCCCTTCCTCTCTAAAATCAATAAAAATAAATATGTATTTTAAAATGAATACAAGAATTACACATTGGTGACTCTGGCCAATTTTTATGGCAATAACATGTTTTACTTGGCCCATACCATTTTTTGTGTGTATTTATTTTTTAGTTATAATTAGTGGACTATATTTTGATACCAGGACATTTAATATAAAAATTAGAACTCCGACTCCTCTATGAAAAATCGGGAGACTGCGTGAATGGGCCCAAGTTTGTTTCCATGTGGCAAAAACTGACACCTCGTTTGCAGTCCCTGGTTTAAGGCCCCAATACTTTCAGCCTTGGGTACTAACCTTTTCCTCGACGGCCCTTCTTCAAAATCTGAAGAACTAACATCGTTGCTAGTAGAGGACACTTGGGATGCATCATCCTTCTCATTCTCTGACTGTTCTGATGCTGGTCCTAATCCCTTAGACTGGCCATTACCAAGGAGCCCTACGGGTAAGAAAAGGGGACAAACACTTAAACACATGACATCAGGAAGCAGCACTTTACCACAGTTAACCCTACACAATGGCTTGTGATGGATAGAAAAGAATTTAAAGGCACATATCTCTTTTGAATGGGGAAAAAAAAATCATACCTCATCTACTTTGAACCTTTTACAGGAGTGAATGCCTAACAAATAAACAATTTTAATAGTAAAAAAAAAAAATTCAAGCAGAAATCTTTAATTATAATAATATACTGAAGGATTCTTTTTTAAGTACATAAATATCTTTTAGGGCTGGGAGTAGAAGAGAAGAAAGGCATCTCAAGTATTACCAATTCAAACTAGTTAACCTTGAAGGGCTAAATATTTACTCTAGAAATACTGAAGTCCTTTATGGAATTGCCTTCAAGGACTAGTACCTGCCATATAAGAAAAAGTGTCATTACTGTATAGCCACATCTTAGTTATTAACTAGAAATCCTACTACCCAACTTCCTCTTCATAGCAATCCTATATAATAAAAAGATAATATGCAAATCAACTGAATGCCAGAACAACCGGTCACTATGATGCGCACTGACCACCAGGGGCAGACGTTCAATGCAGGAGCTGCCCCCTGGTGGTCAGTGTGCTCCCACAGAGGGAGCACTGCTCAGCCAGAAGTCGGGCTCATGGCTCGCAAGTGCAGTGGCGGTGGTGGGAACCTCTCCCAACTCCACGGCAGCACTAAGGATGTCAGACTGCAGGCTTAGGCCCACTCCCTAAGCCGGCAGTCGGACATCCCTCAAGGGCTCCTGGATTACGAGCAGGCACAGGCCGGGCTGAGGGACCTCTGCCAAGTGCAAGAATTTCGTGCCCCAGGCCTCTAGTCCATTATCTTAGACAGTCACCATATTTGCCTTTGACTGTCTTAAAGTATCAGGACTATCTATTACTACATTTATAGCACCATGTAGAAGAGGGAGTTGTGGAGGCCCAGCATGTGTAACTATACTGGAGAAAGTTCCTAGGGAAGGGTTATGCCAGGTAATATGGAAGTATTTAACAAGCAGTAAGGCCACATTAATGGGTGACAATTGAATAAAAGCCTGAGGGGTCTTCTAGCATTCAGATGTCCTTGCATCTAAGGTTCTTGATACAACTTAGATTCTACCCATGGGGATGCTTGTACCAACAAAAGTGTCCACAGCAACTGACCCCCAATTTCACAGTCTAGTCACCAGCCTCAGGGGCATCAGTAGGAATGCTAGCACAGTATCTGTAAAATAGTCATGGTACTTGGCTTTTAAATGAAGCCAAATGTGCTGGGTGACCCCTTGATTTTAGTTCTTCTAAATGTTGCACCAATTTTGTACGCACTTAATTCGCTGTATTAGATCCCTTTTAGGTTGAAAAAGTGGTTCCTGTTAGTTGCACTAAACACTATGTAGATTACACTATCCTATATATTGGTTAAAATTTTCTGAAAGAACATTGTACACTGCAACAAAGCCCTGGGACTTGACCTGTTTATGCATGCAGTTCTTCAGTTATCTATTTTTACATCATTTCAGAGTATCTGTAATAACATGAGGTTGGAAATCTAATTCAGTGCAGTAAATACAATCCCGTGGCTGTTACTGACACATGTGGCTTTGGGACTCATGAATACAATATGGAAATGAAAATGTATACAACTTCCCAAAGAAAGAGAAATGTGGGGAATTTGCACTGAGGCAAAAAAGGGACATAACTGTATATAAATCTATGAGTCTAAGGGTAGAACTGAGGCTGACGTTACAAAGATTAGAGCTGTGGTCATTACAGTGGCCACTACTGAGCATATGAAACATGGCTAGCATGAATGAGGAAAAACATTTTTATTATTAATTTAAAACAGTGTAACCAGCATTTGATTAATAATGTCATATTAATTCTTGACATAGTTTGGATATATTTTATCAAATATACTAAAATTAATCTTACCTGCTTTTTAATATTTTTTAATGTAGCTCTAGAAAACTAAAACTACATATGTGGGTTGAAATTACATCTTTATGTATCAACACCAAATTAGAGCACTTTGGTAACGTCACATTGTGGATAGGAGACTTGCCAGCCCACCAAAACAGCCCAACAAACAGTAGGAAGATACAGATAACTGACTTAGGAAACTGGCCAGGGACATAATATGTCACATATGTAAAAAGAAGACAAGATGAATGAATTGCCACACTTGAAAAGAATGGAAAATTCATAGTAAAAATTCTAGTTACAGCACCATATGTAAAATTAATAAGAAAATAAAGCAGATATGCATCTAAATATGTGTACTCTTGGTTGAGTTCCAATATTTCAATAGTACATAAGTACATAGAGGAGAATAAAGCAGGAAAGAAGAGAGGGAATATATATTCATCCATTCATTTTCTTAATACCCCCCATATATGCCAGGGATATAGGCATCCCAATCAAAATCTAAATTCCAGTGAGAGGAGATAGATGGACAAGCACACATGGTTGTACCAGTTAGTAGTATGTGCAAAGAAGAAACTTTGCACTTATAGGGCAAGAAAAAGTGACAGAGGAGGGCAATGAACATGACTCAGTGGAGCCAGCAAGCAAGCTTGCAATACCAGCACAAGAAGAGCAAAGGTGGAATTTGCATTATGCCTAAAATCAGAACACGAAAACCAGTGTGACAGTGGTGGTGAAGGAGGAGTAAAAAGAAGTGATGTATTTTTGTGTGTGTGGTGTTTTCGTTTTTGTTTTTTTATCTCAATTTTCTATCTTTTTATTATTGACATTACTAGAGGCCCGAGCACAAAATTTGTGCAAGAGTAGGCCTTCCTTCCCCTGGCTGCCGGCACCGGCTTCCCTCTGGCACCGGGGACCCAGGCTTCCTTAGTAGCCCTGGCTTTGTCCAGAAGGACGTCAAGTTTAATTAGCATATTACGCTTTTATTATTATAGATTACAGATGTCCCCCATTTTCCCTCCTCTTTGCCCCCCTCCACTCAACCTCCGCTGCCCGCCCCCCACCAGGCCTTCACAACATTATTATTTTAACGAGAGGCCCGATGCACGAAGATTCATGCAAGAATGGGCCTTCCTTCCCCTGGCTGCCGGCACCGCCTTCGCTCCGGCCCGGAGCTGCCTTTCCGCCTTCCCACGCTGCCCAGAGGCCCTGAGCGGTTGGGGCATTGCGGAACGCCTGCGTCATCGCCATGGTGACAACGCAAGCATCCTGCCCCGCCCCCGGCTGCTGGGCGCCTGAGTATAATTTGCATACTCACTCCTGATTGGCTGGTGGGCGTCGAAGTTACAGTAAATTTGCATCTTACTCTTTTATTAGTGTAGATGTCCATGGCTATGCATACATGTTCTCTGGTTAATCTCTTCCAGTCCCCTCCACCTTCCTCCCCTTGGAGATCTGTGTGTCCATTCTATGCATCCATGCCTCTGGTGCTGTTTAATGCATTAGGGAAATGAAAGAAAGGAAAAGGAAAGAGAGAAGAGAGAGGAGAAGGGGAGGGGGTAGCGGGGAGGAAAGGACGAGTGGTTTTGAAAATAAATTTGGATCAAGGAGGAAATAAGGAAGAACTAGACGCTGCTAGGTGAAGGTGGAGAAGAAATGCTGCCTTACCCTTAGGTACATAACAAGACCTTAGGTATTTTCTGAGTGAGGAAGCAGCAAGTGAGTGAATGATTTAGCAGAGAAAAGTTAAGATATTCAATGACAGCTATACACTTGTCCTTCTAACAAGAATAATCTCAGTAGATTGTAGACAGTAGTAGTGATTCTCAAACTTGATCATGAGTAAAAAATCACCTGGAGAGCTTTGTCAAATACAGTCCTCTAGTCCTCAACCCAGTTATGTTATTCTAACAAATTCCCAGCTGGCACTGATGTTGCTCTGGCTGGTCTAGAAACTACCTTTTGAGAACCACTATTGTAGGAGAAAACGAGGTTCAAATGCGTAAGAGACCTGATTACCTTAAAACACTATAAAGCTCTAGGCAAGTGTGAATGAAGTCCAAGAAAATAAATTATACTGCACAAACTATCACCATACAACTCACAGTTGTAAGAAACAACATCTGATTTATCTTCACAGAAAAGAAACAGCATGTGGCCAGGCTGCTGCTGAATATCCCCAGAGCAAACAGGATGTGAGGGTGGGGGAGAGAGGATGAGAGTTATTAATGTGGCTGATAGCAAGAGTCCTAGGAAGATTCCCCTAGACAAAGGGAGGTGGAGGCAACTAGAGAAGGCCCCAGCTCATTTTTTTAAATAACCCAGTGGGAGACAGCAAGACCTAGGTGACCTATTAGGAAACAGGTGACCAAATAGTACTCAGCCAATGAGGAACTGGAGGAGGGTCTAAATAAATAGGCTATGTTCCTTGCCCCACTTGTGATACTGTAAAATGGGCACCCGCTCTTAAGAGTGTTATTAAAAGTCTCATTTTCACCATGCTTCTGGTTTCCTAGTCCATCATTTGAAATTTGGACAGGTGAGCCATTTCTCACACAGTGAGACACCCAGTCCCAAAGTTCTGTATGGGCATTCTGCCTGCCACCTTTTATCACTGATTTGTGAAGTGAAAAAAAGAACAAAACCTATCACAGAGCTATAAGAGTCCGCTAATGACAAATACAGACTTTTAATAAGTAACAGGCTGGGAAAGGTGTTCATATCTAAGAGACTTCAGTGTAAAAAGGCATATAATGTTTATTCCCTTCAAAAAATCAAATGTCCAAGCTACAAGTGCAGGGAAACTGGTCTATAATATTTTTAATGAAAAATGGGGAATTTTAATGGACTGTATGTGAGCCCATTGTGAGGCAAACAGATGAGGATGATCTGAAATACTAAGGCAAGACTGTGCTACATTAAAAGAAATAAAAGTAGTGGGTCCATTGTTCAGAAGCCCTTACCAGGCTAATCTCTTCAAAGAGCTCCAAAATTTTCCCCATTCCAAGGATTAACAATGACTGATTACCTCAAGTACAAGAGAGGTAGCTTGTGGACTGACTTTCCAGAATAGGAAAATGGGGCCCAGGCCAGGAAATTGATTGCCTGTTATGCAAATTGAATGACCTTAGCATTTCCCAGCTTTTACAGCAGGGGGGGTGGATGGGGAGAGACTGACTTGTTCTGCATATGAATGACTTTTTCAAAATGAGTGCTACCATCCTGTGTATGTCAGCACAAAGAACATTCACATTTATTTTTAGTTTACATGGTTGGATAAACCTGGGTTTTCTTTTGTACACACCTACACACACACACACACACACACACACACACCCACACACACCCTTTTAACATCTCCAGTATACTGACTACCCCCTTTCATTTTGAATGTTTTCATCCAAATCCTACTGCCTGCCCAATCCAAAAGAGCCAGGTCAGCAAGATGGGCTATGATGCCACAGGGCAGAATACCCATTATTATATTAGACGAGCAAATGGGTGCTACCTTTTCCTCCCTCTAACAAAGCCCTACTAACAATTTTTAAAATTATTATTGTTAGTAAATGAGAAAAGATGAAAAGGCATCTCCTCCTCCTTCAAACACAAACTGGTTTTTATTTTCCCAAACCCCTCCCCCAGCCTAAACAAACCTTTGTTGGGGACAGGAGGTTAAACAGAGGAAACTGAATGGCCCAAGGATTCAGTCTCCCCACATTAGCATTTGTTCTCCTCTATTAATATTCAGTAGGTTGAACTTAAATTAAACTGCGTCTATTGTCTTTGACAAAAGCAATAAATATGAGCTGAAAATTCCAAATCACTGCAGTAAAGGCAGCCTGGGGACTGCCTGTAACCTCAGCTAGTCACCATCAGCTGAGAGGAGCGGCACGCCACAGGCCTAAGACCACGCATCCACCACAATGGCAGGGCCCATTCTCTCACACTGGGAACCCCAAGGAGATCAGATACAACAGACCCTGCCATCAAATTCCGGAACTTTTCATCCCATCTTCCAAATCAGCGAGAAATGAAAAGATAGAAGGCCACACACCAAAACTAAGCCTAGAACAGCAGCAGCGAAGGGTAATACAAATTCCTGTTCTTGATCTTCCTTTTGCCTTAACGTAAAAGGGGCTGGGAAAACTGAAACATAAAGGAGAAAGGAGGCTAAAGGAACTTCAACTAAGCAACTGATGAGAGCCACGGATTTCAGAACACAAACACACATAGAAGGTAATTCTTTACTAATATCTGAAAAAAGGACTAGAATGTATGTACAGTCCTTATAATTTTATGATGTTTTAGACATAAAGACGTTTCTCTAGTCCTCTCCTTATCTACATGTCCATTACAATATAAAAACTAAGAAAAATCTAATGCTTCTATTTCACAAAAGCAATGCTTAAAGAAGGAAGGGTTAAAGAAAAAAGAAAAACAAGGAGACTTTGAAGCTGTTCTGAGCTTCCAAAACATCTGGAGCACACCAGACGCATTACCATATTAGGGAGAGTCAATGGATTTGGCTTTGTTGTAGGAGGGATGCACAAAAGGTAATTCTGTATTATGGAGCCAATGCCCGTCTGTCACCCTGTCACTGTGAGACAAGGTATCACATTACATATTAAACAGTCAAGCATCCAAAGAGAGCTTTCGTTTCAGCAGCTGTGTGTGCTTGAGTGTGTGTGTGTTGGGGGATGGGGTTGGCTGCAGCCCTCTGAGTTGAGAGAAAAATTATAAAAGCAGCCCCTTGGTTGAGGTAGAACTCTCTCTGAGGTAGTCAGAATGCATAGCTTGCTGCCATTACTAATGAAAACACCTATTTTTACTCAAATTTTGAGAGAAAAATTGGATTGCTGGCTTTTTGCATTTGTATGCTAGGGAAAATCTGCTCAGGCCAGTTTCACAGGTTCAACAGGAATATGGAGTTAAAACCCAACTATACATTTTCGGGTCAGCAGCTAAACTCTTCCATCCGTCCTAGGGCTCCAGGAAGAGGGTGAGCAGTGCAGAGATGTCAGCGAAGCCAAGCCCAGGCCGGTCCACTGACATCCTCTCCTTATCGAAATGCTGAAAGGGCTGGGAACAAATGGCAATCGTGAGGCATGATGTCACCGTCACACTCATGGTCAGCGAAGCGCAAATGAAAGAGGTTTAATACCTCGGCTTAGGGAAAATAATTACCCCTTTCCCCCAGGAGAATGGCCCCTGAGCAGACCTGGGCTCCCCTTTGTCTACTCTCAAATCAGCTATGGAGATTTCCTATTCCAACCAAGAAAACGCGGTCCAAAAAGTGCCAAGGGTCAAAGAGTCCTACGACACAGGGAAAACATGGGTTTTTTGTTAGTTTAACACCCAAAAGGATGGTAGGTAGGTGGATGGAGAGAGAGATGGATTCAATGGAACCCATAGGAGCCCTTCACAGCCACCAGACAAACCTTTATCCCCCCAAAAATCTTGGGGATTCTAAACCTCCTTCGCATGCTCAATTTTTTGAGAATTAGTGTTAGGTAAAAACCTGACACAGTGGTAATTAGTAACGTGGAAAAGTTGGGCCACTGGGTAAGCAAAAAAAGCATCTGACCCCCTCCCTTTTTTCCTATTTCAGAATCAAGCCAATGGCTAAATGTGAGAGCCCAGCAGGATTAGAGCCCAGAAGGGAGCCCAGAACAGGGAGAACAGGGAGCTCAGAAGGCATTGCCTCACCTTCAGGCACAAAGGAAAGAGCCCACCCAAAGAGACGCACATTTACACACAGGAAGGGTGACCAGATTATTGCTATGAGGAAATCAGCCCTATTCAAGCTGCATAAACCCCAAATGAATGAAGATGATCAAAAGACAAAAGATCTCTCCTTCGCAAGTCCTTCCCAAGAGTCAAAAGAGGAGGAAAAACACTGTCACTGGAAAACGCCAACCAAAACACCACCCAAAACACCACGGCTGAACTTCATTCCATATAAAAAGCACTCAGTGGGAAGGCTCCATGATCTCTAGGTAAGATTTCTGGACCAACCCAGAAGCTACTGAAATTCTGATAACAGTGAGCAAAACATACTGTGCATTTGGGTGCAGCTCTCTTACTTCTTTGGGGAAAGGGCTCCCCCTCCCTCTACAATATCTCTTCCTTTTCACTCATTTTTCAGCTTTAACAAACAGGAAAGGTACAGTAACTTGAACAATAATTATTATTAAAATATAAACATCCACATTGGATGCAAAAGAACAACTTCTCATTGTAGAGCAATCCTAACTCCTCTAGACCCATCCCCATCCCCACACCTTACTAATTCTATACAGGCAAAACCAGTCAAGTGCATGCCACCTGGGCAACCCAGTTATAATTGTCCATCAAAAGAAGGAATCCTTGGAGTCCTCTAGGACATGCCACTCTCAGATGGTCCAGTACTAAACACCCCAGAGGTCAAAGACTGCCTTCCACATTCAGAAGCAAAGTGATTAAAGACAATGTTGGGCTGATGGAAAATGAACTACAAAACAATAGCATCGTTGCCGAGCATAATATGAGACCAACATGTTTAAAGTTTTATGTTCAGATAACAAGACAAAATCCGATTTTGCAAATCATGGAATTAGCACTTCTCAAAGGAAGATTTCCATATATACAACATGTTCTGAGATAGCTAGTGATGTTATCAGAGAGCTAGTGCTAGCCTACCTTTAAGTAATGACTGTATATGTGTGTTTTTATAATCTTTAAAGCTTCACACCATCCTTACATTTTCCCCACATAAATGTAAGTTAGTCAAAGAAACAGGCTCTCAAATATTATTAGCAAATCTCTACCAAGTTGAGCAAAGCTGGCTTGAATGCAAATCAACAAATCCCATCAGATTAATAGTTTTGTGTACTAGTCTATGATGATAAATAGGCACAACGCAAAATACTTTGTGTCCTGACTGACATCATAATTCTTGGCTAAGTAAATGTCACACCCTTACTCCCAAACCTCTCTGGCTGCCTTGATTCCATAAGACAATACAAGTGGATCCCATAGAAGTTCTACATTATTTTGTCTGTAGCATGACTGGGAGGAGCAGGTTTCCCGGTACCTTCATTACCTCACTCACACATAGGCCGATCAACTGCACGCCCACTTTTCAGATGAATATGAAAAAGGATTAAGTGGGCTATTTAAAGCAAAAAAAAAAATTTTTTTTGATCAATTAAAAAAAAAATCTGCTGACAGCAAACAAGTTCAGAGAGGCCTACTGCCTCTATTCTTTCCAATGCTGAAATCGAACGGAAGCAGAACAGAAAGCAGAGCTCCAAGCATGTGGCCACAAAATCTGTAAAAATAATGAGGCACCTGAAATAAATGGCTCCTAAAATTCATTCGTGTTTTTATGTATTAACACAAATATAGATGAAGGCAGAAGAATCGAGAGCACTGGAAGTTTAAAGCTGTAAGGTCTAACCTAGAATCACTTAGTATCTATTTACATGCCTCAGTTTCCTCTATCTTTCAAGGAGAGAAGACAAGAGATAGTCTGAAGGGAAATAAAACCATCATGCTGTTTATAAAGAAAACCAAAGCTATGGTAAGGATGAACTAATTAACTTGAAGCAAACATCTATTTTTTTAAATGCTGGAAATGATCACATTCATTGGTAATAAAATAAAAGGACCAGCCATAGCTGGATGGCATTCAGACCCCAGAAAGAAATGTCTAAATTCATACAAGCCTGGCTGAAACTGCAGATTTGGCCAAAATGGTCAACAGAGCTAAATGCTTTAAGAGCGACATTAATTCTCTCTTGTAAATTTCCACAGTGCCTTTGCAGGAGCCAGCACTACCCCTAGGGAGGATATCAAAGCTAAAAGAATATTAATATTAAGCAAATCACAACACTTTTTACATACTCATGTACATAGCACCTTGCCATCCATAATGGATTAATCAGGACCCCAGTAGGGAAACCCACAAAAGGCCTATTTCTCCAACAAAGGCCATACCAGCCTGAAACAAATATAGAGCTATTTGGTTTTTATTTTATTTATAGGAACAGACCTTCTATCCCAGGTTCCTCAAGATAAGCCACCAAAAACTGCACCTGACAGACCCGTGGAGCAGCCATCCTCAGAGCCGGATCATTGCAGAGAGACAGAGAGGAAGGAGGACAGAGGGAGGGAGGGAGGGAGAGAGAGGAAGGAAGAGCGCGGGGAGGCAGGCTCCAGAGCACTTGTCAACAATCCTCCCAGTACGTAATAAGCAGGCGGCAGTGCAGATTCCGGCAGTGCAGATTCCGCGCAGCAATAGGACAGCCCAGGGGCACGGGGGAGGGGAGAGGGGAGAGGGGATGTGCACACCAGGGAGCCAGGGAGCGTAGGTTATTTATTTGAGTGGGAGGGAATCTAATACCCAAGAGGAGGGGTCTCGGGCTTTTTCCCACTCCCCATAAATTAAAATTTAAAAAAAAGAAAAAGACTAGCGTCTCATCCTGCAATTTCCCCAACCTGCAATGCAGACAAATCCTTATTTTAGGATTTCTGACATGGGAGTGGGGTGGGGGGCACCTTTGATGGGGGCAGTCCACACTTCTTGTAAGCCCAATCTGTCAGACCACTGCCCCCACTCATGCACACACTCCACCCCCACGGATGGCGGGGTCCATGGCACATTTTCAATGGCATCCCTTTTTAATATCATAATCTGTGTCATTCAGCACTTGCCTTTTATTTATTTTTATTTGTTTTTTTGGCTGGGAAACCTGGGCAGCTCTCCAGACAGACTGCAGAAATCTCTTTCCACATGCTCCTCCTTCAGCCCACCCTCTCCCTCCCTCCAATTCCAGCGACCAGGGTTACTTATGTGAGGACCACATGGGCCACAGCTGCCCTCCCTACCCCAACACATGGACACCCCTCCCCCAGGCACATAAATTCATCTAATCTAATAAAATAGAAGCTGTTTTCCCTCATTGTTTCTTGAGGATCTTTCACAAAACAGGCTTTGTAGCCTGGCAGCTGCAAGAAGGGTGAAAAAGGCAAGACTCCAACAAGGCTGGCCAGCTCCCTGGCCTCAGATAACTGGAGTTTGCATCTCCTTTCATATCTCATAAGCTTTTGGGTTTTTAAAGTCAATTCTTTTGAAGCTTTTGAACTTCAGCTGGAAATTATAATATCCCAAACACATGCTCTGAACACCATCCCACACTTTCCTCTTTACGCTTTTCCAAAGGGGAAAAAAGATGGTGCATCACCCTCAAAGAACCCACACAACTTTAAAAATTCTCCTCACAGATTCATCCAAGGGAACTGGAGGAAGAATGCTGCTTACTATTATTTTTAGTTTGCTACCGTTGTTGTTTTTTAACCAATGAATAAGCCCCTTCTGGGCTTTATACAGGTTAAGTTATTTAGACTTCCCAAAGCCACTGGAGACAGATGTTAGCTTTGCTCAGAGCATCCAGCCAACAAGTCACCAGGGCCTATCCACCTGCATCACTTCTAAACAAAAAATACCCGGAGGTAGGTGATGGTCTTCTCTAATCTATACTTGGTATCCACCATTTTAAAATCAGAATTGCCCTAGCCCGTTTGGCTCAGTGGATAGTGTCGGCCTGTGGACTGAAGGGTCCTGGGTTCAATTCCGGTCAAGGGCACAAACCTCGGTTGCTGGCTCCTTCCCAGCCCGGGTCCTGGTCCGGGCAATCTGTGTGTTTCTCTCACATCGATATTTCTCTCTGTCTTTCCCTCTCTCTTCCACTCTCTCTAAAAATCAATGGGAAAATATCCTTGGATGAGGAAATAAATAAATAAATAAATAAATAAATAAGACAACCAGAATTATAGATAGGGTCTTAGGGACAATCTAATGAACCCCCCACTTGAAAGGTGAGTAAACCGAGGCACGTGCAGGTATGGTTCTTATACAAGATCGCAGAGCCAGTTCCTTTGACAGTCTTAACAAGGCATCCATGAATCCTGTGGTTTTTGGGGACAAGGACAAGTAATACACTGGAACAACCTCACTGTACAATTCTCTGTGGAGCATACACACAGTTGGAAAATCCCTCTGCAATCTTTCCGCGCCCAGTACGAGCCCACGGAGCAGGCCCTCATTGACTTCTCTCCAGAGCAGTATATTCCTATCATGTTGAACAACTACTTGGCATGTGTCCCACTGCAGTATAAGTCATACACAGTTAATTAAAGGACATTTAAGGGATGACTATTTGGCTTTTTTCCTCTTCTTTCTGTTGGGACCTGTCTTTTGGCGCCTTCACTAATCAAAAGCACCCAAAAGAGAGAACTGGAAGGGAAATATGAGACAGATATTTGAATGTATGATAATTCTGGTGAAAGGTTAGTAAGAAAGTAGAAACCACAAGACAGAAACAACTGTCCAGAAATGAAGCTTGAGGGTGTTGTATGGGTCCTTATCCCCAATCATCTGACAGGAGTGTGCACGAACCATCAGCAGTACTTCCCGACTTTACTGCTGCTTCCTCTTCCCATTAACTAACATGGTAACAAGGTATTTAAAATGAAAAAGGCAAGACAGAACAGGTTGTTGGCCCAGGCTGCTTTTACTCCCAAAACTATTATTAGCATCTGATTGCTTTTAGTATTTACTAAAATAGATGCTTAGGTAGCTCAGTGTGTCCAACTCTGGCCTGTAATCTACAGCTGGGTCAGGAAGGAGAGTTGGAAAACTCTTGCCAATGAAGGTTTGTAAGTTTTGGACTGTTTAGATAAAATACTGGTTTACCAAAGAGGAACATATCAACAGTTCCAGACAGACTAACAACATCCAAGAGGACATACACAATAAAACTGAGAGCTAGGTTCAGTTTAAGAATAGCAACACAACCCTCACTATGTAAAGCCTGAAAAGAGGAGAGGATATAAAGGGTGAGACTAGCAAGCACTCTCTCTTTATTCCAAGTTAATATGATGGACAATACCAGTAGCTAAGCTTCAATGGTCAAAGATCAGAACAAGTCCCAATTCTTAGATGAAGGAAGACTTCTCCAATATTATCAACTTCAGTCTTCCCCATTTTGTTTATTTTTTAATGAAATAAAAAAAAAGAGAATATCTGCCTGTCCACAGTCAAACCCAATTACTAAAACATTAGCTTTGTGCTTCCCCCTTCCCATTTAATTATTTTTAAGGTACGGCACAAATATGTAGGCCTAAATAGTATTTTATTTCACTATGCTTGATTATGAACTTCACAAAAAGAATATCATACCGTGTTTAGTCCCAGGGAACTTGTTTTTTCCCCAGCTCAACATTAGGTTACTAAGATCCATCCATGATTTTGCTTACACTTTACCCATCCATTTTCACTATTGTTTATCATACTCCATTGAATATTCCACAATTTATTTTGATTCTCTTGTTCTAAAGTATTGTCAGTGTGTTGCTATCACGAACCATGTTGCAAACTTTCTTCTGTTTATCCCCTGGAAAGCAGGTACTAGTCTTTCTCTGGGATACATACCTAGGAGTGGAATTATTGAAAATTCTTAAATATGCAAATACTCCAATTTACAAGTTAAGGTCAAATCAATTTCCAAAGCAGGTGTCACTTTTTGCTTGTGCACCAGCAATGTATCACTGTAATACCTAAATGTTTAAATAGAAAGACCTTCTATTACTCAAGACTCCAGAGAACAAGGCACTACAATTGCTACTTCAGAAGAGAACAGAATTTTAGAAAGGATCTCCTTATCCTAAGAAATGCAGTGGTGCCAGCCAGGTACATGGCAGCCATCCCATCTAATTATCACCTAAACACCAGGACATCTAAGGACATATTTTGCTGGTAAGAGCTTCAGAATCAAGGACCTACCTATGTGCATAGCCATTTTATTACCTCTGAGCCGGGCCAACTCCAGCAGCCCACTGAATGCACTTCATATTTTAAAAATATATGACTGGAGCAAACCCCAATCTAGGACTTAAAATAAAATGACAGTGCAATTCATTTGCATGACTTAATCAAATTTGGATATCTAACAGTACTCTGTGTTGATTAATTAAAGAACCTACTGCTTCAGAAGCATTAAGACCATGTTTAATTTGTGTATCAAATCGAGGAAGCCAGTGTATATTGAGAGCTAGGGCCCATCATATAAAGGAGAGACAGGCCTTACAGAGTTGGAACAAGGCATAGAACATTCCTTATCATTCATGATCTCCCTCCAAAAGTTCCAATTTCCTGCTACCGATACAAGTTACTGCTTACAAAAGTAGCACCTTAGCATTTGAGTTCTCTGCAACTTACAATAATTTCCCCAAAAAATGCTTAGCATAAAGGAGGGGTGGGGGTACAGTGGATTGCCCTGTGTGAGAGAAGTGCATAAGGTTTTGGAGTCTGAGAAATTTCCGAATAGTAGAATTTTAATGATCACACTGCATTAGTCATATTTTCACAAAGATATTTGTTATTTGAGCTGAATTACATAGTATTGATCATATGACCTAGGCCTGCTAATATTTGACTTTCAAAAATATTAATGAAGTGGGGTACTTTACAGCACCTGCCATAATATAAACAAACATTACTTGTTAGAATATTTAAATGAGAGTTAATACACTGGCAATATACCAAGCAGAATTAGGTGCACATGGAGTCTGACTTGGACTCTTTCCAAAAAGGTTTGGTAAATTCCTGAAGCACCAACAGCGCTCAGCTAACTGTATAATTCAGGTGGCTGGCTCTATAGCCAACTTGACTTCAAGGCCACACTGTACAATTATAAAATAATACCAATAATTATAAGAACAGAGTACGAAGATCTAGGCTGGGTAACTATATATTAACTGGTGAAACAAACTTGGTTTAACCACTAATATCAATGAAATGGCACTACACTTAAACCAGGAAACTCAAAAGGTTATCATCAGAAAAGACAATGTTCCTTCCATCAGACTTTTTTAATTAGAAAAATAGCTGGTTTATTGGTAAGCATCTAGCACTAAGAACCTAGGTGGATCACAGCACACACAGCACAGTACAGACAAGGCGGCATGGTTCTAATCCTAGTTTTACTCAACTGTATAAACTTTAAAGAGAAACACCAAAAGTGCTCTGTGTTTCAGTTTCCTCATTTGTCAAAATGAATATAAGGACAACCATGGTTGGTTTAATTAAGGCCAACTATGTATGTAAAAGGATTCGTGGTATATAGCAACTGCTATCTATATAGTGTGTCACAATAAACTTTGGTGTTAATCAGAATTTTTGTTTAAAATATACTGTAAATTATCCTACATAATAAAGAAGTGATATGCAAATTGACTGCCATGCCCTTGCACAAGATGGCCATCCCCATGTGGTCACAAGATGGCCACCACAAGATGGCCAACAAGGAGAGCAGTTGTGGGCAACCAGGCCAGCAGGGCAAGGCAGCTGGGAGCAACCAGGCCGGTGGGGGAGGGCAGTTGGGGGTGACTGGGCCAGCAGGGGAGCAGTTAGGCATCGATCAGGTTGGCAGGGGAGTGGTTAGGGGGTAATCAAGCTGGCAGGCAGAAGCGGTTAGGGGCAATCAGGCAGGCGAGCGGTTGGGAGAGCAGTCCCAGATTGTGAAAGGGATGTCCAACTGCCAGTTTAGGCCCGATCCCTGTGGTCAGACATCCCCCGATGGGTCCCAGATTGGAGAGGGTGCAGGCTGGGCTGAGGGACACCTCCCACCCCCGTACACGAATTTCGTGCACTGGGCCTCTAGTTTTGTTATAGAGACAAACAAGATAAAATATATTTCAGCTGTTAATATATTTTTAAATGATTCAGGTAATAAATTTGAAAAGGTAAACAGATGATGCCAATTAAAAGATTATCAACACTGAGGTTATTCTGAAAATATAAGCTACAATAGCATAAAGTAAAATTCAACTAGAATCTCAAGATGGTCATTTTACCTACTGAAGAAGAATAAATAATGGAAAACTGTTTGCAAAGGACTGAAATGGAATGCTGACTCAGGTCACTGTTGCAGAGTGGCTGATCACCTTTTCAAACCTCTGATTTTGACAATACCTACACTCCCATAAACTGCTAGCATGGGAATAAATTGAAAAACGATTTCTAGACAGCCACACTTGGTAATGTGTAACAACAATTTTTTTGAAGTTTGAAATTCAGCATTTCACTTCTAAAAAGTAATACTAAGAAATTACTCAGAAAAACACAGGTTTATGAGCAAGGATTTCAAACCAGTTTCATTATTTTGTTGCTTCTTTTACTGGTTTAAATCTTATCTGTGTCTGTTTAAAAAAAAAAAAAAAAAAGTTATTTTGCATTAGCTTCCTGAGCCATGCAACAGACTGACTAGCAGTGCTTTGGTTTTCAAACTTGATGACACTCCATGATAGACATTCCATAAGACAGCTAGCTTGGGTTCTGCATGCATGGCAAATGACGCATTCTCTTCATTACTTGAACTCTCAAACCTCAATGCCTTTGCACATGCTATTCCCTCTTTTAGAATATTCTCTCCTCTCCATCTGCCTAGAAAGCTCCTGCTTCTCCATTCTGTCAGCCTTCAGTGACACCAACCGCTCTACAGGTGCTACTTTAATGCAATACCCACAGTGACAAGGAAATATTGACTTACCATGTTCCATAACCAAGAGGATTTAATCTTGCCCACCAAAACCTAGTCCATACCTAAAGAGAATGGCTGAGGCCTAATAAAGGCTGTTGAAAGAGTTAAGTTGCTACTTAAAGGCCATTTTAGGCTTTCATAAGCCTGAAGTGTCCTACCTCGAAGGTCCCATTCTATAACTTACCAAGCTTTCAAAGGTACCCCCCGCTTCTCTTCCTGAGGAGAAAAAGAGTTCCAAGAATTATCTCTTTGTGTTTAAAAGTATTTTGCTACGAACAACCTCTGTAATTTATAATAAACCTATTTCTTGGAATACGCTGATCAAAATGAAAAATTCTTGGGAAAATAGCCTTCAAATTTTCAGGTGAAATAAAATTAGAACATTCATAAAACTAACAATAACCTTCACATTTCTAGGCATTTAACCCCTTCAATTTCAAAGTTTTCTTTGTTTTGGAGCCAATGATTTCTTTGTCCGTAAAGCTGTTCTGTATCTTCCTGAAAGTATTTAACCTTTTATATCCTACTTAGATAAACATATTTTGTTACTAACATGTTCAAATGAAAGCCAAAATAACTATAATCCTTCTACTTTTTTTATAAAGTAAAGTTAGATGAGTCACTTAATTCTGTGTGCATTCTTCATGGTATTTTTCTTAAAAGTCTCATTTACCATACAGAGACTACTGCTAAATATGAAACATAACTTATTAAAATTATTACACAGAATGTTTTTTCAAATCACATTTTCCAAAACTTATTAACATAAGGAAAAGTGCAATGCTTTATTTTTTTAATATATTTTTTATTAAAGAGGAAGGGAAAGGGAGAGAAGGATAGAAACATCAATGATGAGAGAGGCTCATTGATTAGCTTCTTCCAACATGCCCCACACTGGGGATTGAGCCCACAACCCAGGCATGTGCCCTAACCGGGAATCGAACCATGACCTCCTGGTTCATAGGTCAATTCTCAACCACTGAGCTATGCCAGCCTGGCAAAAAACTCAATGTTTTAAATGGCAGAAATTCCACTGCATAAAATAATAAAATTGGGTTTAAAAAATATGTAAGAGTACAGGAAGCAGAACACAGGAAATAAAACAGACTAGTAATAAAAATAAAAATAAGAAACTATATTCTCTGCAGTGGCAGTCTTCATAATTTTCTAAAATCTCTAAATTATTCACTATTAAAGTGTTTTCAATAAAAAAAGAAAAGAAAAACAAACAAACAAACAAACAAACAAACAAAAAAAAAACACACCTTGCCCTAACCGGTTTGGCTCAGTGGATAGAGCATCAGCCTGCGGACTGAAGGGTCCCAGGTTCAATTCCGGTCAAGGGCATGTGCCTTGGTTGCAGGCCTATCCCCGGTGTGTGTGTGTGTGTGTGTGTGTGTGTGTGTGTGTGCGCGCGCGTGCGCACAAGAGGCAGCTGATCTATGTTTCTCTCTCATTGCTGATCTATGTTTCTCTCTCATTGATGTTTCTAACTCTCTATCCTTCTCCCTTCCTCTCCGTAGAAAAATCAATAAAATATATTTTTAAAAAATACAACAACAACAAAAAGAACACCTTGCTAACAAAAATACCTGGATATAAGTGAGAAGAGCACATAAAGGTAATTTTGAAGCCAGCAATACATTTTGTTTTTGTTGTTGTTGTTAACCCTCAACCGAGGATATTTTTCCATTTATTTTTAGGGAGTATAGAAGAGAGAGGAAAAGACAGAGAGAAACATAGAGATATGAGAGAAACACATCGATTGATTGCCTCCTGTACAAGTTGCAACCTGGGCCGGGGCCAGGGTCAGGGCCAGGAAGGAGCCTGCAACCGCGGTATGTGCCCTGGACCAGAATTGAACCCGGGACCCTTTGGTCCTCAGGCCATCGCTCTATCCACTGAGCCAAACTGGCTAGGGCAATACATTGCTATATTGAATTCAAGGATAATATGACTATCATGGCACTAATATCATGGGCAAAAGTATTCTGAAATTGTCCCAAACAAATGAAAGGCATTTGAATAAAAGGTTAATATTTGTTTCACTTTGTTAGCATTGCCTACATAACATATCATGAGGGTAGTTGAAAGAGGATGTTTCTAGAAAGAATATAAGTATGCTGGCTATCTAGAAAGAACTGCCAATGACAACAACAACAACAGGTAGCGGATAAAAGAGAGAATTTCTTTTATTTATGGCACGTCAAGTTCACTATGCTCATCCTGACTCAAGAACTGCACGAAAATTCGGTAGCCAGTGGTCACATGTGGTTTTTTTAATTAAGTAATTGGACCAGCTGGACATCAAGGCTAGTAGCCAGTGGTATCCATAAAAGATAACGCAGATATAGCACATCTCCATCACTGTAGAAAGGTCCACTGGATAGCGCTAACTTATACATTTTTACACATTTAATCTCTAGACCTGCCGTCAAATCTGCAGACAGTAGCAGTCTCTCTTACCTCTCTCCAGTCCTCTGCTAGGAGCTTAGACGCAACAGGGCAAGTCAGACAGGCGTGACTTCTGTTTCAGGAGGCATGGTAAAAAGGAGAGGAGTGGCAAACGGAGCAGAAGCTGACAAATCCCCATCAATTCAGCAGCACATACATGGCTGCTGGTGTAATCAGTCTAGCTTTTAGAAGAACAAAGAAGGGAAACTAGAGGTTTGAACATTAAAAAGCCAAGAGCTTATTCACAAAACACTGTAGAAAAACTTTCTCTTTGTTTGCAAAGCAATTACCCTAAAGGGTGATTTATAACATAAATGGTTTTAGGTGATCCTGACACAGCTTTAGGGTGAAAGGTCAGCAATCACCAACCAAGACTCATGAACAAATCAAGTGCCACATGAAATTATTCTGACTTTCACTCACATTTTGCTACCCTCAAGGTTAGAGGCACAAAGAGGTGTAAACCCCACACACAGGTGACACTTGGCTCACTGTCTAGTCCCTACACACACAGTAAACCTCCAGTCCTTCGTGCAGGTGAGGCTGGGGGTAGAGAAGAATACACACACCATAGAAGAGGCACAGTGGCCAAGGAAGACACTTTTCCTCTCGATTACCTCCTAGCCATTTCTCCCCAAATTCTACAAAAGCATCCAAATGTCTGACCCAACAGCACTGGGGACCTTGAAAGTCGGAAGAAGAACTTGACGTGCCATAAACATCAGTATATAATCATCACTAAAAGAAAGCCGAATGGGACAAGATGAGCTTTCTTTTACATAAGGAAGAAAGCTATGAAGAGATAACTGCTCACCATGATGCCCAGCTACTGGTGCAAGTAGAATTATAATCCAACTAGAGGCCCAGTGCACAAAATTCGTGCATAGGGGTTGGGGGGAAGGGGTGTCCCCTCAGCCTGGCCTGCGAACTCTCGCAATCCAGGACCCCTCAGGGGATATCAGGCCTAAACCAGCAGTGGGACATCCCTCTTGCAATCTGGGATGCTGCATGCACCAGTGACCATACTTTTCATACAGGTGAAAGGCATCTTGCTGTTGTATGGGCAGCTACATTTTTTTTGCCCTGATTATAAAAAGTAATACATAACATGATCCTTCTGAGGCAGTAGTACCATTTTCATCTTATGGGTGGAAAAACTGAAGCAGAGAGAAGTTAGGTAATTGGCTTTGTCACACAGTTATAAGTGTCAGAATCAGGGCTGACCACAAAATGTGCAAGCCAGAATCTATGCATGTCATTGCTACATCATCCTGGTTTTTCAGTGTTAGAGTAGCTTTGCCAGGTTTTAACTTTTAAATCTAAGAGACTGTTCCCAATATATATGGTAGGGTTCATAGGCCTGGCCAGTGATCAGGGCCATCTGTGGGGCAACCGGCAGGCGAGGTGATGGGGTTGGGGGGGGCCACTAGCACCCACCTTGGCTGGGGCCTGCTGGCCGGCCCCACCCCCAATCGCCCCCTCTTGGGAGACAGACACTCAATGCAGAAGCTGCCACCAACCAGGGGCAGCTCCTGCGTTGAGCATCTGCCCCCTGGTGGTCAGTGTGCATCACAGTGACCAGTAGTTCCACTGGTCTTTCTACAATTCGGTTGATTTGCATATTAGGGTTTTATTATATAGAACTAGAGGCCTGGTGCAGGAAATTTGTGCACTGGGGAGGGTGTCCCTCAGCCCAGCTTGCACCCTCTCTAATATGGGACATCCCTCTCACAATCCGGGACCGCTGGCTCCTAACTGCTCACCTACCTGCCTGATTGCCCCCTAACGGCTCCCTTGCTGGCCTGATTGCCCCCTAACTGCTCCCTTGCTGGCCTGATTGCCCCCTAACTGCTCCTCTGAGGGCCTGATTGCCTCCAAATACCCTCCCCTGCTGGCCTGATCACCCCCAAGGCTTTCATTGGTATAGATATGACCCTGCACAGAAAATTTTACTAACCGTGCTTTACAATAAGGGCTTGACGATTGAATCATTAGGACCAGACACCAAGATTTCCTTTCTTTGAATAGTGGAGAGAATAATTATCTTGTCTTTAAGTTGTCCGGAAATTAAAATGAGATAATGACTTAGAAAAGTATAAAAGCACCATATAAAGACAACTGTCTTTTTAATGAAGTGGTAAAATGAAAAACACTATTTTTATTCTCCCCTTCCTTCCTTTACAGCTTTTATTTAAACTTTGAAATTTATAAAAATTTCACTCCAATTTTCATTTCTTTACATTCAACATTATTTTGTATTGGTTTCAGGTTTTATATTAGTTACAGAATAGTGGTTAGACAATCATATACTTTACAAAGTGTTCCCCGATATTTCTAATACCCACCTGGCATCATACCATCATTACAACACTATTGACTATATTCCCTATTTAAGTGACAATGGGTTTACAGGTTCCATTCAGTCTTTCTTTTGTGTTGCTTGTCCTTCCTTTTCTTTCTCACTTCTTCCCTCATTTTCTTTATATAGTATCTCAATTGGCCATCAAAGCTCAGTGAAGGCACTGGGACACGCTTCATCCATTTTACAGACCAGGAAACTGAGGCCAATTCCAGTTGGCTGTGGAACTTGACTCAGGAAGCCCTCAGAGCACACAGGAAGCCCTCAGAGCCATGCTCTTTGCGCTTCCTAAGGGGCAGCCGCCCAGCAAATAGAACAAACCTTCCAGTCAGGCTTCTGAGCCTCTTTCTCAAGCACCTCTTCATTGAGGATGCTCCACATTCTTTCCTCTCCCCATCCCCTGCCCCCCATTCTTTACTGCCCCCGCTTCTCCGGAGCAGGTGGAAGGCTTCGCACTCACTGCCTAGGCATGCTCTGCCATGGGGCAGGGCACCCTGGGCTTGCTTTTGGGTCAAGGCAGGAGCAGGAGTCACTGCCTCTGAAGTGTGAAGGCCGCCTGAGCAAGGCCCGTTAGCACTGGGAGCTTCTCTGAATCATGTCAGTCAGTCCAGTACCCTGCAGTGCAGCACCCCTCCACTGAGGTGGCACCACCCCTCAACCCCCACCTCAGGGGTGAGGGTCCTTGCCCCTCTGCCAGGAGTCCTTCCATGCCCCTTGATCCCTGGCTGGGCCCATCCACGTCTTGTGGGCACTGCAGAACCTTTGTCTCTCTGCAGATGAGGCAGATCCCTGCCCTAGGTCTCCGAGAAGCTATGAATCTGTGGCCAGAGTCCTGGTCTGGGTCTCAGCAACCCCATGCCTGCAATGTTCCTAGGGACCCCAGGAGCGGCTGGGTGGGCCCGGCCACACCCCCCTGGTTGCCAATCTCCCCAGGGACCCCTGGGAGTGGCTGGGCGGGTCCCGCCTCACCTCCCTGGGGTGCTGATCTCCTCAGGGACCCCTGGGAGTGGCTGGGCGGGCCCGGCCACGCCCCCCCTTGTTGCCGATCTCCCCAGGGACCCCGGGAGTTGCTGGGCGGGCCCGGCCACGCCCCCCTGGGTTGCCGATCTCCCCAGGGACCCCGGGAGTTGCTGGGCGGGCCCGGCCACACCCCCCTCCCCCCGCCCGTTGCAGATCTCCCCAGGGACCCCCAGGAGCCGCTGGGTGGGTCCGGCCACGCCCCCCTGGGTTGCCTATCTCCCCAGGGACCCCCGGAACTAAGAGGACTGGGTGCCACCATCTTGATCTTCTCAACGGCCGGATAGGCCACCCGGAGTCCTGCCCCCCAGCCTCCCGCTGGCCCAATCGTGGGCGTAGCGGAGTGATGGTTATTTGCATATTACCCTTTTATTAGGTAGGATGTTAGTGCTCTTTACAATATACATGGGTTTTTTGTTTTGTTTTTTATGCATCTGATATTGCTTTAAATGGCTGGAATCCAGGAATTTTGGTTTAATGATTCAACAGTTTGCCATGTGAATAGTTACATAACATAACCTCTATCACTTCTAAAAGCTGCTGAAAATACATAAGCCCTAAGAATTTTCTTTCCTTGACCCGAACCCAACGTTGAACCACCATTCTGACGTACTCCATAGTCCCTTTGTCCTGCCTCAGGCCGCCCCCTCCAACCCCGCTGGCACCAATCATCTTCTTTCTCCTCCCATGTGCCCGCTCAGAAAGCCTTCTCCCAGGCTGCTGAGACCACAGAATCAAGTGCTCTGCACACTGGTCCGGATGCCCCACATTCACAAACCTCACTCCTACTCTTACCGTAGGGCAGGTTTTCCCAACACCATTAAGGGCTGACCTGCCAGGGAAAACTAAATAGGAATCACTTCCTTCAAGCTCAGTTGGAGCTTCTGTTCCCAAGGCCCAGGGTGAGGCCTAATTACAGGATGCAGGCGTCCAGACCCAGGGAACGGGGGAAACCAGTCCTATAAGTGTGCTGTTTTATGGGAAGCAGTTAAGTAATGTATATCTACAACCTCAAATAACAATTACTCTTGCAATCTTATTTTCTGGCAGGTACTAAGAACTTTAAATAAACCTAAATATCACCTCTGAGAAAGAAATTATCACTCCTTTGTCAGAGCTGGGAAACAATGAACAGAAGCCAAACAGAATGGCTGAATTGGGTTTGGTCTTCTTTTCACCCTGGTGGGAAGGTGGGGCCATCCCTTCAGAGTGACACATATTCCTCCCTGCCAATTTCCACCAGCAGGGTGGAGGGCTCTGGCCTGCTGGCCCAGACCTGGCAGGAGAGAACACCCAGCAGTTCTCTCAAGTAAGCCTCTGGATCACCTGCATTCATAGCTCCAGGGCCCTGAGCTCTGACCACTGCACTAAACCTGCCTTTAGCTTTAGTCAACCCTGGAAGGTGCAGTCAGGGTTCACATAGATGCCTTGAGAATTTACAACGCGGGGATATTCTGAACTTTCTCTGCTCGCACCCCTCTCCCCCAAAAAAAACAAAAAACAAAAACAAAAAAACACAGCCAATTCCACAGAGAGAAAGCACTTGAGCTTGATCATTTTTCCCAGCGGGGCTAAGTAACTGGAGGAGAACATGCGTGGAGGAAGCCAGCCATGGTGGCCAGTATCCTACCATCCACTACCAAGAGCAGCCACTTGATGGCAATCTTCACCTATTAACTTGGAATTCTTCCATCAAGAGACCCCAGAGGGCAGGAACACCAAGAGTGGGCTGTACAGTGTGCACAGTGCTGGAAGAGGCATCTTTGCTTGACCTGCATGTGTGGAGGCAGGGGTGTAAAAAGATGGATAAAAAAAGAAAAACTATGCTAATGTTCTCCCTCGGGTTACACTCTCTGCCCGCAGACCTCACTGGGGGACTAGGTAGAAGGGATTATAAAGGCTCTGCACTCAGACAACTCAGGAAGATGGAACTGTCTCAGGCCCCATGGCACATTCACATCCGGCTTTCCATCAACAGATTGAGGTGTAAGGCAGACAGATGGAAGCAAACAGGATAATAAATGAATGGCAAGCTCCTGCTTCTTGAACCCTGAAACCCCAGAAAAAGAGCCCAAAATGAGAGAAGGCAACTTTCCTTAGTAGAAGGTGCAACACCTGTTGAATAACGCAGCCCAGTACTTTCCTTCTTATGTAAAAGAGGACATTAAAAAAAAAAAAAAAGCTACATGCACCTTCTGGAGTAAAGGCTCTCCAGGAACAAGAATACACTGTAAACTGCTGCACTCATGACACACTTCTATTTTTGGTGGCAGGAAGATTAACATCAAAATGTGGAGGGGACTGGAGCAAACAGTCTTATTATCAGAAACAGTCAGTTATCTTAGCCTTAGTCATTATGTGTTCTCCCACACAGTTCAGTCTGGCCCTGTGCAAGGGCTTCATAACTCTTGGCTTCTCGATTTATATGAAGAGTTCAGGCAGAGTGGAGAGTTTGCCAATATTTTCCTCTGAGGGAGTCAGAAAGTGCCAGCTGAGAGCCTTCCAACTCACCCTTTAACACTTTCCAACTGAGTACACTGGAAAGGCCCTTTTTAAACAACACTAGTAGTCGGAAGTTGGGTAAACTGCTGGGTGAGGACAGAGTAAAGCCACTAGGGTACAGGCTCAGCATTTGCAATGTAGAACCCTCTTGAAAAGTACCAGGTTTCTAGCATACCAAAGCGGTACATATGGAATATTTCCACGGGCATGCTAGTGTCTGAAGAGGGTTTGTAGTCCTTCTAGAAATAAATAGCTCTAGAAGGTGAGATGTAATTTTCAAAAACAAGGATTACAAACTCTGGGTCCTTCATGAATACTCTTCTCCCCCTCCCCCACCCCCATCATATCCAAAGGAAGGAGAGTGTCAGAAAAAAAAAAAGAGAGAGGGAGAGAGAGAGAGAAAGAGTTAAATGTTTCCAAAGTAGAGACCTGCAACTGCCTTCCTGCATGAGAAGGCAACATAGCCATTCAGAGCCATGGAAAATTGGAAGGAAACTGCCATTTCAGACAGCACCGGAAGCTGGTGTGAGAGTCTCAGGCTGAGTTGTCCCTGCCTGTCATCAAGACCAGGTGCCAAGCATATTGAGGGTGCTCACAAACCTGCCAGGGGAAATGTACACCTGGTTCAGGAATAACCCAGAAGACAGAGATTGGGCAGGTCACACAGGAAGTGGCCCAGTGTGCAGAAAGAGCTGAATCATTAAATCCAAAGTATGAATGAGCCAAGAACACTAATGAAAGGTCAGGGAATGGTGCAGAGTGAGGAGGAACAGGGTCTTGAGACATCAGGTATGAGGAGCCCTGAAGCTGCAGGAATGAGAGAGCCCTTGGAAGGCCTGGCTAACAAGCTGGGCTGACACTACTCTCCTTGATTGGCAGGTCTAAGGTTATAAAACAGCTCCTATTTCTCCCTCATTGTCCCCAAACCTCCTCTACTGAGAGACGTGTACTATTTTGTGATCATAAAGAACTTATGAGGAAGTTCAAAGTTAGATTTGGGACTCTGTAGAAGCATCCTAAAGACTACAGAAAAACTAAAATAGAAGGCTATATAAGATTTGGCTGCAGAGTAACAAACTGTAAATTAAGGGATTTATGGACTGGGTGGGTAATTTCCCTAAAACATCTCTAGTTATCACTCTTCTGGCTTTAAAGATATACTATACAGGTCTCTAAATATTTCATGTGGCTCAAGTCATAACAGGTTATTTCCAAAAGCTAATTAAAATGCCCTCTAAATTTGGGGCAATTCACAAGTGAATTCGAAGAAATTCACAAGCAAAGCAAAACTGCACTAATCCATGGTGGCAAATCTGATAGTAATTAAAGCTCCATAAATACACACATCACAGAATTCAAATCATGAAATGGGTCAGATTGAGAAAACACATGAGACTCTTCTCCCAGTAGAAGGAGGTAGGTGACATTACCATTTATTTACAAATGCAAACACAGATAAACAAATTCTGTGCATGGGCAAGTCGCCCCAGGCTGAGTGAAAGTTGTCTGATTACCTCACAGGGTCTTCCCTTTCCATACAGGTTGAGAAGTGAAAATGGTTGGGAGGCACTGCTCTAAATTATATTTACAGCATAACATTCAGACAAATAAAATGAATTAGTGTATAATAAATAGGATTCCCTCAACCTCATACAACAGACAAATCCTTCCAGAGGTGTTTGCCAGTCCCCTCCCAAATCCTTAGGGCCTTTGATTCACCCTGTTTGCCCTTTTCTCAGGGCTCTTGGCCTTCTGTAGCAGCAACCTTTGCACATGAATCATGTTTCAATTCCCACTGACGTAGGGTATTGAGGTTAACCCAAGTAGCCTCACAAAAACAGGCACTCAATAAATAAATCCAAGTTTAATCCATCCAATTGGGAGGAACAGTAAGTTCTCTTAGGTCAAACAGCTCTTAAGATTCCTGATGTACTAGTAAATTGTTCTAATGTCACTTAAGCACAAAAGGAACCATGTTGTATGTTAACATGGAAATTAACTTAATCTAAAATTAAATCATCACCACCTCTACACTCAAAGCCCTACACTCAAATTCCTAATTGAAGCCCTAACACCCAGTGTGACTTTGTCTGAAGAACTTAGACGAAGTGATAAAGGTTAAATGAGGTCATCTGGGTGGGACCTTAACCCACTAGGGCTGGTATCCTCGTAAGAAGAGACACCAGTGCACGCCCTCGCTCAGCCATGTGACTCCTCACCACAAACTGAACTGGCTGGCACCATGGATCTTGGACTTCCAGCCTCCAGAATGATTAGAAATAAATTTCTGTTGTTTAAGCTGCCTGTCAATATTATTTTCTTATGACAATACAAGCTGACTAATATATTGACTTTCACGAGAGCCACAAGAAAATGAACAGATGGGAAGAGATCAACCTATGAACTAGTAAGCATATATGCATAACCTGTGGAAACGAACAATGAGGTGGCGAGGGCCTGGGGGAGGGAGGAAGAAGTGGGGGTTAGAAGTTAATGGGGGGGAGGGGGAGACCTATATAATACTTAACGAATAAAGATTTAAGAAAGTAAGAATTTAAAAAAGGAAATGAACAGAAATTGGTGATCTGACCATGCTGCTGCCACGTGTTCCTGCACCAAGGCCATCAGACAACACATGGGCTCCTCACAGAACCAAACTCACTGAAAACACACTGTTAGCAAAAAGGAGACATGGCTTTCGATGCTTCTTCGGCTTTGCCTTTGGGAAAAAGCAACGCCTGAGACCCCAGTTCCAGAATTTCTTTTTTGTTTTAATTTTAATTGATTGATTTTTTATTTTTTTTTTAGGTGGGGAGAACCATCGATTTGTTGTTCTATTTATATATTTATTGGTTGTTTCTCGTATGTGCCCTGACCAGGAACCGAATCTGCAACCTTGGAGTATCAGGTTGATGCTTTAACCAACTGAGTAACCCTGCGAGGGTGAGAATTTCTTAAATTATACATCAAGGCTGTGATTTTTTTTTTTTTTTTTAATCACTGACTGGCTTCTTCTTGCACTCCTCCTACTGGGGATCAAGGCCGCAACCTGGGCATGTGCCCTAACTGGAAATCGAACTGTAACCTCCTGATTCATGGGTCAAGACTCAACCACTGAGCCACAAATACCAGGCAAGGTTGCGATTTCTTAAAATTCACAGACTAAGTACAGTGCTGCAGGAGGGGGAAAAAATGCCACAAGAGAATGGTGAAACTGAAGAGGATTCGAACTACAACTGTTCAAAAGCCCACCTGTGGTCTGGTCTTGCCCGACAGCTCAGAACCAAAGCCAATTTAAGACATCATCTTTCTCCACAAATGACACCATGAGATAAGCAATGCCATTCATGAGAATATCCAACTGGGGGTTCTTATTCAAGCACTGGCCTCCAAGAGCTGCTTACTGGACACACACGAGCCCAGGGCTTTGAGGTACTTTTAAGTCTCAGAGACACTCTCAGGCATCTGGTACATTCTGGGAAAACACCGTAAGCCCATGTCTAGCCATAGCTTCTAAAAACTGACAGTCATGTTAACACATCCCAAAATGAACACAGACTTTAAAGAAGTCAAATGAACTGGAAGGGACTGGAGGGAATCTCTCTGGGATGATGGGAAAGTCTTCCAACTATCCTGGAGCATTGGTCAGAAGGACATATGTGCATTTGTAAACTCACTTTATAAAGTTTTCTTCAATTTTAAAAAAAGCAAAATCTGGAGTCAGGAGTCCTGGGTTCAAATCCTGATTTGACCACTTCTTAGCTCTGTAGCCTTGTACGAGTTGCTTAACATCTGTGACCCACGGAACCCACAAAATCATGATAGCAATAGTATAATTATCATAATGCTGTAAAAATTAAAAGTGGTAACTTATTTTTTCTTAAAAGCCAAATTTTAACCTAAAATACCAAGTAATGTGTCTTGTTCCTAAAAAGGCTTTCAACAAATGTGGTTCAGAAAGAAAGGATACAGGGTGACCCAAGTCTAAGAATCTCTATGATGAGACATATCACAATTATGAATGAATGTGTACTTTGGTGACAGATAAATAGCAAGGGCTGTGATCCGGGGGCCTAGAGTTCTAGGTGTATGCATTTCTCACATGAAATCTGGAGTTAGAGGTGGAACAACCCTACCCTGAACAGAGAGAGAAGACCACACCCATCCACAGCATGGTGGGTGCGTACACTGTTCACACAGCACATGCTCCACAGAGACCCAGGAGTTGTGTATTCAGCAGCAGTCCACAAGGATGAAGCTTTTCTCTAATGGAACCCCACAGTAGCCCGTGGAAAGAGAGCTTATAATAAACAAACAACAATAACAGTGTTAGGCAGTGAGAAATTCTATGCAGAAAAATATTCCATGTTAAGGAGCTAAAGGGGAACTAACAGACAAAGACACCATTTTTAATAATATGCTCAAGAAAGACTCTTGGTAAGGGCACATTTGATGAGGAACTTGAACACATAGAAGGGGGTCAAGTCACATAGGTAACTAGAGAGAGAGAGAGAGAGAGAGAGAGAGAGAGAGAGAGAGAGAGAGAGAGCGCTCTCTAGATAGAAGATCAGAAAGCATAAAAATTCTGGGGCAAGAGCATGCTCGGTATGTTTGGAATAGCAGGAAGATCAGATTAGGTGAGACAGAGTCAAGGAAGAGGGAGGTAGATAAGACCAGAGAGATACTGGGGCACACAGCAAGTGGCCATCCTTCATGCTGAGTGATGGGGAAACCATGCGCTTATAAAGAACTGTGCTGGCTACAGACTGGAGGGGGTAAAAGGCAGAAGGTAAGAGAGCATTAGGAGTCCCAGCCCAAACAAGAGGTTGTGAACTAGTGGAAGTGGGGCATTTTGCAGATACAAAAGACATTGTGAGTTTAGAATAAACAGGTTTTGCTAAAGGACAGAAGACAAACCATGGAAGAAATAGTGGTAACAGATAACTCCAAGGTTTTGACCAAAGCAACTAGAAGAATGGAACTGGCACTTCTTGAGAATGGGAAGCTGGGCAGGGCAGATGCAGATGAAAGAGAGTGGATATAGTTAGCTTTGGCACATCTCAAGTTTTCATGAGGCTATCAAGAAATCAAAGTGCAGAAGGCAGGTGAAGTTCAAAAGAGGTTCAAACATGTCCAATGCTGCCAAATGGACAACTAAAGCCACACTGACTGAAAACTGGATTTGGCAACCAAGGTCATTATTAACCTTGGTAATTGGCCTGACTCTTGGGGTTCAAAAAGAATGAGTGGAGATGGTATTTACATGAATATAAATAGTAGAGAGAGACAGACTGCTTAGACATTGTCTTTCAGAATTCTGCTATCAAAAGACATTAATAGCGGAAGGGAGACACAAGATTAATGGAGGGTTTATTTTATTATGTAAGAAATTACAACATGTTTTGTTTACTGATGGGCATGATCTCATAAAGAAGTAAATAATGATGAAGAAAGAAAGAATAATTTCCAGTGTGATGTTCTTATAGGACCGAGAGAGAGAGACGTGGTGCACAAAGGGAGAATGTGACTAGAGACAGAAAGACCCTATAGGTGGAACAGCTCTAAGAAACATTCCACACTACAGTGGGTTTCTATCCTCTTGTTGCCACAACCCTCAAAGCTGGATTTCTCTGTGACAAGCAAGGACACTGTGCAGGATGATCTCAAGCTTAGACATCTCACACACCCCACATCTGCCCTGTCCACCCACTCTCTCCTAAGTGACACCTTCTGTGTTGTATGCCCCTCCTACTAAAGGAGTCCACAATTTGATGAGGCTAATGATGTAATCGGGGAAACAGCACAGAGCTTACAGACTCGACAAAGGCAGGCTGAGAGAGAACTGAGGATGCAGTAGGTCTCAAACACAAAGTGGTGGGAAAGAGGAGAATAAAAACACATTAACCTCCACAGGCACCTCCATTCTTAATTCTCCATAAAATCCTTGCAAGCAGCCATGCCTACTGGGAAGCCTGGTGCCTCCCCTTTATTTAAATTGGGTTTCAGGTTCCAATCAGTCCTCAGCATGATCCATTCCTTTCAGTTAAGTTCATCATCCAGGTTCAAAATTCCTCATCTGAAAATTGAGGAGCCTGACCTCTATGCCTCAAGAAGTCCCTTCCTGCACTAGCAATCCATAATGCTTTGGCTAAAAGGGCTGCAGTTAGGCTTGCCCCTCCCTCGGTGCCAGAGCAGTACACGTAGACCAGCCAGAGAAACCTGTCCAATATCTATTTGCAGGTCCTCACCTCTGCCCCCAACACCACCCTATCCCAATCTCCTGCCCTTGCACAAGATCCCACGGCTTTCAAGGCTTCTTTTAGGAAAGAAAGTGCCACACTGGGCCATTTACATCATCAGCCTCCTCACACTAAACCAAATACAGTCACTCACTTCTGATTTTTAAAGCATTTCTCTTATTGTATTTTTTTCTGATTCCAGGACACATATATTCTTCTCATCTTGAAATGTGCATATCTAAAATTAGAAAGCATCTTATAAAGTACCAGAGGCCCAGTGCATGAAATCCGTGCATGGAGAGGGGTGGGGGGATGTCCTCCCCCTCAGCCCGGCCTGCACCCTCTCCAATCCAGGACCCCTCGGGGGATGTCCAACTGCACTTTTAACAGATGACAGCGCCATTGTTGTTTCTTTCTTTTCATACTTACACCCATTGGAATTAGTAGGTATTCAAAGTGTGTATACATTTTGGGAGGACATACTGTATATATCTAGTCAGCGGTGAAAGGAACCAACGGCAGATTTGGAACCCCCAGACAGGGAACCTCGCTCACTCCCCGCATGTCTCTCCACTCCGCTTTCCACCTTCGAGGGCAGTGGGAGAATCAATGTTTTCTCTCATTAACTCGGAAAAGCACGTCCTGTCGCCCACTGCCCAGCAGGAGCGCGCTAGGCCCCAAGCAAGCGAGGCTCAGTAACAGCGGCCTTCGCTCATGGGCGCCGGCACCCCCAGTGCACGTTCCTCCTCTGCAGTCGCCCCGACTCTCCCACCATTTCACTGAGAGGACGGACCTCCTCACCTCCTCTGGGTTCCCGAACACTGAGATCTCGAACACTGGCTGAAGGCACCTCAGCAAGGGCCGCCACGCGCCAACCAGGTGTGTCTGTCCATACCTGCTCCTTCCTCAGCACCTGCATTACCCCATTATCTCATCTCCGCACTGGCCTCCGTGGGAACAGGGGGTCACCACTCCACCCTCTCACTGTCATATCACAGGCGCCCACCCCGAGCACACAGATACGCTCCAAAGGATGTGAGCATGCCGGAGGGGATGTGCGCACATCTTGTGGGGGCCGTAGGCACGCCGGGGTTGACAGAAGTGTGGCAGAGAAGCGGGGGCGGGGGGAAACATGCGCGCACTGTGGTCCAGGACTGTTGTGGGCGCACATGGGCGACAGCGTGCTGGGGGACGCTCACACGTGAAGGGGGGAGAGAAGAGGATGTGCGCACCAGAGGCCTGCACCTGGGCAGATCCACAAGCCCATGTGGCGTGGCCAGGAGGACATCCAATCTGGCGCACCACAGTGGCTGTCCCAGCGGCTGCGCACCTTCTGAGCCAGGAGGCTGCACCGGAATCAGCCAGCAGTGAGGGCCAGGGCAAGAGCAAGGGCGGCCGGCTGAGAGGGCTTGCCAGATGAGTCACAAGAGCCACCGCCACCGCAGCGCCCTGTGCTACCTCTGTCCCTGGGGTCCTCCCAGGCCCTCGGCGCACAGGGAGCCAGGCCACCCGTCACAATGCTTGTGGTGCCATCCGCCTCCTCTGGAGCCAGGAGCGCTCCAAGGGCAGGATCTTCTCACAGGCCTCGCCGGAAACAGCTCGGGGAGGACACCTCAGGGCTGGTGGGACTGGCAGAAGTGGGGGGGGGGGGGGGGGGTGGCATGGAAGTGGTGCCTGCGCTTATGTGTTTTATACCACAGCATGTGGCGGCAACTGTGAGTGGTGCCAAGTGGAGCCTCCAGGCCAAGCTGAAGCAGCGACTGCGGGCCATCAGGAGCGCTCACAGCTACCACCGCCACTGCCATGGGGGGCGTACAGGGCACCCTCCACAGCGCCTGCCTTCCCCGCCCCCGTCCCCGCTGCCACAAGTCCCCACCCACCCGAGCCTGCTGCGCACGCAGCCTGGTGTTCAGTCATTCATCTGGTCGTTTACGTCGTGACGGACCCTGGCTCTTTATATATTAGGATGATGGCTTACAGTTACAATTGGAATCATTATTTTCCTTTCTTACTGAAACATAAAATCATGGAGTATTACTCCATGAAATTTTAGATGGGATGAATAAGGCAATCCAATCCCTCCAAAATAAGCAATTGGGAATACCTCCTACATCCAAAAACCATCTCCGGTATTGACCAAATGGAAGCTCCATCAAGAAATGCCCCACCTGCCCTGACCGGTTTGGCTCACTGGATAGAGCGTTGGCCTGCGGACTGAAGGGTCCCAGGTTCGATTCTAGTCAAGGGCATGTACCTTGGTTGCACACACATCACCAGGAGGGGGTGTGCAGGAGGCAGCTGATTGATGCTTCTCTCTCATCGATGTTTCTAACTCTATTCCCTCTCCCTTCCTCTCTGTAAAAAATCATTAAAACATATTTTTTTAAAAAGAAAAGAAAAAGAAATGCCCCACCTGCACTACTTAGGCCATAAACTGGCTACTTCAAGAAAGCATGTCTTGGGCCCATGTTTCGATCCATAAACATCAGATATCTTAAAGAAAGATTTTGTACAGAAGTCCAAAATTCTATCCCTTAAAAAGGTGAGTAGGGGGGAGGGTGGGGAGAAGGGGATTGTCTCCCTATATCTACACTTCCAACTTTGGTCCTTGGCTACAAATTTGGCAATTGGTGCTGAAAAGGCTCGACAAAAGTAAAACTCTCTGCCTCTAGGTGAAGAAATAGAAAGAAATGAATGCATGTGTGTGCCTGTGACTGAACTAAGAAGGGTAACCATCAGAAGAAGTACAATTTTTTTATTCCCTCTATTAAAGTACAAGGTCTAATAAAGCCCAGAAACATGTTCCTAATCAAAGATTTCACTTCTCTGCTTCAAAAAAAACTGCTATTAAAAATATATTCTCCTACAAATTTTTATTTTTTGGAACCCTATCTTTATGGAGGGTTCCAAAGTGGTTTATCTAGGCAGTGGCTGAAAGTAGGAGAGCTCTAGTACAAAAAGATGGGGTTTAAATCCTGGTTCTGCCCCACCCTAGTTGTGTAGGCAACTTGCAAATAACACCGGTGTATTGTTTTCTCATCTATGAAATGGTTTGTTCTGAAGATTAAGCAAGTAAAATATGGATAAACAGCTAGAACAGTAACTGCCAAGTAGTAAGCACTCAACAGGTTAGTTATCTCAACCAGTGCCCACAGGACGATTCTAAGAAAAGGGTCCAGTGTCCCTTACATCCAGTCAAGACTTTTTAGCTGGACAGAGGGCTTGCTGCATTATGAAATTCAAATACAGCTAATAGCTCCCCTCTCTTACTGTGTAATTATATGTACTCATTATTTGTATAGCATGATATTTAAATGTCCCTAATTTCAGCCCCAGTGGGCTAAGAGTCCTCAAAGAGTGGCCTCAGCCTTTGCCAGCCCTTTCCTAAGCTTTTGTCAAATTATTACAGCCAGAAAAAGTAGCATTATCTACAGCAGAAGTAAACAGAAGGCTCACAATCGGCAGAAATCTAAGCACTGCCTTCTAAGCCTGGCTATAACCAACAAGTTGTAATGATGGTTCAATTCCGACACAGACAATCCACGCTCAAGACTCACATTAACTACCTCTAGATGGATGAAAAATGTCATTCCCTGTCACTTTAAAACCACAAAAGCAAGACTGATGGCAAACATGGATTTTACTATCTTTTGTCTGCTTGTTATTACTACTACCACTAGACCTGCAGAAATGGGGTAGCTGAGCTCAGCCACTCAGATCCAAGTTGCCACTGTTTGAACACTGAAAACAGATACCAGACCCCCAGCCAGCCTCCCACAAGAGGGAAGCAGTGCAAGGGGTTGCTTGTTCAGCATCCTAGCATACCATTGACTTAGCAAAAGTGATATCAATTCAAATCAGACACAAAATTATGCCATGCCCATTCTATTGTTAATGCCAAATATTTTAAATTTTAATTTTTCCAGGAAACTCTGGTTGGATCAATCACCCAGAAAAATCTTTGTTTAAAATTTAATAGGAGGGGAAAAAAATAAAACACCTTGTTTTCAATACTACTCTTGCAAAGATACGGTGTAATTTTTATCTGGCATGTGTTCTAAAATAAGTACTGGATGCAAAGTTACACAACTTGAACTGTAATTCCAATGCTGCTACTGTATAATAAACTAGAGGCTCAGTGCACGAAATTCTTGCATGGGGATGGGGGGTGTCCCTCAGCCCAGCCTGCACCCTCTCCAATCTGGGACCCCTCGGGGATGTCTGACTGCTGGTTTAGGGGCATTAACTCCAGCCATTAGGAAAATCATACAGAAAGTCCTTGACATACAAGCAGTGTGGTTTTATGAGTTGTTTTAATAATAATGGCCATTCCTTTAAATAGTATCTGCTTACATACAATACAGCTGATACTATGTGAATTCAGAATGTTAATATCACAAAATCATAGAAGGTTGTAGTGGAAATAACCTTGAATTGTCTAGTCCATACTTTTATAAATATTGGAATTCCCTTTTCAAAGATTTTGAATGTTTTTTGTCCTAAGAAGCTCAACCAACTTTTGAGGCAACCCATTTTCCATGAAAGGAGTGGGGGACTCCAGCGGCTGGCGCACGGAGCAGCCGGACCCACCTGAGGCTGGGTCCAACCGCACCATGCGCTGTTGCCCCCTTGCTGGGCTGAAAGGATTGGGGGACTCCAGCGGGGCTGAGGGGACTGGCCACCACCATCTTTGTGACAGTGTGACGGTCAATTTGCATATTCCCTCTTTATTAGATAGGATAACTGAGAGTCAGGAAAGCCACTACCACACACAACAGGGATGTTTATTCTGCCTATAGGTGAAAAACACCAAGGTGAACAAACTCAGAAGTATGTCACTACCCAAGGTCCCCAAGTGATAAAGGGGAGAACAGGGGCAGAAGCCCTCCCCATCTGGGGAACAGGTACATGCTCTAGCCCATTTGCCATCTACTTTCCAGCAAGGGCTCTGTACTGGGCAGTTTCCAAAGTTTACCACCAGACAAATTTCTAAAATGGGACCAACAGAATTATTTCAACTTTTAAAAATAAAAGAAAAACAAGTACCTTGTATGACTGTTAAAACCACTCTCCCTCTACTACCTTACCTTCACTTGCCCACATGAAGAATCCCGAGATTGTATGCTGTGATGTTACAGCTCAAGACAGGGTCACTCTATTGTACGGTATATGAATTATAATCTATTATGAAGCATCCATTCAAGCTCAAGTGATGCACACTTGAGAAAGAACACTGCTTGCAATCAACTCTACTCACAACCTCATTTGGCCAAAAAAGTCCTGAATATTCCCTGCTATTTCTGCTTTCCTAGAGAGCACTCCTGAGATTCAGGTTCCTAAGGTGTTATTCCCATGGTAACAATTCTGTTTCCCTGTGCTTTCCAGTAACCCCCAAACAGGAAAGCACACTTTAACATGTTAGCTGCATTTACGAAAATTCTTCTTAAAACACACTTAAGTTCTGAAACAAGGAGATAAATGTGTTTACTGAGAAACTGCTACTGAAATGCAATACACAGAATAACAAAAAGGTGGCTTTGGAATGTTACCTGCACAAACACCAACAGGAACTAGAAAAAGGCATATTCACAGCAACTTCACAACCAAAATGAGAAGTGTTTTTTAAAATAAATAAATAAAGTCGTTTAAAAAAAAAAAAAAGACACGTCAGTATTTATTAGGGTGAAAGGCAAACTAACACGACAAAAACTACCTTTTCTTTATGAAGCTGGTACAAGAATTATTTAAAGCCTTCAATGATCCTGATAGAGATATCTTTGACAACTTTTCTTAGAATTATTTTCTTTGCATTGTCAAGCCCTCAACTATGCTCAAAAAACATGAGAGCCACATTTATAGCCAACTAGCTGGTAGTGGTCTTTGCTTCTTGGATAACTTACTTTAGTTTTTGTTCTTTTACCCAAATTCCACTTTCATTCAGTCCTGGACACCTGGCTAACTTCTTACCCTAAAAGCTGATTTTCCCCAATTAGGCTGATGTGTTGTTGTGTTGTTTTTTAAATTAAGAGAGTCCCAGGGCAATAAAGCATTACCACTCGTGAACACCAGAATTAAGCATTTTTATCAAAACCCTAAGATCTACATCTATAATAGCCACTGCTCTACTCTAACTCCAGGATTCAATTAAATTCCTCCCACTACCCTTCTAAAAAGCTTAATCAAGCAAAACCCTGCTCCTCAACTTATTTTCATTTGGGGTTACATCCAAATAAGATATGTCCAGTTTACAATGGGTTTAAGTTGAAAATGCATTTAATAGACCTAAGCTGACATAGCTTAGCCCAGCCTACCTTAAATGTGCTCAGAACACTCAGTTTGGCAAAATGTGCTAACAAAGTCCATTTTAAAATAACGTGTTGACTATCTCGTGATGTATTATGTGTATCACTGTCACACCATCATTATGTTGAAAAATCGTCAACTCGAACCATCGTAAGTTGGGGGACCATCTGTATTCAGTGTGAAGCAATGACAAGAACTATCACATCAAATGTTCTCCAAACAGACACAGGGAATAGTTTACTATATTATAGGCAGCCAAGGAATACATGGGGTCTCTGTCTGTTGGAGATCCATGGGGGTCTAAACTGTATACTGTGGCAACAGATTCCACTACTTATTTTACTTCTGCAAATGCGAAAGAAATTGTAAAAGGGCCTTTCCCATTACATATGGCTCAGAATTTAAGGGTTCTTGTTTCAAACCACACAATACTAGAAGAGAATGAAAGGACGTGGGTGGATGGCAGGAAGTCATCTCACTAAATCCCGCCACAGCCCTGTGGAAACAGAGCAGCAACAGGTCCCGTCTTCAAGCACCAATTCCAACAAGAGGCTTTTAGACAACTCACCTTTCCACTAAGCATGCTGGGAAGAAACTGGAAGCCCTACGGGAACCTGTCACTCTGCATCCTGGAAAGCTGCTGAGAACCCACATGGGATAACTGTTACCTCAAGACCAGAGCAAAGATTCTAAGACAGAACAGTATCTCTTCTTCTTCATCTCCATGTAAGTACAAACCAGAACATGGTGGACTGACATTATCCATAATTCTAAGAGATTAGTAAGTACAGGAGTGACTCTGGAATGCCACCACAGCCACATCTCCTGAAAAACCAATGTTAGTTCTGAAATGGTTTTTGTTAGATGACTTCATCTCAATCATACTAAATCCCATTAAAAAGAGATACAAGAATAAAGGCAGATAGAAGCAAGTCTCCTTCCAGGCTTCAAGGATCCTTCTGATAACCATACAGGAAGAGGTAAAATTCCGGATGCACAGAAATTCTATACCACTGTATACTTGCTGCTGGGTATCAACCTGCCCGGCCTGATCAACATACAAAGAAGCAGGTGCTTAGGAGGCTGCTGAGCCTGAGAGCAAAAAAGGCAGTAGGCACACCATGGATTTAGGCTACTTCCTTTACAAACAGGGGATAAGAATAAAAGACATCACTCCGCAGTAAGATCATCAAAAACTTCTGCTGTCATACTTGGGTATGAAGCAGATATCCACAGAAAAACCTGTAAAACAGGCTCCACATTCAACCCAGAAAGAAAACAGATTTGCAGTCCCGGTCCTGTGTATAGAGAATAGACTAACTACTTGACAATGGTGCGGAACATAAAGGAACATGAAAATGAATCTATAAACTCAAAAGTGTGTCCGGAATAACTGCAGGTAAAAGACTTAGCTTAAAAAGCACAAGTTGCAAAACACATCCAATTCAGAAACAAGGCTGTGCCCAGAGATTCAACAAATATTCAACTCACCATTCACTGTTTTCAGGCTCCCAGCAATGCCTTCACCATGCTGTCTCTTCTGGGCATTCTTGAACTCCTTCAGAGACAAGTAAAGGACTTTACGTACCACCCTTTCTTCTGACCATGGAATCCCATCACTGTCATCCTGGAGAAACCAAGAGAGATGAAAGAAAGAGTTACTTAAAAGACAACGGGTAAATATTAAGTCAAAATAAACCTTTTTTTAAATTTCAAACAAGTACTGTGTGATCGAGACATGGTTCTAGAGATCAATATTACAGCATATGGTAAGAGATAGCAATGGCCCTTCAGACATCTGGAGAGACCTCAAGCAAAAAGCAAATCCACAGGCTGTACAAGGGACTGAAAGAATGACAAAAACCACCTCATTCCCCTTAGCTATCCACATCCAAAGACCTTCATTAATGGGGAATACGGAAGGTTTCTATTCCTGGCAAAGTTCATAAATAGTTGTTATTACACTCACAAGCAGGGATGTAATAATGAACCATTGTATTGGAGTTTTATAAAGCAAGCAATGCCAGAATGTATACTGCCTTACAAATATAGGGTGTCCCAAAATAATGTATACACATATATTTTTTGATAGCTCAATTGATTTTTTTTCTATTCATGTTTAACCCATTGGAATTAATAAGTATTCAAAGTATGTATACATTTTTGGGGATACCCTGTATGTGCTCTACTTTTTTGTTGTTGTCATTGGGGGGTTAGTGCTACCTTTAAGGAAACTTACAATTCAGTCAGAAACTGGATCAGCAATAGGCTCTTAAGAAAATAAGTCACAAAGGACAGGGGGGGTTGGGAGGGAGAGACACCAGTGTGGGAAAGGGCAATGGAATGTGGGAAAAGGGGGGACTCGAGAGATAAAAATAAACACGGGTTAATAACAGGTCTTGAAGGTCTAATTTAAAAGCGTGGCTCCCTTATGTCTTCTGTATCAGATCCAATGCAAGTTCTTGAGAGAGGAAGGAACAAAATAAAGGCCAGGTTGGAAGAAGGTGGGGGTGGAGGAACCAAAGAACTAGCAGCCAGCCTATAGACCACTCCAGTAGTAAAGATACAAAGGACAATTAGAATTGAAGAGGCCGTACGGGAGGAGGGGGCAGGGAGGAAACCAAGACAGAACATGAGCCAAGACTGGAGGATGGAGATGGCTGACACCGTAACTGGATTGAGACAACTGTTGTAGGAAACCAACAACAAGGTGTTTAAGGCGTAAGGGGCAGACTCATATGGCTAAGGACATTCTTAGTTTCTGTGGATATCTATGCACAGTTTGCTTATCTAAGAAGCCCTCACATTCACAAACCTGCTTCAGGACTTAAGCATTTTATCACACAGTTGGATTTAGAAATGCAAGTATTTGAGCTTCTCAGATATTTTGGGCCTCAAGAGAATAAGGGAAACATTAATATCATGGGTAAAAACAGGGCTTTGGATATTCATGTTCCCTCTGTTCAAAGAGGAGCCCGAACACTTCAGAGTCAGACTGGTGCTGTTGTACTGGATGTCCAACAAATTGGTTTCTACTCCCTGCCACTAACAGGTGACATAAAACCTCCATGGGACTCAATAAGGGAACTGGGATAGCTGAGGTCTTTTTCAGCTCTTAAATTCCTAAACTCCGCATAAATACAAACTACATCTTAGAAATACAACCACATAGGAACTCTAAGCCCTAAATAAATAAGTTAAGCTTCACTCTTGTTAAGCTTCAGGGATTTCCTAGAATCAGAGTGATTCTCCATCTTCTATAATAAGGGGAAGAGGAGCCCTGGGAAGAAGGGAGCTAGCATTTCCACCTTCCCCTGCACACCCTTCCCTCTTGTAGACACGCCAAGCTGTGATTTCCGATACCGCTAGAGGAAGAAGGCACATCCTGTCCTTCCTGGTTGCTCTGCTGAGAGCCAAGACATCTACTAACCAAGGTGGTGGTCGAGATTCAAGCATGAAGGTTAAAAGAAGCAGCAAATCTTGCCTCAACCTAACAGGAGGGACACACACAATTCCTTAACTGCTACTTGGTTTAAGTCACTGCAGACCTTTCAATCACCTTGTTAAAAAACAGAAAAATGAAGTAACCAGACCTATCTGAGCAGCCCAAATAACTATCCTGAGTAAAAGGCAGATGCTTTAGCTAGACAGCACATACAAAGCACATCCTAGTTGAATTTGCTCTTATAGCAATTCCCTTGAGTTTCCATGAAAGCTCTCCTAGCATATTCTTTGCAACTGAATGACTTGTCTTAAATGTGGCAGGAATTAATGCTTATTAGACTGAAATCCACTTTTCCAGCTTCCACAGTCAGACTATGCAATAAAGGCTGTGCAGCAAAAATCTTTTCATTGCAACCAATTTCCTATTCTCATCTTTTGCATCTCCACAATCTCCACAAGTGATGTGATTATAAACTATTGTTTCCTACATCTACACCATGTATACATTTTAAAGCCCCAAAATAGCTTTCAATGTAAAATTCCAGTGACAATTTTCTGCATCCTGTTCAGACTGGTACCTTCATTCTAACTTCAGGCCCCCATAATAGAGAATTACACCCCTACAACTAATTTCTAATTAAAACATAAACCATGTGGGATGAAAACTCCTGCAAGGAAGACACAATTAGGGTTCACTTACTGGTACAAGAGCAGTTTCATTACACCTATAAAGTACTTTAAATACAAAAGAGGACATCCCTGACAATGATTATGGGTTTTTAAATTCTAAACATTAAAATCAAACTTTCTTTTAAAACACAAGTGTTCTTTTATAACCTGGGGTTCTGGTCAAGACTTGTCACATCCTCAATGCTAATGCAAGACACAACCTAATGGGTGACTCTGTTCTGTTTCCAAAAGTTCGACAGGTAGGCAATAACTCAGAAATTAAACTGCGTTTCATAGCTGCACAATCATGATGAATCACCCTACACTCAGCTTGCAGACCAGGGTGGTGGATCCCCTCCCTAGTAGAATGCCAGGTGTGGAATCAAAGGTGTGTGCCCAACCATGAGGCAGCACAGCACTCTCCAAGTTGGGTGTCATGGAAGGCCAGAGAGAGTCTAATACTCACTCTGCTATTCAGAACAGCCAATCACTGAATGCTCTGAAAAACAGCCCCAACATCATAACTATCATTAAAGGTCAAGCAACACAAATTACAAACACCTCTCTACGAGTTTATATGACCTCTAACTACAGGGCTTCCTTTTTATTTTCCCTTTTTCAATAGTTGTCTTATTTAATCAGTCATTTAAATAATGTCTGCATGGGTTCAGGAAATTGTTTTTTTCTGTTCACCACTGTTATCCCAGGCCCTAAAACAAGCATGTCAAACTCGCGGCCCATGGGCTGCATGCAGCCCACAATGAACATTTTTGCAGCCCAGCCAATATAACGGTATGTGAGAAACATTTTAATAAAATATTTCGTAACTTAATTTTTACAATAACCTTTTTACACATAATTATTAATAACGAACTACAACATTTGCTAATGACTGATTACTATAATCGTGTTGCATTCATTTCCCTTAGGCACCTTACACACGGACGCACCACTTCTCTCCACTAATACTAGAAAGGAATATTTTAGCAGCCGACTGCCACATCATTAGTCTTGGACTGACTTGTTTGGTGTATACAACAGGAAATATTTCACTTTCAGTTAACAAGAAAAATAGGTTTATTTGTGTTACACTTTTTAATTTGTGCAGTTATTCAGTGTCTGGTAAGTTAATGTTTAGGAAAAATATTAATTTTTATTAAAATGTTCTATTATTTTATGTTAACGATTTCTCATTTATTTCAGCCCTTTGTATTCAGCATGTCTTTATGCGGCCCTTGGGGTCAGTGTAGACCTCGAATGTGGAAGGGGTTCCACAGGGCTGCTGGCAGCGGGGGACTCTAAAGCTATCCCAAGAAACCAGAAACAACAATCAGAAAGGATATGTGCGCCCCTATGTTAATAGCAGCACAATTTACAATAGCTAAGATTTGGAAACAGCGTAAGTGCCCATCAGCAGATGAGTGGGTTAAAAAACTGTGGTACATCTACACAATGGAAGACTATGCCGCTATAAAAAAGGAACATTTACCATTTGCAACAGCATGGATCGACCTGGAGAGCATTATGCTAAGCGAAATAAGCCAGTCGGAGAAAGATAAATATCACATGATCTCACTCATATGTGGGATATAATGATCAACATAAACTGATGAACAAAAGTAGATCCAGAGACAAATGGGAGGGGAGGAGGGGAGGCTAGAGATCAACCAAAGGACTGTATGCATGCATATTAGCATAACTAATGGACACAGACACTGGAGTGGTGGGGGCTTGCCCTCAGGGGTGGGAATGGCTGGGGGGAAGGGGAGGTCAATGGGGGAAAAGGAGACATATGTAAAACTTTAGGCAATAAAAAAAAAAATCACAGCCGAAACCGGTTTGGCTCAGTGGATAGAGCGTCGGTCTTCGGACTGGGGGGGTCCCGGGTTCGATTCCGGTCAAGGGCATGTACATTGGTTGCGGGCACATCCCCTGGTGGGGGGTGTGCAGGAGGCTGCTGGTCGATGTTTCTCTCTCATCGATGTTTCTAGCTCTCTATCCCTCTCCCTTCCTCTCTGTAAAAAAATCAATAAAAATATATATTTTTTAAAAATCACAAAGATTAGATTTACTTTGCTATTGTCTGCTAAAAAATGACTTTACCTGGTTAATGGGAGACTGAATAGTAAGGCCTTTAAAAGTGACATGATTTTCTTTTCATCTGGAAAACATCTGCCTCTCTTTGAAGTAACTTTAGAATTTCTAATAAAAAATGGCAACTATTCAGAATTTAAACTTGAAGGCTTATAGTCATAATCTTTTTTATTAGAAATAAAACACAGCACAACATTAGCTACTCAAACTTGGAAGACATGTAAGAAAAAAGGAGCACAGGAGTAGGTACATGAAGACAGTATGCTCCCTGGAGCAGACAGCACCATCTAACCATCCTCCAAAATGCATACTCCAGGTTAGAGATCAAAAGCCTTTAACAACCTCCTTCCATGCCTTTGCAACTCCAAGTGTGGTCCACAGACCACCGGAATCCTAACCACTTGGCTTCTTGTTAGAAATGCAGACTCCTGGACCCCACCCCAGACCTACATCATCATAATCTACATTTTAAAAAGATCCCTATGTGATTACCATACACAGGAAAGTTTCAGAAGTTCTGCTGTGCACACTTGTTCTCCAACCCACACCTATTTCCTATCACTTTCTAATTTCCATGAGAATACAGGCAAAGGTAAAGATGAGGTAAAACCTCAATATGAATACTTCTAACATCTATCTGCTGTTGGCATTTCTCCTGTCAGAAATAGGAAGTCTATATTAGTATACCCTGGGAAATCTTCACTTTGACGTCTGTTCACTGAGCTTAAATAAGTGATCAAATAGCATAAGTGAAAACAACAAGAAAGGCAAGGAACTAAAAAATGCAAGTTCCACGTGTGGTGTCAGGGGAGTACTAGGGCTTATTGGGGCAATCACTTCGTAAAGTATAAAATGTCTAATCATTATGTTTTATACCTGCATGTCGACTGTAATCAGAAAATAAATTAATTCTTAATTTAAAAAAATGTTAGTTTTAGAATCATTCCTTATGTGACACAGTCTTTCCAGCCTTTATCCTCTGATTACCCAGCTTGGGCCAACTTCCTTTAAAACATGACACCCAGAATTAAACACACATTCAACATGTGAATAATATTCCAGAATAGGATAATATATGCAGTAAGATCTACTTCTATGCACAAACCCAAAAGTTAGAATAAATTTTAGCAGCCACATTACACTGTAGGATCTCATTAAGCTTGGAGTTAACTATATCCTCCATAATGATTTTGTTTCTTGGGGGGAGGGGGTGTAGATAGAGGTAAATTTTTTCCATTACAATGCAACAAAACTCAAAGGAAGGTTCAAATCCAAGGACAATCACAGTTAAAGGGAAAAAACAACACAAGACAGAAAGAAGGTGCGGGATCAGATCGGTGCAAGTCACCATGTCTTCTACCCACATGTGTTCATGGAGAAGGGGTGGGGTTAAAGGGCATAAGCATGATAACTTAAACTGAGACTGTATTCAATGTACTTGAGTCCTCCACTGAGGTTGTAAATTCAAATCACTGTTAGTTTAAATGAAACCTAAAATCAGGCATTCTAACGTAAATAAATTTGCTGAACATTCAAAATGTCTCTCTATAATCCTCACTTTAAGCACTGGATTATTGATTAGATACACTGTAACTGCACCAAGAGTTCTTCTAATTTACTGTCTCAAGACTGATCAGATCACCGATACAGTAAGATCATACTCTCCACTCAGCGATGGGTCTAGGCCCAGCCCTCACAGGCTGCTGCTCTCCAATGAGAGCCAGGTCTTCAGCAACACAGGCCTTTAAAGTATCTTCAGAGGACTCAAATACAATAAAAAACAGGGACACCAGGTCAGTCAAACTTGCCAAACAGGCGCAGGGCAGAGGACGATGCCCTTAGAGACCTAAGGGAAGCATATAAAAAGGGATATTGATGCTAATCATAGCATACATCTGCTGGAAGCTCACTCCATGCTAGGCAGTGGGACCAGCACTAACAAGGATGGAACACTCTGCTCAGACCTGAGTGTAAGGTCCACACCACTGCTTCTTCCCTTTTAGTTTAAAGTGGTGGGAAAGGAAGTAATCATGAAACTCTTAGTTATTTTTTAGAGGTGAGTTTCATTGTCTTGCCCAAAGGCCCACAGCTGGGTATGTAAACAGGAGCTGGTGCTAGCTATCAGGTAGTCAGATGGTTCAGCAGGTGCCAGATCAGGAAGCAAATTTTAAAACTCAGAAATTTGTTATTAAAAGAGGAAACATCAAATGTGTAACTCACATTGACTCCTAAATAAAAGCAAAATTATTGCTAATTTCAAGAGGTGAATGTAAATGTTATATGAAAAAACAGAACTCAAGAGCAACAGCTCTAGCTACAGACTAGCAAATAAAGAGGAGAGGGGAAAGGAGGGGGAGGGATCTTATCTCACTGGCCTGTCCAACAACCTTGTGTGATAGAATATCAATTCTAAGGACATCACTCAAAGCATCCTTACGCAATTTGTCCATATGTGAGTTTTTATTATGGTTTTAAATTCAGGACATCTTGATTTAGGAAAGGGAAACAATGATTAAAAGGCATGGGTTAGAGAGAAGCACATTTCTGATCATTTTTTTTAACTTTCCAACAATTACAACTATTTTTAAATTAAATGAAGCCCAATGGAAGATAGTTAATTTCCAATCACTTGTGAGTAAACTGCGTGGAGACTCATCCATCACAGTTAGAGTGACCAAGTAATCTATCATCCCAATGAGAGCACTGTTAATGATGATGTAGAACAATTGGTGGAAACTGGGACTCAGGTCAACCAGTGGTACTAGGTCCTTTCCAGCAGATCTGAACCCATTAAAGAAATGTCTACAAAACCATATAGATCTTTTTTTTTTTTAAGATTTTGTATTTATTTTTAGAGAGAGGGGAAGGAAGAGGAAGGGAGGGAAACATCTATATGAGCACAAAACACTGATTGGCTGCCTCCTGCACACTCCTACTGGGGATGGAGCCCACAACCGGGGCACATGCTCTGACCGACTGGGAATGGAACCAGCAACCTTTTGGTGCACAGGACAACATCCAACCCGAGCCACAATGGCCAGGGCCAGAGGTAATTTTTAATCAAATCACCAAATAAAAATAAAGGCAAAATCCAAGACATATGTACCAGGATTGAAGTGTGATACACACCTGTGTTTTAAATTGAAATCCAGAACTTCATACCAATGTTTTAAATGTCAACCTGTTTATTATAAAGAGGGATGGAGGAGCACAGGGGCAGGCCCAGTTACAGATGGCATTACATTCCACAGAAAACGCTCCTGCTTCTACGGAGCGGCCACAGCATCAAATGTTCGTCATGCCTCTTATAAAAACAAATAAGTGGGGGAATGGCTGGGGTATGGCAGCTGGAAGGAAGAGGATGTTCAGGTTCACAGTAGGAAGACTTTCTCCTTACATGCAACCTCTTTAGTAACATTCATACAAGTGCCAAGACAAAGAACAGTGAGTTATAGGAGCCACTGAATGAGTTACCAATATCCCACGTACCCACCTTGCCACGACTCTGAGAGTGGAGGGATCTGTGACTTTCTACCCCTTTTAAAAAGAAAATGAAGTGCAATGCCCAATTCCAATGAGCACCCTCCTACCCTAATATGGATTAACATGAAATGCCACATCGTGGGGAGGAAGGCCATGGGTATGACTGACAGCTGCACAGAGCTGACTGATAAGAAAACAAAATTTTAAAGACTGGGTCCATGAGAAAGATGAAGAGGAAAAACTGATTTCCTTCAGGGAAAATTACTGGAAACCTCTGCATGAGTGTCTTTTATTTTCAAAACATGTTCGCATAAACCTATTGTTAAATCATCCTGTATAATACAATTTGTTGCTGTCTGAAATGCAGATCACTTCCATCAAGAGTGCGAGGAGAGAAAAATGAAAGCATCCAAAAAAAGGGGGGGGCGGGTTTTTTGTAGAGTTGATTCATGGCATGGATTCAATATAAACAAGAATTTACAGAGCCAAATAAATAAGGGGAAGAGAGGGAGAATATTGGAGAAAAATGTGAGCAGTTCACCTTAGACTTAGGCTAAAACTGTTGTTTCTTCCCTTTTAACAAAATAGTATTTTCTCCATTGGAAATCTCTCCAGTCAACTCAATGCTAACCCATTTTTCTAACTTCCATAAAATGGTTCAACTGTCAATACTCAAACATCATAAAAAAAAAATTGGGGGAATACTCACACCTAGAAATAAGATAAGTGGCCAGGAAACCACTGACTTATGAACTTGTGAATGATATATTCTAAATTAAAAGCACTTCAAGCAGCAAATTTCCTCAGACAGACATGCTTCCCAGGATAAAATAAATGGTCTGAAAATGCTTACGAAAGGAGAGTTTTACTTCTTCCAAACTCCCACTAAATAATGTGTACTTATCTTTGATTACCGCCTATTTAAAAAAAAATAGGTTACAGTTGAAATTGGATTAAGAACTTCTGCTGAAAACGATTTATTGCATAACACAACTCTGACAGCCTGAATCTCTGGCCACCAACTGAGCCTTTATAAAAATCTGCTGGGCAGCTGCCAAGTCAGCTCTTTTGCGTCTGAGCATGTCAGACATTGCCGTTGTCAAGGCAGCAGCAGCATGGGCTGCAACATTCGCACTTCCCGGTTAAATGGTGCAGTCAGGGAACAGTAGCGAGGACCATGCAGCACGGAGTTCAGCCCTCCTGCAGTTCTTCCTCTGACAGTGTGTTGTCTCAACATAATCAAAAAAGACCCAAGATCTAATTCAGGATTATCTCCAAGATTCCAGCAGAAATCTGGATTGACAATCTACCATCAGTGGAGGGAATAGAGGGGAGAAAATCTTAATAAGGGACGATTCAGTATCAGCAATTCCAACATGTGACTACCCTACAACTTCATTTGGGAATAAATTATTAACAAGTAGGTTCTCAAAGGAATTCTAAGCAATCTGGATCTTTGAATCCTTTTGTATGTTCATCAGAATGCCCCCAAAAAATATATTCTGAGATGCACTAAACAACAGAGTAGCCACTAGCCACATGTGGATATTTACAATTAACTTAAAGTTAAAAATTAAGTTCCTTATGTTGTACTGGACACATTTCAAGTGCTCAATGGCCCATGTCTCCCAGAATGTTTCCATCATCCCATAAAACTCTATTGGACATCACTGTCCTAGAGCATATATTTGCATTTAGTTTGGATAGTTTCAATTGACTGTGTATTACTTGCCAAGGCATTTAATTATATGCCTGAGATTCTTCAAAATGTGGACTACCTTTATGCTCCACTCAGGTTAGCAGGAAAATTCTGTAATAGCTGAATACCTTAAACAACAAAAATCAGAGTCTAAAGCAGGCAAAAAACTATTTGAATTACATATATTCAACCATACCACACTCAGGAAAGTGACTCCAGTCCTCTGCTACACCTGACCTCTCAGTTTTGCAGGCAATATGAAATTGAGGATGCAGCAAAAGATTCTTCACTCTACAAGTAAGCCTCTAAGACATACACTGCTTTAGTATGCCTTCAAATTATTTTCTAAGGAATCCCCTACAAAATAAATCCTCCAGGATTACGACCAGACAAAAGCCAGCCCTCCCTCCACCAACCAGTCTAGGAGGGTGACCCAAACCACTGAGATTGATTGCTGCCCCACCTGCTGCCAGGCCTCTCAAGGTCATGGGCCTGTAAGCCATGGCAAAGGATTTGGGTGATTTTTGTACTTCTGTTTCTTCCCTCAGACCCCAGGACACTGCTGGGGTCAATTTATGAGCTCAATCAAGAGCTAGCTGTCTTACTTGCTTTTGTGGTTCAGCACTAACCTCCAGCCAGGAAATAAGTCTGTATACATTCCCAGGGGACTGGCTATAAGGTCATGCTACATTATAAACCATTAGTTTTATTTTTGGCCATTTAATGACAATTTTCAAGTTAAAGTATACAAATAAACCTTGTCCTTAGATTTAACACAAACTGGCATCATGCCACTTTGTTCTGATACCCCTTACCCACTTTTCTCATATCCTTCAGCCGTTCCCAGAGTTAAGGATCACCCTGGGATTGGTTTGCACCCTGTCAGTATATGTTTGGGTCTCCAGAAACAATTATAATGTCTTTTCCCCCTCCAAACAGTACTTTCCACTTATGACAAATGTAGATCATTGGGTAGCAGGCCACATACTACTTGTTTCTTGTATAAAGTCTCTACATTTTGGAACTATGAAGAATGATCTCACAAACATTTCTAAGTGATGAGCCTGAGATGCTGGCGCAGAACTGCCTAGCATCCTGACTAATGTGTGTGGCTCTAGAAGAGGTGTGGGGAACGTCACCCGGCGGGCCATATGAGGCATGCAAAATCATTTGCTCTGGCCCAGCCAAGGCACTAGGGGTGAGTTAATTAAATGTTTGACCAAATATAGCAGGCTAATTTTCAGGCTGATAATTTTGTATGACCCATGAATGATGTTATAAATATCCAAATGGTCCTTGGCTGAAAAAACATTCCCCACTCCTGCTCTAGAATATCTGCCATGTGACTTTTTCACCTTTTTCCTCTAATACATACAGCACATAGTAGGCATTTAAAAACATTTCGTATGAGTGAACACTTAAACAGGTGGAAAGTGTAAAGAGAACAGTGGCTTTAAGACCTAGTTCTAGAATTGTTTCTTCAAGTGCAAAACCAATAACCTCAGAGAGTGGTTGACAATTTATACACTCCTGAGAAACACCTACGGATAAACCATGAATTGAGTTTCTCCCTGGTGATACGGTTCGTAAGACTGGGAAAAAGAGACATTTTGGGGGGCAATCTGAATCTAGTCACTGCCCCTTTAATTGTTTGGTCCTGCAAGACCTGTTTACTCCCATTTTAGAGAGGCCATAAACCTTCCCCAGAGGAAGCTATCAGTGCTGGCGCCAGGCCAGGCCTTTGGTTGAGGTCACAAAGCCCCAGCACATAGGGCTCTTTTAAGAACTTGCAAAGTGGACCGGAAAACCCCATATTTGGGAGACAAAGGACTAAAGAAGATATAAAAAGAGACAACTTCCTCCATGTTGTTGCCCAGAATTTGAAAGACATTTTTCTCTGGGCTGGCACGTAATACTACTACTACTACTACTACTAATAATAATAATAATAATAATAAAGTGTAACTCCATTTCTCTAAGTATTGGTTTTTCTCCAGTCTTCTGTAACAAGACCACACCTTGAGAACCACAAGTGTACACCAGCCTCACAAGGAAAGTCACCTCCACCTCCTTTCCATGAAAACCATTCTCACTGCCATGAAAAACATAATCACCAAGTCGAATGTGAGCTTTTTATTGGCAGCCTGACTCTTCCCTGGTTTTCCTGTTCCCTCTACCCTGCCACTTTCTTCCTTCCATACCTCTAATTATGATCAAAATACCCATTGTCATTTTCTTGACAATCTCCTCCTTCCTCTCCCCCACCTCTTTGTGTGACTCTATCTCAATTTACCCTACTGGCACCCATGGTTTGGAATCCTGAATAAGACTGGCACCTCCTTTCTCACTGTTCACTTTCACTCTCTAAATCAGGTAATGTTGCCTGTCTCTCTAGTCCTTGGAAAAAGAAATAGAACTGGCTCTCATCTCCTGTCTTACAGAAGAAACTTCCAAAATGACTGCCACCAACCAATTCCTATTCCAAACATCCTTCCCACATTGTTTCTCTAAATTCTAAAAACACAACCACATTGCAACAGAATTACTTCCTAAAACCATCATTCCATGTCACTCTTTCCCCTACTCATAAGCCTTCCGTGGTTCCCTATAGCTACTATAGGACCTACAAAAACTCGTTTAATTAAGGCACTTAATTTCCCCTGCATTGCCCAACACCCCTAACTGACAAGGCGTGAACATCTCAAGTAGAGACAACAGCTCTCATCTTTGTATCCCCATCTCAAAACAAATACAAGGAAATAGGACTACTGGTATTTATTTATTAACTAAATATCAATCATTACTTCAAAAGTAAGTAAATGACAGAGTTCCTCAATAGACATGAATCAAGTCCATTTCTCAATACTCTTTTTCTTATCAATACTTTGGTACCTTTAATAAATACATAAACAGTCAATTGTGCTCAATTTACCAGTCATGTCTGTTTCAGTGTTTACCCACAGCTCTTGGTTTTATATTGCACAGAATGCATGATTCTGTGACCAGGACTGTTAGTACAAGCTACCAATTGTATTCAAACTGATATTTCCTACAAGTTAATCTATTCTTAGTCCAAAGGCAAGATTTATCTATTTCACAATAGTTTGCAGAGATCACAAACTGCTACCTAAACAAAACTGAAAACCTTCATTGGTTCCTGCATCCAAGCCAGTTCTATTATTTCTTCTTTCGTTCAGGGTGAGATTTCCTGCAGTTATTTAGCTCTGTAAAGCCTGCTGTACCAGTGTGTGTGTTCAATGAAAAGACTGGTGTTTACCTATAGACTGACAAAGCTCCCACCAAAGTCATGAAGACTGACATCCCACCCCGAAAAGATGTAGTGGCATATGTATATCCCATCTTAAAACAAAACTCTTAGGGGAAGCAAATAGGGCTATCTAGAAGCAAAATTATGATTCTTCCTATGTTGACATTTCACAATGGCACAGAAACAAAATGTATGTTATGAACACAGTGGATGTAAGCAGAAGTTCACCATTCACATTTCAGGCAGTGTGTGTGAAAGAACAAAGCAGAAGTGGGGAGATGACAATTTTACTCTAAATGGGGAACTACTGGAGAGTCCTGAGCAAAGAAGTAACAGAATTTGATTTACATTTTTTAAAGCTCCGACAGGCTATGTGGAGGATGAAATCTTTTGTGGGGAGGAGGAAAGAAGCAGAGAACCTTGTGGCAAGTGCCTACACCAGAGGGGAGGACCAGGTTGGTAACAAGAGGCTATGACAACTGGTTACATTCTAGAAACTTTTAGAAGGCTGAGCCAACTGATGGCTAAAGTGGAATGTATGAGGAAGAAGAGTCAAAGATTAACTCCAAAAAATTTCATCTCACTAAATGGCGCCGCATCTGAGAAAAAGGAGGGTGCTTCTGAAAAGAGCACCTTGGAACAGAGAGAAGAAAGGGAGGAACCAATTGTTCAGTTTATGGATGTGCTGAGTTTGAGCTGCCTACACAGACCCTAGAAGAGATGTCAGAGTTCAGGCCATGTGTCAGAGCTAGAGATGTGAATATAACCGGTAGTTTAAAAATCAAACCTAGAATCAAATTTTATGTACCCTAATTTATTGAAGGGGGGAAAAAAAGTTTCCTATTTATTTACAAGGTAGGCCTGAAGTCAGGGAAGGGCTAGCTGACCTTAAAAAGTAAGATTATGGCTAAGATTTTCAGAGTCTTAGGAAAAATGATGCTTAAAAATAAAGAACGAATGAAAGGAGAGGGCTGAATTTGGACGTAATAAAAGGAATATGTCACTTACTCACGAGTCAGTCTATAAAAATCTATAGTTGACATTGCAGACCAAACTGACAAGTGATGGAGTGTCAATAATGTGGCAATGGAGGCTATAGAAATCCAATCCACTGCTCAACATAGGCGATGCTGCCCCATCAGTTGCTGCTGGTAAGAAGTTCTATTTGACCAAGTGAAGTCATAAATCAATCACTCAATTTCTGTCTGTCACACACACACACACACACACACACACACAAAACACAGACACTCCTTCTTATATGTAGGCTTCACGTGTAAGTAAGAAAAATGACAGAGGGGGATGACTGAGAACACATTGGCCTTAAACTCACTCTCACATGTAGTCAAAATATGTTCACAAGATACCCTGTGGGCAACACTATGGCTATGCACACAAGTTTTTGAGTGGTCACAAATCTCAAAGATTTGTGTGGAGGTGAGACAAACCACAACCTGTTTTCTCTCCAATCCTCCTAAAAGGATCTAGAGCAGCTACTTCTGGTTGCCTTCTATTGGCAGTACCAAAAAGGGAAGAGCAATACAGAGCCCAAAGATTAAATCCTAAGATTTGGAGGAAGAATACAGAAAAGAATTCCCACCAAGTAAACAACATTTTCACTTTACCCACCTAGTCACACTCCTTTGCCATACCTATGCTGTGCTTTCTCCTCGAATTTCTCCTTTAGCAAACCCTGAGCTCCTGAAGTAAAGATTCTCTCTCCTTACAATATTCTTCACTATTATGACCAGACACTCATTCCTATCTGCATAACAAGTACTTCTCATATCCATTGCTGAGGATTCGAATTCAAGTTTGAGCAGCACTAGAAACACTACTCTGAAGTTGTCAAGCTTGGCTACCCTGGAAATCCCCTGGGAAGCTTTACCAAATGCAGCCCTCACAGCCACCTGACTGAACTCGTCAGGGGTGTGGCCTGTGCCCCTTGGATAAACTCAGAATCATGACTCCAGAACTGAGTCCTGACCTCCACCCACTCTTGAGAGAACCAGTCTGACTGCATCACAATTAAATCTGGAAAACTCCCTAACATCAAGCCTGGTACACATCAGGAGCTTAGTGGATAACTGTTGAGGGAATGAATCTTTAAAAAAAAGTAAAGAAAAGAAACCCATGTAACTAAGGAAACCAGGTAAATATTTCAATAGAGCACACAGCTTGTCTTACTACACTTTTTATTTTCTTGACATTAATTCTCTAACATCAAGAAAAACAAAGAGTTTTAGCTGATACTAAAGCTTTCTTTCCCTGAAACATAAAACAAGCACTTAATCGCTTCAAGGAATTGAATCAAACTGCTGTAAACGACTCAAAGCTTCCATACCTCAAGCTGAATGAGGAAAACCCTCATATCTATGAGTCAGAGAGAAGTTCAGATTTGCCAATAATAAATAAATAAAATAATGTCTCAGTACACATATAGGAAAATAGGATATGATTGCTCGCTGGATTAATTATACCAGGAGGGAAAGGCAGGCCATGTTTGACCCAATGTCCCATCATAGAGAACTAAGAGGGGGAAAAAGCTTTATGTTAGGTCTGATCAAATAATTGAATCTGTACCCCTCCCCTGGGAACTGACCTTTAGGCTACTTCACAATGGACATTCCACCTGCTTAGAACACATTCCACTTGCTAAGACCAGTATCTCTCCCCTCCGGAGTTTCCCAGAATCCAGATCTGCACAGAGAATTCTCTGCCCAGAAAAAGCCTGCCTAGAGTCCTTTAAAACCCTCTGACGCCCCGTCTTTGGGGGCTGGTGCCATTTTGGGACTCAGCCCATCTGGTACCCAGATGACGTAATCTATAATAATAAAAGCGTAATTCCGGACAAAGCCGCAGCAGGCGGGGACCACAGCATAGGGCCATGTCAGCAGCGGGCAGGGGCCAGGGCCAAGGCCCTTGCACAAATTTCGTGCACTGGGCCTCTAGTAAATTCATAATTCTTCATCCTTTTTGGCCTTGTACGTTCCTCCTTTGGTGACCCTAACACTTTATATGTTCTCTGAGTTCTTCTCATTTACCCAAAACTCAAGTTCCTGCAGAATTAACGCAGCCAAAGTTTTCCTTCCTCTTCTTGTGCCATCAGAGCAAGAACTCTCAGGCTCTACACTGTGAAATCTCCCACCCACTTTTACATATAAATCCATTTTTGTTCCCAGATAAGTGAACTTCTAGAATACTTTGAGACTGGGTTTGCCTGCTTGCTCCCTTTTTATTCCCAACATTCCCAGGTTGTAAAGGTAGCAGCTCAAAAAGACCTCCACTCCACACACCAGAGAAAACAGATGCAACAAATGGATTTCATCCTTAAAATCGATGGAGAAATGCTTAAAGGGGGAAAACAGGATGGAGGAGGCAGGGGAGGGGGAGGTTTTCTATACAAAACAAAAAAATTTTAATAGCCAATTGGAGTGTGACAAACTTTCCAGAGCAGTTTGCAAAAGCCCTGACCTCAAAGAAAACTCTTTCCAATTTTAACATACATGCCCACACAAAGAAACACACAGCAGGCACTCCCCGAGAGCCAAAATAAAATGCTCTCTAGTAATTACCATAAATAGAAAAGGAGATGGGTTTCCTGATTCAGAGTACAGAGTAGGAGAAAAACCACCAGCAACAAAAACATCATAAACAAAATTACATGGCCAACAATAAAATGGGAGGAGAGTGGAATTGCTTCTCACTGAGATGCAAGGAAACACAACTGGAAGATGCTTAAATAAGAGAAGGGGACATCCATGAGCCTGAGAGGATATAGTGTGCCATTAAATTCCTTAAATACAAAAATAGACCCTGATGACAATACAGTTTCTGTAGCACAAACAGAAAAGTTTCTGAAAAACCCAACGAACAAACTATCCTACATAATAAAAGGGTAATATGTAAATTACCATCACTCCACTATGCCCACGATTGGGCCAGGGGGAGGTGCAGGGGGCGGGACTCGGGGTGGCCGGGGTGGCCGATTGGGCCAGCGGGACGCTGAGCTCGCGTCCTCAGCGGCGGCGCGAGCTCAGCGTCTGCGCCATGTCTGTGCTGCGGCACAGAAGGGGCCTCTGGGGCAGCGAGTCCACGTCCTGCTGCGGACCATCAAAAGCAGAGAGAGAAAGCAGGGGAGCTGGCTGGCTGTCCGCTCCGGCACCAGTGGACAGACAGCCAGCTCCCCCGCGATCGAAAGCGGGGAGCTGGGAGGAACCAAGATGGCGGCATGGTTAAACAACTAATCTGCTGCCTCGCACAACAATTTCAAAAATACAACTAAAAGACAAAACGTCTACCACCCAGAACCACGGGAAAGCTGGCTGAGTGGTAGATTTACAACTAAGGGGAGAAAGGAGCACAAACGCTGAAAAGCTGAGGTACGGAGGCGCGCGAATCGGGCTGGCGGCGGGCGACTGGGTGTGCGGTTTTTCTTCAACCCACAGGGAGACAAGCTCCCGATCACTCTGAAATCCAGTTCCTGGGGACACGCGGGGGACCCAGACGCCTACGGGGAGAAGCTGGACTCTCAGCCATCGGGTCGGAAAGTGAGAGTGACTTTTTTGCAGAGGTGCGCCCAGCAATCATTGTTTTACTGCGCTGGAACTCGGGGCGCAGGGACTTGGACGTGGAAAGGCAGAGACGGCTGACGGCAGCCATCACCGTTGGCCACGCCCCAGCCTAGTGACGCCCTGAGACCCTGCCCAGCCCTGAGACCCCGCCCCGCACATTCTACAAACCCGCCCAGGCTCCACACAGCGGCTTTTGCATATAAATGGCCTGGTCTGTGGCAGCTTAACCAAATAAACTGCAGTTCCAGTCAGACTGCTCCAAAACCGCCCAAGCAAAGGAGGAGAAAACTAGTTCTTGCTGTAGCTCCTGCTGGGGGACACACAGTACACAAGGGTACACCAAGAGTGTCCACCTCAGGTAACTGGGAGGCTGATCCATTGAACCAATAGAACACCTAGTACACAAAGCTACCCTACCAATTCAGGGAAGCAGAGAAAATGAGGAAGCAAGGAAACAGATCACAAACCAAAGAAATGGAGGAGAACAAGCGACTGGACATAGAGTTCAAAACTACGGTTATAAGGTATTTCAAGAATTTCATGGAAAAGGCCGATAAATTCAATGAGACCCTCGAGGATATGAAAAAGGACCAACTAGAAATTAAACATACACTGACTGAGATAAAAAATATTATACAGAGACCCAACAGCAGACTAGAGGATCGCAAGCATCAACTCAAAGATTTGGAAAACAAAGAGGCCAAGGACACTCCTCCAGAGAAGCATGAAGAGAAGAGAATTCAGAAAGTTGAAGATAGTGTAAGAAGTCTCTGGGACAACTTCAAGCGAACCAACATCAGAATTATGGGGGTACCAGAAGAAGAGAGAGAGCAAGATGCTGAAAACCTATTTGAAGAAATAATGAATGAAAACTTCCCCCACCTGATGAAAGAAATAGACTTTCAAGTCCAGGAAGTACACAGAACCCCAAACAAAAGGAATCCAAAGAGGACCACACCAAGACACATCATAATTAAAATGCCAAGGGCAAAAGACAAAGAGAGAATCTTACAAGCAGCAAGAGAAAAACAGTTAGTTACCTACAAGGGAGCTCCCATACGATTATCAGCTAATTTCTCAACAGAAACCATGCAGGCCAGACGGGAGTGGCAAGAAATATTCAAAGTGATGAATAGCAGGAACCTACAACCAAGACTACTCTACCCAGCAAAGCTATCATTCAGAATTGAAGGGCAGATAAAGAGCTTCACAGATAAGAAAAAGCTAAAGGAGTTCATCACCACCAAACCAGTATTATATGAAATGCTGAAAGGTATTCTTTAAAAAGAGGAAAAAGAAGAAAGATAAAAAATTATGAACAACAAATGCATATCAACAAGTGAATCTAAAAGTCAAGTGAATTAAAAATCTGAGGAACAGAATAAACTGGTGAACTTAATAGAATCAGAGGCATAGAATGGGAGTGGATTGATAATTCTCAGGGGGAAAGGGGTGTCTGTGTGGGGAGTACGGGAAGAGATTGGACAAAAATCATACACCTATGGATAAGGACAGTGGCGGGGGGAGGTAAGGGGAGAGGAAGGGTGGGAACTGGGTGGTGGGGAGATATGGGGGGAAAAGGAGAAACAATTGTAATCTGAACAATAAAGATTCATTAAAAAAAATAAAAAATAAAAATAAAAAGTAAAAAAAAAAAAAGAAAGCGGGGAGCTGTGTGTCAGCTCCAGCACCAGTGGACCCCCTGCCACGAAAATCGGGGAGCAGGCTGTTAGCAGTGTCCGCGGAGCGTGCTAGGCTTTGCGGGGCAGTGGATATGGCCTGGATGGCAGGTTAGGCCTAGGGGACCCTACACGTGCATGATTTAATCATGCACTGGGCCTCTAGTAGCTTAATATTTGAGACAGAATTTATTTCTCATTATTTTGGACATTGATTATTTCACCTAAATTTGGCCCAAAATTTTCCAATCAATTCCAATTTCTTGGAATTTTTTAAATCAATAAATACAATTACTTAGAGAAATTCTCCCTTAAAAATCACATGAGAGCTACCAAATACCTCTCAAACACATAAGCACTTGTCCTTCAACTTCAACCACATTGCCCCATTGTGATTATAATGTTATCAATTTCAGATTATGATTCAAGTTCATTGACATGCACTGTTTAAATCACATCCATAATGAATCTGTTATTAAAGACAGGAAGCATAGGAAACATTAAATAATAAATGAACAGCATAAAAATAAGTCTACACATTTGCCTTATAATCCTCACTAGTATGTAAACTATACTCATCTGACCAAGAATTGTTCTTTTATAAAAAAACAATAAAGCCCAGGCAGTGTTGCTCAGTGGTTGAGAATCGACCTATGAACCAGGAGGTCATGGTTCAATTCCTGGTCAGGGCACATTAACTAAAGTTGCAGGCTCCATTACCCAGTGTGGGTCATGCAGGAGGCAGCAGATCAATGATTCTCTTTCATCACAAATGCTTCTGTCTCTCTCTCCCTCTCTCTTCCTCTCTGAAATCAATATTTTAAAAAAATGTTTTAAGATAGTCACTACTGCAAAACCTAGTATTTATATAGTCGGCCCTCCATATCTGTGAGTTCCACATCCTCCAATACAACCAACCTCTGATAAAAAATACTCAGAAAAAAGAATGCTATGTTTCTGCTGATGTGTACTATAAAGTTAGGTCGAAGATGGCTATGCCTGCTATAACTTTATTCACAGCATTTATCACCCATAAAATTCCTATTTGTTAGAGTAAATATTATATGGTTTCCATACTAAATTAGATAAAAAAAAAAAAAAGCCCTAAGTCAATAGAAGGAAAGAAATAAAGACTAGAGAAGAAATAAATGAAAAAGAGAGTAAAAAGAAATGAAACTAAAGAGGTAAAATTAAGAAGTGGTGCTTTGAAAAAGAGAAACAAAATGGACGAATCTTTAGCTTGACTCACCAAGAAAAAGAGGACTCAAATAAGTATAATCAGAAATGAAAAAGATGTTACAATTGACACCACAGAAATACAAAATCATATAAAAGACTACTATGAACAATTATCCATCAACAAATTAGACAATCTAAAATGAATAAATTCCTAGAAACATACAAGCTACTCAGACCGAATTATGATGTAATAGAAAATCTAAACCAACTAATTACTTTTAAGGAGATTCAATCAGCAATCAAAAACCTCCCAATAAACAAAAGTCTAGTACAACCAGACAGCTTCGCTGGTGAATTCTACCAAATACTCAAACTGTTCGAAAACATAAAAGAGGAGGGAAGTCTTCAATCTCATTTTACAAGGCAAACAGTACCCTAATATCAAAACCAGAAAAGGATGCCTTAAGAAAATTACAGGCCAATACCCATGATGAAAATAAATGCTCAAAACAAATTCAACAACAGGTTTAAAAGATCATACACCACAATCAAATGCCATTTATTACAAGGATGGTTCAACATCCACAAATCTGCCAATGTGATACATACCACATTAACAAAATGAAAGCTAAAAATCATATGATAAACTCAAAAGAGGTATTTGCAATATTCAACATCCATTTATGATATAAACTCTCAACAAAACAGGTATAGAAGAAATGTACCTCAACATAAAAAAGACCATATATGACAAACCCACAGCTAACACCATACTCAATGGTGAACATCTGAAAGTTTTTCCTCTAAGATCAAGAACAAGGGTACCCATTTTCACCACTTTTATTCAACACTAGAGGTCCAGAGTATGAAACTCATGCACAGGGTATGGTCCCTAGGCCTGGCCTGCGAGGCGGCCCCACCCCCCACCACCACCCACGCCTGGTTCCCATTCACCATCAGGTGATCAGAGCCTGATGGCCGGGGGGAGGGACTGAGAGGTTGGCTGAGATCAGGGCCTATGGGCTGGGGGTAGCTCCTGTGTTGAGCATCTACCCCGTGGTGGTAAGTGCAGATCACAGCGACTGGTCATCTGCCTTTTGGTCAATTTGCATATTACCCTTTTATTATATAGGACAGGGGTCCTCAAACTTTTTAAACAGGGGGCCAGTTCACTGTCCCTCAGACCGTTGGAGGGCCAGACTATAGTTAAAAAAAAACTATGAACAAATTCCTATGCACACTGCACATATCTTATTTTGAAGTAAAAAAACAAAACGGCAAAAACACCCGCATGTGGCCCATGGGCCGTAGTTTGAGGATGCCTGATATAGGATATTATTACTGCAAGTACTAGCCAGAGTGATTGGGCATCCAAATTAGAATGGAAGAAGTAAAACTGTGACTACATGCTGACACGATAGTTTGCATAAAAAACCTTAAAGACTCCATGAAAAAACTATTAGGACTAATAAATTCAGTAAAATTGAAAGATACAAAAGCAATACACAAAAATTATATTGCATTTCTATACATTTCTAATGAACTATCTGAAAGGGAAAAAAACACCATTTACAACTGCATAAAAAAGAATAAAATATCTAGAAAAAAATTTAACAGAAGTGAAAGACTAAAAGACATTAAAGAAATTGAAGACCCAAATAAATAGAAAGATATTCCATGCTCATGAACTGGAAAAAGAAATATTGTTTAAATGCCCATACTATCCAGAGCAATCTACAAATTCAATGCAATCCCTATCAAAATTTCAATGACATTTTTCACAAAAACATAACAATCCTGAAATTTGTATGCAACCATGAAAGACCTTGAATAGCCAAAGCAACCTGGAGAAAGAACGAAGCTGAAGACTTCACACTCTTTGATTTCAAACTATATTTCAAAGCTATAGTAATAAGACAGTATGCTACTGGCATAAAAACAAGCATATACATCAAAGGAACAAGAGAGCCAAGAAATAAACCCACATATAGATGATGAATTAGTTACAACAAAGAAGCCAAGATCATACAATGAGGAAAGAACAGTGCCACCAATAAATGATTTTGAGAAAAATGAACAGCCACATACAAAAGAATGAAACTGGAGCACCATTTTACACCTTACACAAAATGGATTATCAAAATGGATTAAGACTCCTAGAAGAAAACAAAGGCTACTGGTAAGCTCCCTGACATAGGTCTTGGTGACAATTATTTGAATCTGACACCAAAAGCAAAATATAAAAGTAAAAAATATACACCAAACTAAAATGCTTCTGGAAAACATCAACAAAATGAAAAGACAACCTACTAAATGGGACACATATTTGCAAATTATATATCTGATAAGGAAGACATGAAAAGATGCTCAACATCATCTAATCATCAGGGAAATGCAAATCAAAACCACAATGAAATATCACCTTGTAACTATTAGAATGGTTATTATCACAAAACCCAGAAATAACAAGTGTTGACAAGAATATGGAGGAAAGGGAACCCTTGTGCACTATTGATAGGAATGTAAATTGGTGCAGCCACTATGGAAAACAGTATGGAGGTTCAGTATGGAGGTTCCTCAAACATTAAAATTAAAACTACCATCTGCCCCAGCAAGATACTTGCATCCCCATATCACACACACACACACTCACACACACACACACACACACACACACACAGAATTACTCATCTATATTTATAAAACACTGAAATGCAAATAGACCAAAATGGCGGAACCGAACAATCAAACAACCGGTCGCTATGACGTGCGCTGACCACTAGGGGATGCGCACAGAAAATGGTGGGCGTCGGCAGCAGGCGGCGGAGTGTGGAACATAGCAGGCGGCGGAGTGTGGAACATAGCAGGCGCCGGCCACGGCGGGATGGTGAAGCAGGTGAGCGGTGGTGCCAGACCAAGGCGGGCCACTGGTTGCTGTCATCGGGGCAAGCCTCTAGTCGTTACTGAAAATTCTTTGCTCCCACCCACCGCGGTCCCGCCCGGCACTCGCACCTGCTGCCAGTGCTGCTCCACCTCCCCCTACTCCTGAGGGGTGATCGGCACCAGCAGCCACCGCTTGCACCTGCTGCAGCGATGACCCCAATCACAGCCTCTGATGGCGCCACAGCCGCCACTAGCACCTGCTGCCAGCGCCCAGGACCAGTGCCAATCACTCGGCACCATCAGCTGGTGCAAGCAGCGGCTGCCGGCCCCAATCTCCCTGAGGGCGTCTCCTCCTCCCCCTGACTCCTGAGGAGCAATCAGGCAGCAGCTGCCACTCGCACCCACTGATGGCGCCGACCTTGCTTGCACCCGCTGCTCTCGCAGGCCCCAATCACTCCGTGCTGCCAGCGGGTGCGAGCCAGGCTGGCGCCATTAGCAAATAGGAGCGGCAGCAGTGGGAGGGGGGCTGCCAGCAGACAGGGGACCAGAAGCCACAGCGGGAGGGGCTGGGCAGGGATGTGGAAGATGGCCGGAGACCCACCCCTGTGCCCACCGCAGCCCACAGTTCCTTTCAAGGTGCATGAATTCATGCACTGGGCCCCTAGTTCATAAAAAAGAATGAAATCTTGCATTTGCAACAACATGGATGGATCTCAAGGATATGATGTTAAGACAGAGAGAGACAAATACATTACTTTAAGACAGAGAAAGAAAGACAAATATATGATCTCTCACAAGCAGAATCTTAAAAAAAAAAAAAAAAACACCTTATAGATGAGGGGGGAGAAATGGATAAACTGGGGTTTTTGTGTTTTCAGTTTAAATTAATTGAATAGTTTATAATATAAACAATTAAATGCATTAACTGTATTAACTTTCTTCACAGCATTTATCACCCATAAAATTCTCATTTTTGGATTATGTATCATATGATTTGCTTACTAAATTACTGGCTGAATTCTACAAATAATGTTACAACAACTGTATATGTAACATTCAGTATATTCAACACTTGGTTTTTCTATGGTGATAGAGAAAGAAGTTAACTCCTATAGCTAACAAATTCAAGCTGAACCCTTCCCTAATCCCCCTATAAAAACCAACTGATTAAAATCATGGAGTCTGGCGCTACTTACTACCTGTGTGATCTTAAAGAATTTACTTTACCTGTACATGCCTGTTTCCTTAACTGTAAAATGAATGCCCATGGCATATATAACACCGTGTCTGGCACATAAAGTTTTAATGAGTGTCAACAGCAACATCATGTCTACCCCCTCTCTGTTAATGAGGGACAAAGGAACAAAGAAAACATTTAGCCTATTTTCGTATTGAGGCTGTTAACAATAACCACAAACTAGTATCTTAAAAGACAAATTTATTCTCTTACAGTTCTGGAGGTCAGAAGTGCAAAATCAGTTTTGCTCGGCTAAAGTGGAGGTATTGTCAGGGCCGGCTTCTTCTGGAAACTCTGAGAGAGAATCCAATTCTTTGCCTTTTTCTGCTTCTGGTGGCTGCCTATACATATATACCTCATTTTATCGCATCACAGGTGCTACAAATTGAAGGCAAGACCCTCCACCAGCAAAAAGACTATGACTCACTTTTTTGTGATGCTCACTTTAATGCAGTGGCCTGGAACCAAACCTGCAATATTTCTGAGGTATGCCTGTATTTCGTGGCTTGTGGCCCCTTCCTCTATCTTCAAAGAATCATTCCAACCTCTATTCTGTTTTCACATCTTTTTCTCTCACTCTGATCAGCTTACCTCTGTTTGATAAAGTCTCCATTATTATACTGGATCTACCTGGATAACCCAGGATCATCTCCCCATCAGAAGATCCTTAGCTTTATCTTAACAACAAAGTCCTTTTTACTATCCTATATAATAAAAGGCTAATATGCAAATCAACCAAACGGTCGAACAACCAGTCGCTATGACGCACAATGATCACCAGGGGGCAGACGCTCAATACAGGAGCTGCCCCCTGGTGGTCAGTGCGCTCCCACAGGGGGAGTGCTGCTCAGCCAAAAGCCCTGAGCTGGGCTCATGGCTGGCATGCCCAGCAGCAGTGGCAGGAGCCTCTCCCGCCTCCGTAGCAGAGCTAAGGATGTCGGACTGCCGGCTTAGGCTCGCTCCCCCAAGGACATCCCCTGAGGGCTCCCGGCCTGCAAGAGGGCACAGGCCAAGCTGAGAGACCCCAGACATATGTACGTTGGGGGCGACCATGCCGGCAGGGGAGGGCCGTTAGGGGCGACCAGGCAGGCAGGCAGAGGCGGTTAGGGGCTATCAGGCAGGCAGGGGAGCAGTTAGGGGCATTAGGCAGGCAGGCAGGTGAGTGGTTAGGAGCCAGTGGTCCTGGATTGCGAGAGGTCCTGGATTGCGAGGGGGATGTCCAACTGCTGGTTTAGGCCCAATCCGGCAGTCGGACATCCCCCAAGGGGTCCCAGATTGGAGAGGGTGCAGGCTGGGCTGAGGGGACCCCCCACCCCCATGCACGAATTTCTTGCACTGGGCCTCTAGTATAAAATAACAGGATCCAGGGATTCGGACTTGAATATATTCAGGAATCATTATACCGTCCACCAGAAAGTACATGTTACTATCTTCTCTACCTTTGAGTAAGAGCAAATGCTGCAGTTGAAATACTTCATTGCTGACCACTGTAGTGCATATTGGGATTAATTTGCTGGGACTTAAGAGGGAAGTGCCACCTTAAGATGTAAATAAGGATGTTGAAGAAAAATGAGTGACAGAATTTTTCCCCATTTGTTTTTCTCTTAGTGTGTATATACAATCAGTTCCCTGAGTCGCCCACTAATTAAGTAGGAACACCTGAGTAGGTCAACAAGCGTGGGTGGAAGGCTGAGGCAAAACTACCATCTCTCAAAGCTTATTATGTTACCCTGGAAACAGAAAAGTAATAGAGCATTTTGATTGAAAAGATGTTTTTTCTATAGTGAAATCATGGGGTAGGGAAATGGTAAAATGGCTAAAAGATTTTACTATTGCTCTAACTTCTCAATAAAGAGGAACAACATGGAATGCACATTGGGAACTGGATCATTTGATGTGAGAGGTTCTTCCTTTCTAAGTCTGCTATAGATGGCTAGAATTTTGTATTTTTTTTTATTTTGTTATTCAAAAACAGCCTTTCTGCCCTAGCTGGTTTGGCTCAGTGGATAGAGCATCAGCCTGTGGACTGAAGGGTCCCGGGTTAGATTCCGGTCAAAGGCACATGCCCAACTTGCGGGGTCAATTCCCAGTGAGGGGCATGCAGGAGGCAGCAGATCAATTATTCTCTCTCATCATTAATGTTTCTCTCTCTCCTTCTTCCTTCCTCTCTGAAATCAATAAAAATATTTTTAAATAATAAAAATAAAATACAGTCTAGCTATATTCCTCAACAGGTTCAACAAAGTTACCATGTGACCAGCAAGTCCACACCTAGCTATATACCCAGAACAAGTGAAAACGTGTTCACCTAAAAACTTGTACACCAATGTTCACAGCAGCATTATTCATGATGGCCCAACTGTGTCACATCAAAGGATGAATGTGACATATCCATAAATGGAACTGTTTGGCAATAAAAAGGAAGCATTGATATCTCAATGAAGTTGACTTTTGCAAATGACCTCTGCTGGGCTATACTACATTAATCTGTAAAATTTAACTCTACTTTGCACATTCAATGAGTATTTACAGTGAATTCTGACTTATAATTATGTCTGAAAGGGAAAAAGTTGGAGTTACATGCTACCTTTCAACTGCTGTGCCAGCTGGAAGCATGCCATCCATTGTCTGTTCCCTACATTAAGGTCTTCCAAGTAAACTATTTAATATAAATTCAGACAACTTCATGTTTACAGCAGGTTGAAAGGAGAGATCTAAAGAGGGGGAGGGAAAGAAATCGAAGGTGCCTCCGTTTCCTCCCACACTATTCACTGAATATGCACAGAGCCAGGTGTGTGCCTCCTCAGGGCTGCTTCTTTAGGAATCTGTATCTGAGTCACCAACGATGGCAGTGCATGTGTTATAAGGAAAAGCCTCAGAGACAAAGGACAAGTGGCATTACTGTTGGGAAGGGAGGTTGGGGGTAAAGATTCTAAAGAGTTTCTTGTTATCAATCCAGAGACCTGTACTTGTTTAAATATACAGCCTCACAGGAATCTCAGCAGAGCACGATTACTCAAGATTTACAGCAGCCTTTAATATTTTCTGTTATGAAGAATTACATGTCAATAAATAAATTTGAGTCTACGAAACAAATAGTATTTCAGGAAGAAGGGGAGCTGGGAAGATAAGCTAGCAGTGAAGACAAAGGTTTATGGGAAGGAGGATGGCTGCCTATCCTGTCCCCTGAGGAGCTAGCAGGCAGAGCTGAGCTCCTCTGCTACCTCTGAGAGAAAAGAGTAAAACTTTTTTTTTTTTTTTTTAATTTTTGAAGGAAAACCAATATGGACTTGAAAAACCTCATTGCCTCAGATTCAGCTCGGTAATTTTCCTTTTAAAAAAGGGCATTACAGAAGTATTGGCTCCTTTTTACCAACTCTCTGGTCAAGCCCAAGCTAATTTGTGGAGAGAATCTCCTGCGATGTAAGCAGCAGAGGGAAGTGAGGATTGGTGAAAGCCTGGAAGAGTCACCAGGGAAAGTGGCTCAGGCTGTCTCTCTCCCTGCCAAATGAAGTACTAGTATCTACTGATGCCAAAACATCCCATTTATAACACTGCACAAAAGTGTGTGCATAGAGGGACCACACAGCAACTTTTCAGAAGCCTAGAATAACTTCCAACTTTAACCCGTACAGTAGTCACTTTAAAACAAAAACAAACAAACAAAAAAAACAGCAAATGTAGAAGTAATGGTGAATAGGTTTGGCCCTCAGAAAAGAGCGGCTTCTCCGAGGCTTCAGTGTTCCGGGCTTGCTTGACACAAAAGCACCTCCTCCTGCTGCCAGGACACTACACACTTGAACCAAAATTTACATATGAGAACACTGAGACCTAGAAAGCCTAAATAATGGTCAAAAAGATTTGTTTGGGGCTCTAGCAAGGGCAGGGATGAGATCCAGACCTCCTGCTTCATTACTACAGTCTTTGCAAGACACGACACTACCCCATGCTAGAAGAAAGGTTTCCTCTGACTGGTTAACAGAACAATCCACACCCAGTAGCTATCCATGGGCACAAAACTGGAGTTTTGGCCAAACTCTGCTAGCTTTTCCCTTAATTAACTCATATTCACCATTCAAATATTGACTGAACATGTCTCTCTTCACCTCAGAAAAGTTTTCCCAAACTGTTAAGAGTATTTGTATGTTGTTCACCTATTAGAACAATATACTTACTCAAGGACTATAATCAATAATTGGTTCCCCCAGTGGATGGAAAGTTTCCTGAGATGAGTTTCTCCTCACTAAGGAGTCCAGCAAATACTCATAAACGTGAATGTTTAGCAACACCCTCTTCCTTCACAGAAAATGTACCTTCAATTAATGGTGCTGACAAGTATGAGATTCACCATTACATTATATACCTCTAAGACTGAAAACACTACTCTCAATTAACTAGAACATAATGCCTTAATCGCACTGCAAGATACCAGCAATTTGCTTTGAATTTTCATTGAGTCCAGTTTATCGGCCTTCAAGGTGCCCAGAAATAGGCAATCCTGGAAGACCGCACATAACTTTATCAATTTGGGGACCATCTTTCTTTTTATAGGTCCCATAAAAAACACTTGGTAGTGAAAACATGAAATTCTGGCTACAAGAAAGATTTGTTTCACTAATATTAAATTTATAAACTACTGCTTCATTTCTGTGCCTTTGGCTCAATTCGAAATATGATATAGCAATGAAATGAAGTTTTTTTAAAAATCTTGTTTAAACAGCAGTTAATGGCAATATATGGATACTTAACAATGCCTGTAACTTGGTGGAAGAATGGCAATATGAACAACCATGACCATTCCTCATGCTCAAACTATGGAAAATATGTCATAATGTCAATTGATTATTTCTTAGTTTAAGCATTTTACATAGTAAAACATAAAAATCCACCAAGTACCACCAGTTTGTAACACTAAAGTTCTGCCACTAGCTATACAGTCTCTATGTTATTAATTAAGGAATACCTGTCAGGTATACACTTACATGTTTTAATGAAAGTTGTCTAGATAGAAGAATAGAGAAACTGAGTGAGCTACACCAGAAACATGAGGCCTGCCTTCATCATCGATACAGCAAAACATAACATGGTCACTTCAGATACCTAGTCAATATGCAGCACAAAACAGCAAAGCAATCCTATCTAATAAAAGAGTAATATGCAAATTGACCATACCTCTGCTACACTCACAAGCCACACCCACAAGCCACGCCCACCAGCCAATCAGGAGCGACTATGCAAATAACAACAACCAAGATGGCTGCGGCCACTGAGAGCAGGACGGAGGTTTGGGTTTCCCCGGGGATGGAGGAAGCCAAATTGCCAGCCCAGGCCTCCACTCAATGCTACAAAGTTTCAATGATAGAAGATAAATAAATCCCAACAAAAATGAATGCAGCCACGGAGCTGGAGAGAGCAGGAGGCTAGGGTTGCCCCCGGAGATGGAGGAAGCCAAGTTTCCACAGCCCTGGCCTGCCTTGGCCTCCGCTTAAGGCTACAAAGTTTCAATTATAAAAGATCAATAAATCCCAACAGAAATGGCTGAGGCCAGGGAGCGAGCAGTAGGCTTGGCTCTGCTCCAGGCTACAAAGTTTTAATTGTAGAAGATAAATAAATCCCAGATACCAGGGCATCCACTTGGGTTGCCTGCGGGCGTGGCCGGCCTGCAAACCACCACAGGCCCCTCGCCCAGGCCGCGCCACGACCCAAGGGAACCCCCACCCTGATCTGGGACACAGTTCAGGGCAAACCAGCTGGCCCCCACCCATGCACCAGGCCTCTATCCTAGCTAATAAAAGAGTAATATGCAGATTGACCATCACTCCAACACACAAGATGGCTGCCCCCATGTGGTCAAAGATCCTGCCCCAATGTGGACACAAGATGGCCAGCAGGGGAGGGCAGTTGGGAGGGACCAGGCCTGCAAGGGAGGGCAGTTGTGGGCGATCAGGCCAGAAGGGGAGGGCAGTTGGGAGGGACCAGCCCTGAAAGGGAGGGCAGTTGGGGGTGATCAAGCCTGCAGGGGAGGGCAGTTAGGGGTGACCAGGCCGGCAGTGGAGGGAAGTTGGGGGTGACCGGGCCTGCAGGGAAGGGCAGTTGGGGGGGACCAGGCCTAAAGGGCAGGGCAGTTAGGGGTGACCAGGCCTGCAGGGGAGGGTAGTTAGGGGCAAACAGGCTGGCAGGGGAGCAGTTAGGCATCAATCAGGCTGGCAGGGGAGTGGTTAGGGGGTGATCAGGCTGGCAGGCAGAAGCGGTTAGGGGCAATCAGGAAGGCAGGCAGGCAAGCAGTTGGGAGCCAGCAGTCCTGGATTGTGAGAGGGATGTCCGACTGCCCGTTTAGGCCCGATCCCGGTGGAGAGGGTGCCAGGCTGGGCTGAGGGACACCCACCCCCGTGCACGAATTTCATGCACCAGGCCTCTAGTCATATATAATGGCCTCCTAGTCCATTCTGGGATTTTATGGATATGTGCCTCTGCTCCATCTCCCCAAATTCTAGCCTCAAGTTAGAACAGGTGTGTATATCTACAGACTTGAACAAATAATCCAGCAGATTACCTAATATTTAGCTCTTAGATACAATGGGCGCTGTTACCACCTCTTAAAAAAAAAAAAAAAGTTCTGCAACTGTCATCATCTAATGGATGGTACAAAACTAACAATGACCAGATTTGACATGTGACAAAAGGTCAGGAATCAGGTTGTGAGGAAAAACTTCCGCCATCGTACACATATTTATTTTAAATAGTGCTTGCCGTGACTCCAGAACACAATTGGCAGGAATTAGCTAAAATTCCTAAAGAAAAGATGATGCATGCATTAAGATGAAGGCCAGAAGAATTGTTGGGTTTGATCCACCAGATCTTCAGCTTTCCCTCACTCCCACTGACATAAACAAAACTGCAGCCTGGAGAGGGGAGTTGGGGGCCTTCCTGTCTCCTCTCCAGCTTAACTTCCGTTTATGGTATGCCTTCCTTTTGCCTCCAGTGTTCCCTCAGGAGCTCCTGATGTCTGGTGAGCCAAAACTGCAATTATCAAGCTGCCAAGACTAAGACCCAATCCCACTTCTAAAACAGTGCTCTTTAATTTGTACTCCACCTCCAGACTGCACAACCCTGGAAATAGAAATGGGAATTTTCCAACCTGGAAAATAGTTCTGACTGAAAACTTCTCTCTACTCATTCTCTTTGCATAACCCAGTTAGGCCCACTTCACTCACACACGCCTAATTAGGGCACATAATGTGGTTGTGGCAGTAGATGAAGACACTAAAAATTTACCAGCCCACAAAATTCTATTCTCAGTTGAACATTTTTACATTTTTGTTCAGTATCTTCCATCACCAAAAGGAAGCCACCATCTTGAATTATAGGATAAAAGCCAAAATACCCATTTAGATCCTTCAGAACTAACTAGACTAATCTACCACATCACCCATAAATGAGCAGTAACCATCTGGTTGGAATCTACCTTTAAAAAATCCTATATAATATAGAAGTAATATGCAAATTGACCCTCACGCCGTTGCACAAAATGGCCACCCCCATGTGGTCAAAGGTGGCCGCCACAAGATGGCCAGCAGGGGAGGGCAGTTGGGGGCAACCAAGCCTGCAGGGGAGGGCAGTTGGGGGGGACTAGGTCTGCAGGGGAAGGCAGCTGGGGGCAACCAGGCCTACAGAGGAGGGCAGTTGGAGGGGACCAGGCCTGCAGGGGAGGGCAGTTGGGGGCAACCAGGCCTGCAGGGGAGCAGTTAGGTGTCGATCAGGCTGGCAGGGGAGTGGTTAGGGGCAATCAGGCAGGCAGGAGTGCGGTTGGGAGCCGGCAGTCGGACATCCCCTGAGGTGTCCCAGATTGGACAGGGTGCAGGCTGAGCTAAGGGACACCCCCCACCCCAGTGCACAGATTTCATACACTGGGCTCTAGTAAATAAATAAAATGTGAAAAGAAAGAAAACTGATAAGCAGAGCAGCATAAGCTGCAAAGTCAAAGGGGAATTCACATTATAATGTGGTCTAAGGAATCTCACTGAAAATGTTTCCATCCCTAATGCACACATTATTAAGTTGAAAAAAATCCTTTTCAACTGTGTTCCTGGAGTTCTTTTCATGGCCTTAATTAAGGAGTCTTAAACTTCAACTTCCACCCTGTATGCCTCAGATGGTACACTATGCCCTGCCTCTCCCATTGATACATTTAATAATTTTCTATCCAATTAATTGATTTAACTGCCCCAAACCACCACCCAAGGAGGCAGTAAATAGTAAATTTTAAACCTCAGCAGCAAAGTGTGTTCTGGTGAGCTCTTCCCACCCTGAGCCTCCTGGTACAGCTGCTTCTCATCGAGCTGTACACTGTTCCCGTCTGCAAAGCCTTGATTGTGGGCTTTTTATCCTCTAATGGTTTCAATGAAAAATAAAGGATAACTTCGAGTTTGACATTTTTATACTTAAGAAGAAAGCAGAGCAATTCTCTCTGCCCTTTCAAGTATAACTAAAAAGAAAAAGAAATTCCACTTAGCATCTGAAGCAAAATATTAAATCAAATTAAAACTTTAAACTACTCCTGTGAGCTTATGAAAAGTTTGAACATTTTAGAAAATGCTGACTAGCCCCTCCTCCCCAATAATCTGGTTCAATGAATATTCAGAGAGAAAACAGCATCCTTGTCCTGTAACATGGATGTCAAGCCACCACTACCAACATAAGCAAAGGGTAAAATTTTAAAGGCCAACAGAATTATATTTTTTAACAAGTCATTAGTCTAACTGGTAAAGAATGTCTTACTTTTTATCTCATTTTCATTCACATCCTCAAAAATAAAACATTACCCGATATACCCAGGAATCTGAAACACATATAACGGGAACAGAAACATACCTCACAAATGTTCACCTGCCAAAGGAGTAATCAGGGCAGGCAAAATGGATTCTGAAGGATTAAAGGGTTAAAACTTAGAAAAATGCTGCTTCCTTAAAATAATAACCATTTTCTCTTATGAGCCACCATGCATGCTCTTCTCCCTTTCTCTCCACGCCCCCCAAACACATTTTCATTAAATCTTGCGTTATACACTAACATGCACTTTCTACACTAAAATAACTTAGGGTAGACTATTTCCCCTAGGCTCTTCTCTCCCTCATCTCCTCGTTCTCCACATAATTGACAGCCAAATTCTCAACCCCAAATCCTTAAATATAGCAATTACTGAATGTTTACATGTTGTGTTCTTGTGTCCTCAGATTACTTAGTCAACTAATATCTCGGGTTAGAAGACTCAAATACTGCTTTTGGAAATCACTCTACCTGGCTTTTTCCAGATGCAAAATAGTTCAAATATATAACTTTGACCACTATACTCAAAATCTACTTGAAATTACAAACCTCCCAATGCTTACATCCACTGGGGCATACTCAAGACAAATGAAATCAAGCAATGCTTTTGGAGCTAGCCAGAAAGGTTTCTGTAAATTATGGCTCCACTCTCCTCTCTCCTAGAAAAAAGGGAAGAGAAATTCTTTTTCTTGAGTTATGTACACAGGTGTATCACCCAAACGCAGAAAAGAAGGAAGGAAAAAGGAAAAAATAAAACAAAACACACAAAACCTGACTAATCTGCCCTACAAACCAGAGAACCATCAGCATGTTAATTGAATCCAGAATCTGAGGATGCCAAGAAAACTTAAAAGGGGTGCAAACATTTATAGTAAGAGGAGGAGACTCCTGGATTTAACTACTTCCACGATACATGACAATTAAGAATAAATGGTGGAAACCACATGACAGTAGACAGTGAAGAAAAAAGCTAAATGTTGACTGCGATTAGTGTTAACAACAGGAATTTCTAACACCTGTTATAAGCTACTATGTAATAAGAAATGAATTACTCCCCCAGTGAATAAATGGCTACATTAATGTAAGCCAGGTTCTTTGAGAAAGCACATTTAAACTTCTTTAAACCACCAAAGTAACATTCACCAAATAGATGCTTCAGTGCACACTTAACAGGATGGAAAGAATCTGAACTTCTTCAAAGCTTCCAGACTATATCTGACAAAAAAACAGAATCTAGTGTTACCAGACAGGAAATTCACTTAACAAAAAAATTTATCATTTCAAATACAAACAACTGAATAAAAACAAAAACAATAATGCATTTATTGAGTATATTTTATATGTATCATCACAACTAATTCTCAGAACAACCCATGAAAGGCTGACCTGAACCAGACTGCACAGTAAGTGGCAGAAGAAAGGTTCAACCCCAGGCTGCTCCCTACCAAAGTGAGCTGCAGCTCAGCCCCCTACTCTACCCACAAGGCTCAATGAGATCCAAACAGCACGTAACCTGAGGCCTCTATTAAACCAGAAGCTTATCCATGCCACTCGAAGAAAACGTAAATCTAAAGGGAATAAAGTCAAAATTTATATTTTAGGAGAGTAAATTCATAAAAGCTATAAAATTTATAAAATGCAGATGGTCTTATTTCATCCCCCAAAACACATTATTAATAAAATTACAGCTATATGTAATTACAAACTTAATTTTACTTGAATCATATCCCACCCCTTACCCCAAGGTCTTGAACTACTTACTTATACGCTGTCTAATTTGTATCAAAAGTGACAAAAATACAATGAATAACAAAGATAAATTGGTCCAACTTTTAGTCCAAAGACACACAAATTTACCAATTCTCAAAATGGGGTAAAGCTCCAAGCATGATAGCAGGGCTCCACTCCAGTTATTCCAAACTAGAGTAGCCAGGGGTAGAGCTCACAGCTGTGAAATTTTTTTAGTTCCATGGGGATTCAGATACACATCCCTGGTTAAGAATATGAGACCACACTGCATTTCTGAATGTACTCTAGTCCTTCTTTAGTAGACGTTTGCAAGAAACCTGTCTAAACACATCCTATCTAATAAAGAGGGAATATGCTAATTGACCCTCATGCTGTTGCAAAGATGGCAGCTCCCACAGCCAATAAGGAGGGAATATGCTACTTGACTGCCACTCCCTCAAAGGTGGCAGTGCCCACAGCCACAAGATGATGGCGCCCAGTCCCCTCAGCCTCACCAGGGCGGCAGGCACGTGGCAAGGCCGCTTCCGCTCACCTGTCTCTAGAGTCCCAGTCCCCTCAGCCCCCCAGCCCCACAGGGCCGGCCCGAGATGCTAGCAAGCCTCGGATGGCAAATGCCCAGCCGCCAAGGGCGGGTTCGAGGTGCAGGCAAGCCTCAGATGGTGGCTGCCCACCCGCCCAGGCCCCCCCCCACCCCCAAGGCTTAGGTAACCAAGGGCTGGCCAAGGCTTGCGCTGCCAACAGTGGCAGCAGCAGAGGTATGAGGGGGCGTTGCCTTCCCCTGATCACCGGGTCGCCTCCCACCCCTGAGGGCTCCCAGACTGTGAGAAGGGGCAGGCCGGGTTGAGGGACGCCCCTCCAGTGCATGAATTTTCATGCACCGGGCCTCTAGTATATGGTAAGCAGTGTGTAAGTTTCTATTCTAAAGCTGAGAAAGACAAGAACCTACTCTAAAAACTTATGAAAAGTGGAACAAGAAAGTAGTAAGAATAGCCATTATCATCCCTGAACCTGGGAAACAGCAACAAAACAAAAAATAAAATATCAAGTGTGGTTATGCAGAGAGAAATAACATTTGATGATCATTTTATAATTTTCACAACAGCAAATTCACTTTTCTAATTAAATTAGGCTTTGGCAAAAATACAAACCTCAACTATCCATGCTAAAGATGGAAGATATATTTAATTTATCCTCAACTATTCATACTAAAGATAGAAGATGATAATCCAAAACAGCAATATATCCAATTATTTAAAAAATGTATTGCTAGTGGTAGCCTTTTTACAGTTTAAGTTATCAATAAAATTATGTATATATAGATGTCCAGAGCATTACAATAGGAAATTAAAACAAGTATAGCCGGTAAAGAAGAGTTGACTGTTACAGAAAACATAACAGGACAAGGCAGGCAATGTTGGATTACATTTTTCTACAGAGGATATATAAAGTAACATAAAAAGCTATGCAATAGGTAGGATAGGACCCATCATAATACTCCAATCAACACTGAATGATACATGTTCATGAAAAGAAACAGTCATAGATAACTTCCTTCTAAAATCAGAGAGACTGAGTGCTCACAATGTCCTGGAATTAGATTATGGTAATGATTGCACAACTTTAAGAACTTACTAAAAATCTTTGCATTGTACACTTTAAGTAGGTGGATTGTATGATATATAACTTATCTACACCAATAAAAGAGTAAGATGCAAATTGACCGTAACTTTGCGACGCCCACCAGCCAATCAGGAGCGGGTATGCAAATTAACCCAAAGATGTCGGGTTAATTTGCATATGAAAGCACCGAGTGGCCCGGGGCAGGGCGGGATGCTTGCATTGTCACCATGGCAACGACACAGGTGTTCTGCACCACCCCAGTTGCTCCAGGCCTCTGGGCAGCGTGCGAAGGCAGAAAGACGGCTCCAGGCCAGAGCGAAAAGGCGGCTCTGGCAGCCAGGGGAAGGAAGGCCCATTCTTGCACGAATCTTCGTGCATCGGGCCTCTAGTATTATCAGTAAAGCTGTTTAAGAAAACAGCAGACAGCTCATTAGACTTTCATATAATCCTCTCTCAAAAAATTCTATTTTTCATTGTAACAGCTAAGTCAGACAGAACTACACATGCTCCACCCTCACTAGTAACCCCAGTCAGGGAGACGTCTACTAGGTATACCAGTTAATAATGAGGATTTTTTTCAATAGATGGAGTTACACAGATGTTGATATGCGATTTGATATGTATGCTATTTTGTTGTATTGACAGCAAGCTTCAAAACTTCATATGTCAAATTTGCTGGAGGTGTTAACATTCTAAATATTTTTACGCTTAAATATGTCAAATTTCATGCCGGAAAAAAGAGCATTTGCGGGAAATTTTAATTCATTACTTTATTTTGAAGAAAAGGTTATCGTATACTTTGGGAAGCTTATGGTGAACATGTTCCATCTCAAGATACTTGTGAACGCTGGTTAAATGCTTTAAAAGTGATGATTTCGATGTGAAAGACAAAGAACGTCCAGGTCAACCAAAAAAGTTTAAAGACCAACAATTACAAGCATTATTGGATGAATATGCGTGTCAAACTCAAAAACAACTTTCAGAAAGATAAAACATTGCTCAGCAAACAATTTCCGATCATTTACAAGCAATGGGAAAGATGTTAAAGGAAGGAAAATGGGTGCCACATCAACTGAACGAAAGACAAATGAAAAACTGAAAAGTCATCAGTAAAATGTTACTTCAATGGTACTTCAAAGTCTTTTTTGCATCGAATTGTGAATGGCGATGAAAAGTGGATTTATTTTGAGAATCCCAAATGCACAAAATCATGGGTTGGTCCAAGTTAACCATCAACATTGACCGCAAGGCCAAAATGCTTCGGAAAGAAGACAATACTCTGCGTTTGGTGGGATCAGGAAGGTGTGGTGTATTATGAGCTTCTAAAACCAGGTGAAACCATTAATACTGATCGCTACCAACAACAAATAATCAATTTGAACCACGCTTTGATCGTGAAACGACCAGAATGTTCCAGAAGACACGGCAAGTAATTTTGCTTAATGATGACGCACCATCACACACTTCAAAACCAGTTAAAGACACATTAAAAGATCTTGCCTGGGAAGTATTAACCCACCCGCTGTATTCACCAGACCTTGCTCCTTCAGATTACCACTTGCTCCAATCGATGGCACACGCACTTACTGAGCAGCACTTCAAAACATACAAAGAAGTGGAAAATTGGGTCTCTGAATGGTTTGCCTCAAAACAAGAAAAGTTCTATTGGGACGGTATCCACAAAGTTACTGAAAGATGGGGAAAATGTGTAGCTAGCGATGGACATTATTTTGAATAAAGCACTTTTGATATTTCTCTTGAAATTTCGTGTTTTCTTTGATTACAAAATTCGCCATTATTAACCAGTACACCTAGTATATGCCCAAGTGTGCTTAATCTTTGTTACAGGGAAAATGACAGAATGGAAGAGAAAAAAATTATATACTCAAGCACCACCCACTGAATAAAAATAACAGAGCATCAGTGAACATCTCCCTCTTTTATCTACTTTCAAAAACTGCTTTAGGATTGACCACTACTTTATAGTCAACTATGAAAGTGAGTTTCACAGCCACCGTGGAAACTATAAAATCATCATTTATTCCCAAGTATGAAAGAATATCGTGTACTTCCCCTAAAACTTCAGCAAACTTTGCATTTGATTCCATACTATGTATGCATTAAATAAACATTAAGTTAAACTGAAGTTCCAGAACAAGCGCCAAACATTGAGGTGTCATATAGGTGTAAAAACAACCAAATGGCTACTTGGCTAGTGACCTCCCTGGAGGTCTGAAAGGATGTATAGTACTAACTCTGATGCCCAGCTCTGCAAGGTCAGCAAGAATGCAGGGTAACACTCAGAAGCTATTCAAAAGGTCATCCCAGGTAAATCTAAAAGCAGCATGTATCAGAAATAACATTTATAAAATGGGTCAAGGACACCAAAGCTATTCTCCAATAATTAATTGCTTTGCTTTTTAATCTAACAATCCAGCACCAGTTTTTCCTTGTCTATCTGGCTTACAGTCTTCTGATTACTAAGCTAAGATCAATGTGCATTAGTTTAAACAATTTGATCTTAGCCAGACCCCGCTTCTGTCAAAGATAACTGAAGGGCAACATTAACTCACAGCACATCTGCTAACTGTTCAGGCGCAATGACAGGATATCAAGCTGCCCTTCCTCCCCCCTCCAAAGATACTGATGGACCATACTCTGCACAGGCCTCTTTGATGTACAATAGCCTAATTTTATACCAAGAGATGACCAAACTCTCAACACACATCCAATTCTTTAATGTAACCTCAAAACCCAGCTTTGGAGGAGTTTTTAAATAAGATATAAGTTTACCATCTTTGAATTTCACCAGCAATAATAATGCCACCAAAATTATGAGGCTGATTTGTTTGCATTTGAGGAGAACTTAATCACCCCTTCCTTTGAAGTTAAGTGGAAAAATCCCAGAAATCACAAAACCAAAGTTAAAAAGTATTCATAACAGCACTTTTTAAATCTTAAACTAGGACTGCATAAGTAAGCAGCTTTTACCAAACAATCCTCATTAGCTTACCTGCCTAGGACTCAGTTAAGGCAACTTAGAAAGTGGATATAAACTCTGAAATCAAAGCACCTAAATACTAGTAATTACTGTAGAATTTAGTACTACTACAACATGCCTAAGAAATGGGCAAATTAAGATATAAGTTAAATACTGGGGTGAAGAAAAGTCACAATACATAGTAATATTCATTTTGAAGCAAGAAAAAAAGATTATTTAAATAATCCTATGAAAACACTTTATCAATAAAAAACATCTAACTTTTTGTATAATTTTAACAAACTATAATACATCACAGGACATCTCCATGAATTTTTAAGAGTTATGTAAAAATAAAACTTACCAGAAGACTCTTTTTCTTGTAATGTGTATGTCTGGACCAAATAATTTACTCCTTTTTATCCTTAAGAAAATAATTACGAAAATTCACTAAACTGAGGGCATTCACTTCGCTATCCCCAAGCCAGGTGTTAATAAATTCTAGCAAGCAACAGAGCACAGTGGCTGAGCTGGGGTAGCTGAAGATCTGGGCGTCAGACTACTCTTGAGTGTGTGTCTGCCCTACCTCAGGTTCCCACATCTACACTTACCCTCTGGGTTTTGGGTTCCTCCAGATATTGAGTTAAATAGACACAATAAGGGGGCGGGGGTGGAGGGAAGATCACATTGCACAATGCCTGGGGGAGGGAGCTTGTAGGAACTCAATTCAGCTGCACTGTGGAACACTATATAGCCAGTTACAAAGAAAGATGCAGAAAATTATCTTAATGCAAGACTTGAAGAGAAGTAGCATGTGCAATATGTTTTGAGGCCTGCTTTCTGTTTTGTAGCTTAAAGTTTCAGCCTACTAGATGAAAATAAAGGAAAAACTGATCAAAATAAAATAATCATCAAAGTAACACAAATGTCGCTATTTTTATTCTATTTTATTAGCATCCATAGTTGCTAAATGTTTTTAAGATGAAAATAAATCACAAATCTATACTAATAAAAGGGTAATATGCTAATTAGACCAGATAGACTGGACGTCTTCTGGACATCTTTCTGGACAAAGCCATGGTGGCAGGGGCCAAGGCAGAGGTGGTTAGGGGCATCAGGCAGGCAGGCAGAAGCAGTTAGGGGCGATCAGGCAGGCAGGCAGAGGCGGTTAGGGGTGATCAAGCAGGCAGGCAGAGTTGGTTAGAGGTGATGAGGCAGGCAGGCAGAGTGGATAGGGGCGATCAGGCAGGCAGGCAGGCAGGCAGGCACAGTGGTTAGGGACAATCAGGAAAGCATGTACAGTGGTTAGGGGTGATCAGGCAGGCAGGCAGGTGATCGGTTAGGAGCCAGTGGTCCCGGATTGCGAGAGGGATGTCCGACAGGATCGGGCCTAAACAGGCAGTCAGACATCCCCCGAGGGGTCCCAGATTGGAGAGGGTGCATGCTGGGCTGAGGGACACCCGCCCCCATGCACAAATTTTGTGCACCGGGCCTCTAGTGTAATATAAAAAGCTACTTTAAATAAATCAAACACAAAACAGGGTTTCAAACTGTACCAAATTATATTCTTCCTCTTTCTGCAATTTCTAACTTAGATATTCTCAGTGGCATATCTGCCTGATAATATTTAATTACATAATTTCTTTTGTTGAGACACTTATTGAGTATCTACCAATGAAGGTACTATAAGGAGACTGTAATTCTGCCAGTGCCTGGGCACTATTCCAAACCCAGCCTTTCATCAATGTTATTTCTCATCTCTATTAACTAAAGAATAATGACTAATCCAGTAATCACCAGCAAAATTAATTGGCATTCCTTCAATAATTCCTAGAATACAGTATGACCCAAAGAAAATTTATATGTAAAAATAAACTCTTCTGATGACAAAACAGAAGGTCCAGTAAAATAAAGTATGGTAAGCCTTGTTTATGGAGCCAGGCCCACTACGTAGACAGGATTTCTGGCAAATGTAAGATTTGAAGCTGGGACCTGCTCCAGACTGTGACCACTTCCCTATCTGTTAGTAGGAAATTGAAAGCCTCTGGGAAACTTTATAGATCTTACATCTGATTCCAAAAAACATGACTCTAAGAACCATTTTTAAATTTTCCACTCAAAATGTGGATGAGTGGGAAAGATGTAAGGGAGGGAGAATCACTAGTGGAAATTAATAGTTACATATAAGAAAAGAGAAGAAATGGGCCAGGAAGAGGGTTTCCATCAACAAGGATAACAACTCAAACTTGCACAGAAGAAACAATCACTTTTACATAACAGTGAAAATAACACTTTTTCTAACACCTCCCAGGTAGGAATAGTGTGGGTATAAAAGAAAAGACTTCCTTTAGCAGTCTCTTTTCTTTCACTTTTTAAAAGAGATAAAGGTCACTGGGTTTATAAAAAGGGTATTAGTACTTCAAGCCTCAAGGTAGCCAGAACTCTGACTGGAGAGACAGACATGTTCCAGCACGTGGCTAGGAAGCAAAATTCAGTTAACACCCTCGTATGACTTAAGGATTACATGGGTCACAAAATCATTTGAGACCTGGGAATGTCATCTAAAACCATCGTCCAGCCCTAACCGGTTTGGCTCAGTGGATAGAGCATCAGCCTGCGGACTGAAGTGTCCCAGGTTCAATTCCAGTCAAGGGCATGTACCTTGGTTGTGGGCACATCCCCAGTAGGGGGTGTGCCAAGAGGCAGCTGATCAATGTTTCTCTCTCATTGATGTTTCTAACTCTCTATCCCTCTCTCTTCCACTCTGTAAAAAATCAATTAAAAAAAAAAAGTCTCTTTAAAACCATCGTACATTCACACTCACATTTTCCCATTGAGGAGGAAACAAAATACATTTCTGACCTGGAAAGAACTAAGGACTAGAATAAAGATCATGATATTAACACCATAAATGTACCTTCTCTATCTATCATGGCTAAAATTGTAAGACATATACAGAACATCACCAAGTCATAGGAATGGAAGTCTATCTGAGGGCAATCAAAAGTTTCTACATATCAATTCAACAGCTCTACCAATATTCATCCACTGAAAGAACCACTGAAAACAAAATGGGGAGTGGACTTCACAGGGCTGGCACAGCCACACAAGAAATCAAAACTAGTACCAGACTGAGTGCTCAGAACTCGAAGGTAATAGGTAAATTACATGCCCAACTAATGAAAAGCAAAGTGTCAAAAATACCCTTCATGTCACCCAAGTCACAGAATGAGAATTAGGCTCAGAAACCAGCCTGTGTGACCTCACTGGGCATCAGGTGCCTTCATTTATAAAGTAAGAAGTAAAGGAGGAGGCAGACACAAAAAGGAAAGGGGCATGCCAGGCACTTCATAGGCACACCAGATGAGTTCCTTACTCTGACAATGTTATAGCTATGGCCTCAGAACACAGTCTTGCATTATTTGAGACTAGTGGCCCGGTGCACGAAATTTGTGCACATTAAAATGGAATTAGAGGAAATATTTTAATATTGCTATTTGCCCTTTCTCTATAATAGAAGTGTCAGAGATGAAAGAAAATTAGTAAAATGTATATGAAAACCTTCCTCCTGTCAGAGTCTGGGGCACGCTGCAGGACCTAGAGTCAAGTCCCCGCCCACCACCCACATGTGCTTCAAAAACACAGGAGACCCAGACCCGGCCAGCCCCATCCCCATTGGGTGAGACCCAGACCCAGCTGGCCCCACCCCCATCAAGCCCCGCCAGGCAGGGGGCGTGGCCTGAGGTCCCCCAGCCTGGCACTGGGGCGGGGAGCGTGGCATGAGGTCTCCCAGCGCTGGGGCAGGGGGTGCGGCCCGAGATCCCCCATAAAGCCCTACCAGGCAGTGGCCGTGACCTGAGGTCCCCATCAAGCCCTGCCAGGCGAGGGGCATGGCCTTAGGTCCCCGTCAAGCCCTGCTGGGCGAGGGGCACAGCCTGAGGGCCCCTGTCAAGCCCCGCAGGGCAGGGGGTGCGGCCTGAGGTCCCTCACCCCAGCCAGGCGCCATGCAGCCTCAAGTCCCTGCTGTTCGGTCGTGATGTTATGGCATCCCAGCTAATTTGCATATTCTTCTATTATATAGATAGATAGATAACCCTAGAATCTGGAATACATGTAAGAGGGGTGATTAGCAGTAACTAAGTGACCTACTGAACCACTCTCAATACTGAAAATGGGTTAACCTTTGTCTGGAAAGAGAAGTTTGGTGAAAGTCCAACACTAGTTCCCAATCCTGACTATGTATTAAAATACATAATTCCGGCCCAGCCGGTATGGCCCAGTGATAAGAGTGTCAACCTATGAACCAGGAGGTCACATTTTGATTCCCAGTCTGGGCACACTACCTAGGGTGCTGGCTTGATCCTCAGTAGGGAGCATGCAAGAGGCAGTGGATCCCCTGAGGGGGGCGTGCAAGGGGTACTCGATCCCCAGCAGGGGGCATGCAGGAGCCAACAGATTAATAATTCTCATCATTGATGATTTCATCTCTATCTCCTGCTCCCTTCCTCTCTGAAATCACTAAAAATATATGTATTTTTTAAATACATAATCCCAGCTGTATGTTAAAAATGCATAAAACACCTAAAAATTTTACTTAATGTATATATATTTTTAAAGGCATAATCCTGTATTTTACTAGTGAACAAATGCTCAAACAGAACACTGGAGGGGGTGCTTTTAATAAGCTTCAGAGAGCAGTTTTCAACATGTGGGAATCAGTACAATAATCGTTCCCCAGGCAAAATGGTTTCCTTACAAAAGCCTTAGTATCTATCATTTTATGTAAGAATTTACAAATGTTGTCTTAAATGTATGCTTAAAATCTACAGTACAGTTCTACCTAAATGTTAGCTATTATTCAATTCTGAGTTTGTCAAAAGTTCATTCCAAAATTTGAAAAGCCAAAATGTTTAATGCTTGGATTCCTATTTTCAACAATATACTGAAAATGTAGAAACAGTGTCATAAAACATATAACTAAAGAAGTTAGACTTGACATACGTTCTCTTCCCTTCCAGAAACAATTTACCCACTGCCCCCACTCGTACCTCGTTTTCATAGTCTCAGTCAGGGTCAGAACAGTCTCTACTCCTCCAGGATGATGAAGGGGTCATGCTTTTGGACAGCCACATCTACTAAAAGGAAGAGGAGGAGGGCATACAGAGCCTATTCTAACTGCTGTTCAACAGGAATAGTGGGCATGGCCCAGGCTTGGAGGAAAGGCCGTGGATAGAGAGAGAATCAGGTGGTTCTGCAGCACACTCTTGCAAGGACAGTGGACACCACGAGTAAAGAAATGCTCAGGGACACCCAAAGGGCAATCAGAGAAAGAGGAACTGCAACTAGAGAATGGTTAGAGAAAGGAAGAGAACAAAGCAAGAGAATAATGCTGTCCCAGAACTAAAGAAAGGAGAGAGAACATGTAGGAACAAACATGTCAAAGGCTGTGTTATACATAGGCAGCACTACAGAATAGAAAGAGCTCTGCCCCAACACATCGGGGGTTCAAAGCACACCTCTGCCCTAGCAAGGTAATACTGATGACTCTAACACTATTATGCACAAAATGAGGAGTGTGAAGAGAGTAAGTAACCCCTGGGCCCCTCCAGTTCTACAGAGCTAAGATGTCCTGCATTTCGGTACCATTTGGAAGACTAAAAGCTGCTGAGTGGTTGAGTCTGCATCAAAAAGAAATTAAATATATCCCACTGGTTAATATCTTTAATTTTTGAAAATTAAACCAATGAACATAAATTAATAGCAACATTCTTTAGCATAGGTGGTGTCATATGCTATTACATTCCAGTTCTACTAGTATAATCAACATTGGAGTCAGTTTTGAACAGGAACTAGAATTTTCCTGGTCCCACATTAGTCCATTTTTTATCGTTACTTCATGTCAAATTTCAAAAAGATCTCCTTCTTCAGTTATATACTATGCCAGATATTACAGTATTAAGAATCTAACTTGACTTGGGGTGGTGAACACACAATAGAGTATACAGATGATGTGCCGTGGAATTGTGTGCCTGAAACCTGGCTAATTTTGTTAGCCAGTGTCATCCCAATAAATTCAATAAAAGGGAAGGAGAAAATCTAGAAAAGGTATGTACAGGACATGACATAATGTCTTCCAGATGCTCACTGGTAACAATACCTAATACCTGCTTAACCCATCTGGTAGTCTGTAGGCTGGCTCCGAATGCTGACATATGGGAAAACAAAGGAACAAGCGTTTTGTCCAAACAAATATGCAAAAACTGCTGGGGAAGTTAGCTGTCAAGCCCAAACCAGTTTGAAAATTAAGAGGAGGCCAGAAAATAAGTGTCTGAGGAAATAAACAGGAAATGAGTAGAAAACTCCATTCCTTTCAGTTTTTATAAAATATCCTCCCATTGCAAGTATGTATTCATATAAAGACAATTATCAGATGGCATTCTCTAAGATCTGAGTTATTCCAAAGTAACCCAAGTGGGGCTTACGTTACCCTCAATGACAAGAGCCATCACCTCGTAGAACCCCCTCAATTACAAGGTCAAATTTTGTTACGTTATGCAGCACATTGGCAATGCCTCTTCAGAGACATGATCTTCTAATGTTGATTTATTGTAATTAAGCAATGCAGTTTAATGTCATCAAGAGGCTTTAATTAGAGAAGGCTGCTGTGTCTTCACACTGTCAGATCAATTCCTGTTTGCACATCCGTACAGACTTACACATGCTCTGAGGACACCTCTGCTTGTATCAAGCAAGCTTTCCTCTGGGGCTATGCACTTCCACACTATGAAACATCATTTTATAAACTTTTGCCCACAGAATGTGTTTTGTGGGTTCACCCCTACCAACGACCATAGACTCAAAAAGCAACCAGAAAAAAAAAAAAAAAGCCTGCTCCTCTCACCTCCAGACTGCCCTGCATGATAACTGAGTCCTCTATTTCCTTTCTCTTTCACTTCTTATTCCTGAACAAATATGGATGCTAAACTAGCTATAATCCTCTCTGCTGATACCAAAACTCATTCAGATGGATTTGAGAAAAAAAGGGCATCCAGCATACCCCTCATTTCCTTGACAGCAGGGAAAGGAATTATTTGTAAATAATACATCATATAAGAGACATGTATCCAGAATATATAAAGAATTCTTGCAGCTCAACAATAAAAAGACAACCCAATCTAAAAATGGACAAAGGATTTGAATAGACATTTCTCTGATAAAGAAGTTAATTCCACTCCGAGGTATATGCCCAAGAAAATTGAAAACCTACATCCAGACAAATTTTGCACACAAAAGTTCATAGCAGCATTATTTACACTACCCAATAAGTGAAAACAATTAAATGTCCCAATTCATGAATAGGTAAATGTGGTACATTCATATAATGGAATATCATGGGGAATAAGAAAGAATGAATTCGGGAAAATCACTACTAGTGACAGTTGCAAAACAGTGTGAATAAAGTCAATACCACTGAAATGTATTCCTAAAAATACAATTATATGGACTAGGCAAATCCCAGTTACAGAAAGGACATTGGCAATTGCTAGGGCTTAGTGGGAGGCAGGAATGAAGAGTGACTGCTAATGGGTATGGGGTTCCTTTTAGGGATAATGAAAATGTTCTGAAGTAAGATAGCCGTGATGGTTGCATTAACTGTGAATATACTGAAAACCACCTATTAAAAGGGCGAGTTATATAGTATATGGATATCATAACAAAGCTACTATTTTTAAAGCGTAGTGAGAAGCTTTGTGTGTGTGTGTGTGTGTGTGTGTGTGTGTGTGTGTGTGTGTGTGTGTGTAAAAAGACAAGAATGTATTACGTATTGAAAACGATTTTCCCAATTTAGATTTGGGGTGGTTTTTTTTTTTCAGGGCAAATCCAAACAAAGAATTGTTCCATTTCCCAACTCTACAGGGTCTAAACAAACAAGTGAAACCCTCAAGCCCTGCCAGTTGAAGCCTCAAACTGGCAAAAGGCCAAGGATACCCACAGTACCTGTCTAACAAGCATCTACCAAGGCAGCAAGCCAAATCCTTCTAAACACCATGGACCCTACCCCTGGATTAGTATGGGCTTTGTCACTATAACAAACATTCCTTTAGGAGTAAAGAGACGTTATGGGTAATTTTGGAAGAGGGGTTTCAAATTTTGCTCCTTCCACATAATAAAACTGTTTCTTCACAATATTGCTTAAAAAGACCTGCCAGTTTAATGCAATGAAAATATTTAGTTCAAACTTTGAGTATTCCATGTTAACACTATTGCACAATGTATTTTAATTCATTAATGAAAAAACTGTGTGACAACCCTGAGTTCTAATTACTCTTCAGACATACCTTAAAAATTAAACTAATGTGGCAAACTGCAAATTTATTTTTCTCAAATAACCATTTGACCCCTCCCATAAAATATCAATAAATTATCAATGGAAGTATTTCCACGTGAATATTCTCATCATTCTTTATTGCCAATTTTTCCTAGTCCATCTTAATCCTCCCCTTCTACTCTGATGTATGTCTTAGAGCTACTGGTTTTTTATTTTAAAAGTACTTCTTTTTACCAACCTTTCCAAATTTTTCAGTCATGAACCAACTCTGGCTCCTATGCCAGTACATACATTTGTAATGGGTTACCTTTAGCAGGTATGCTCCCAAATCTCTTGGATATTTTGTCAACTCTTGCACACATGGACAACTTTTAGTATTTGATTTCAGAACTATCAATGATTACACAAAACAATGAATAGGTTAAATTTCATTACCTACTGTAATTAATATGTAAGTCAATGTTAGCACGTATCAGACTATCTTAAGAAGCAATTACTTAATTACAATACCTGACGATATTTCACAGAACTTGAATAAAGTCACCTTCTAAAAAACCTGCCCGCTTTGGTCCTCCCAAGCAGAGTAGATAACTGAGTCAGGATTTTTTTAAAACATTTTAAGCCCTGGCCAGTGTTGCTCAGTGGATAGAGTGTCAGCCTGCAGACTCAAGCGTCCCAGGTTCGATTCCAGTCAAGGGCATGTACCTTGGTTGCAGGCACATCCCCAGTGGGGGGCGTGCAGGAGGCGGCTGATCGATGTTTCTCACCGATGTTTCTAACTCTCTATCCCTCTCCCTTCCTCTCTGTAAAAAATCAATAAAATATATTTTATTAAAAAAAAAAAAACATTTTAAGAAATCTCTCGATGATTACCACTTCCCTAGTATTAAACAATACTTCTTTGCAATGCTTACATCTTTTAACTAACTCATCAAGTTTCTGACTGTGCAACTGCCATCATTCATGCTATGGAATGTTCAAAATGTGTTCTGAATACTTTTATATTTTACCAATTTTTTTTAAATATATGGTGTCCCTTTAATGACACTATGCTCTGTTCTAAGACTGTCAACCTAAGCCATTTATAACCATATTTCTGTTGGAAGAAAAATGCACTTAATTAACATTATTGGAGATTAAAACAAAAAAGAAGAGGAAAAACCCACACACTGACACCACATTTCCTCCGGTAATTTTTCGTGACCACTGTGTTGTATCAAGCGCTGGCCACACAAGTGGATCAACTTAACCATTCCGGTGCTGGCGCAGGATGTGGACACCGTGGTATTAATGAGCGCGTGAGCTTACAGGGTAACCTCACCAGACCAAATAACCTCCTGGCCACACAAGTAGAAAATAATTAAAGCAAGGACGATTCCAATTTAACCAGATGGTGAATAAAAAAGCAGACAAAGACTCATTTTGTGAATAACCTGGAGAACTGCTCCTACAGTTTCTTTTCAAGTTACTGTCTGACTTGTGAAATGAAGGGGGGAGGAGGGGGAGATGGACAACCTTTGGGGAAAAGGGGAGAATACAAAGGTTCTCACCAGAATTTATTCCCAGAGCACACACATGCCGTTTTCCCTAGGTCCGTGGTCAGCAAACTGCGGCTCGCAAGCCACATGCGGCTCTTTGGCCCCTTGAGTGTGGCTCTTCCACAAAATACCACGGCCTGGGCTAGTCTATTTTGAAGAAGTGGCGTTAGAAGTTTCAGTTTAAAAAATTTGGCTCTCAAAAGAAATTTCAATCGTTGTACTGTTGATATTTGGCTCTGTTGACTAATGAGTTTGCCGACCACTGCCCTAGGTCATGACAAAAGAAATCACAACTTATTCCTTTAAATGAATGCCAAGTTTAATTACAGCAAAACCTCAAAATTCAGTAAAACTTAAGTGAAGGCAAGATATTGCTAAAGACCTATTTCACTGATCATCACTAAACTGTACATAAACAATTATACAGTGTAAATTTTTCAAATCACCAGAACTATGAAACAACACAAACCTCCACCAACAGTCTACAAAGATTCCCCCCCACCAAAAAAATAAACATTTTGCAACCTACCACAGGACTCATGTTCTTTACTTTCCTCCCCCAAGAAAGATAAAGGCATTTCATAGGTAGGCAAAAGAAGAAGACATCCTACAATAAAACCCAGTAACTTTGCAAACACTGCACAATTCTGACCTCAATCTCAAAATGGGGAGACAAAATCCAAAAGACTGTCTGGCCTTCACCAGCTAGACAGAGGTTTAACCTCGTATTAAAGATGGATGCTCTTGTTCATGAAGGGAGACTCATCTGTGCCAGCCTCAAATGGGGATGGAAACAACAAAAGAGGCCATCAGACTGTCCAGTATGTTGCACCTATGCACACGTAAGTGCACACACACACACACACACACACACACCCATTTACAGCAGGCCTGCCAGGAGTGACGAAGGAGAATCATAAGGCAGTTCATTTCAGCACATCACCACAATCACGTTCAAACCTCTGAATACCTGATGAGTCACCTTTCAACAGCAATAGCCAACATCCTATAAAACACATGATACAATGTAATAAATAAAGTTACTATGGATCTTAAATGGGAGAAGGAGTTTCTTGACATTTGAATCTCTTACTTTGAGGTCACAGGACACATATAGTCTCATTATGATTGTATGTGTGTTCGGAAGTTTAGAGTAAGATAAGACTCCAGTCTTGGCTTTACAGCAATGACTAATTAGTTACATTAGACAACTTTGATGAACATTTTTATGCTGCAAAACACTCTTCTGTAAAATAGGAGTAACATTTAATAAATTTTAGCTATTTCCTAATCACTGTACCTGTATAAATATTCTACCCTTCCAATGATGCTAAATAATAATGTTGTAATAATATACTCAATTCATAGCATTTCTTCAAGTAAGCTGCCCAGTTCTTACAGACAGAAAATAGTGGAGCAGAAGAATCAGCAACCTGAATGCAGAGTTGAATTGAAAATAATACATGTGAAGCACATCTCACAGAGTCCCTGGTACGTAGTAGGTGCTCAGTAAATAGTCGTTATTAGGGAATGATCACTGATGACTTTTGGAGAGTTTCAAGATTCTGGTACAAGTTCTGTAAGTCACCTGAATTTCATACAGGTGCTTGAGAGCATGTTCTTAAAAGGTTAGTTAGGACCTTTGAGGGCCCACATCATGCTTAAAAACCTTCCCTGTGGTGTTGCAGGAGGCTTTTTTCCCTTCATGAACTCTCATTCCGAGTAATTCTTCCATTAGGTCAACATTCAATAAACAGCTACCCATGCTGAGCCTGTGGAAAATATTCACCAGCAATCTGCTAACAGGATGGATCAAAGGAAACCAGGGCAGCACCGAGGGGAAAGACGCCTCTGAAAACAAAAAAGATCTGTATGATGTGTTTGTGACAGAAATACGAACGAGATAACAGAACAGCAGAGTGACACAAACACAGAGGATACATCTAATTGTACAGGGGGCAGGAGGGACCAGGGAAAATGACACTGAATCATGAATGATAGGAATGTAAAAATAAAAGGGTAAAGACCTCGCCTAGGCCCTGTCCTGTTCTTCTCCAATCACATTTATCTGATTTTTATAAAACCTGCCCTAGAACCAAAATTCTACAATCCTACTGGGACTTGTTTATACAAGGCTCCTCCCATTGGCTTCGTTATGCCTTGATCCTGTCCCTTGCTCCTCTTTTCTACTCCCAGGTCGGCTCCCAAGCACCCCCCAAGCAGCTGAATTCAGCCTCACTCCCATTTACACCTACCTAAGATCCCAAGTCAGAACTCACCCTCAGGCTTCATTAAATATGCACTTCTAAGGCAATTATGATTTCAAATTCCTGTATACACCCATGTGTGAAGGCACTCACAAACTCAAGCAAGGAATTCAGGATCTTGCAGAAATTTCCAGATATCAACTGAACAGTATACATACCATAGATTTGCATACCTGAAAAAGTGCAGGTGAGGGACTGAAAAACGAAAATATGCACACAATAGGGTGGAGGCTAGTCAGAAGGTAAGAATGAGATGTGAAAAAAACAAGGATGCTCTCTCTTCAAAGCAAAACCCTGTGAACAGTGTTCCAGCTCTGCCTCCATACTGCTGCAAATCAGCCCACACACCTGCGCAAAATGCACCCCACAGGAGAAACAAACTTCAAATTGCAGGGGTGGGGGTAAGGGGTAGGTTGTTAGATTAGTAATAAACTCATGTTTTGAATCAAGAAATCTCAAAGTATGGACCTTTAAATGAATCCTTAAAAAAGTGAGAAACAGATAGTAGGGGAAATTTGAACACTAACTAGTTATTAATATTCAGAATTATTATTTATGCTTTCGCTATCATGGGTATATTTTCTTTAAACAAGATCCTCATCTTTTAAAAATTAATAATAAAATGATAAAAATAATTACATTAAATAGTATAATTACTCACATTAAATAATATAAATAATATAAATAACCTGGACGGGGTGGCTCATTGGTTGAGCGTCGACCTATGAACCAGGAAGTCATTGCTCAATTCCCAGTCATGGCACAGGCCCAGGTTGTGGGCTCGATCCTCACTGTGGGGTGTGCAGGGGGCAGCCAATCAATGATTCTCTCCCTCATCATTGATGTTTCTATCTCTCTCTGCCTCTCTGAAATCAATAAAACTATATTTTAAAATAATAATGATGATATAAATTACACATGATGTTCGATATTTGCTTCACCACAATCCAAGGAATGTAAGGAGAAAGTATGAATGAAACAGAAATGATCAGGAGTTGAATATTGTTGAAGCTAGGAGACTAGTGTATGGCAGCGCGTGACATTATTTTCACTATTTCCACATATGTTTGTATTCCCTATAAATAGGTAGAGCAGCAATTCTCAAACTGTTTGGTCTAAAGATCATTTTGGCCTTGGCCGGTTTGGCTCATCATGCCTGCAAACTGAAGGGTCCCGGGTTTGATTCCATTCAAGGGCAAATACCTCGGTTGCAGGCTCAGGGAGCGGAACATGCGGGAGACAACTAATTGATGTGTCTCTTTCCCATCCATGTTTCTCTTCTCTCTTCTCTCTTCTCTCTTCTTTCCCTTCTCTCTCTCTCTCTCTCTCTCTCTCTCTCCTCTCCTCCCCGCCCCCCTCCCTTCCATTCTCTCTCTAATATCTTCGGGTGAGGATTAACAATAACAAAAAGATCTACTTAAATTCCAAGGACTCAAAAGGGCTGTGTTTACATGGGATATGTTGATATTCACAATACTAAAACTGAGAATTTTAAAATATTAACTCATGTAAAAAAATTTCACAAAACCATTATGTGTTAACACAGATACATTTTTATGAAAACTATATTTTCCAAAATAATTTTTTTAAATGTAGTGGAAAAAAGTGGCCATGTTTTCCGGTTTTGCAAACCTCTTGAATGTCCAGCCTAATAGAAGCCAGCTGGATTCTCATAACTGAATTCTATCTGTTGTGCATGGAAAACCCCACTGCACCCTGAGGAGCGAGTGAGAGTGAAAGGGGAAAACTACTGTGATAGTACTTTTTACCTTGCAAGCTCCCAGAAAGGGGCCCTGATAACCCCAAGGATCCATGGGTGACACTTTAAAAACCACTTAGATGAAGGGAAGTGTGGGAAAAGTAGAATTTTCCTGACACCAGGCCTGGCAAAGATCCTCTCTCCCTACTACCCTTTATTATGACGTGAAGTGAGGCTTGTAAGAGGCCAGAGTTGGCGGAAAAAAACAGTGAGTACCCCTAAACACCCTCCTGCTCATAGCACAATTATGAGGGAAGACCTCGGTGTGGTAGTGACTGGTATACATGCCTTTAAACATTCACATACATAAATCCAAGACAAGCTGTGAATACCCAAAAGACACTGTTGTCTAGATTGTTGATTCCTAATAGGAAATCAGTATACTGGGTTTCTTGGCAAGCATTTTTCTTTTAAATGAAACAGAAAAAAATTAGATCAGAGTATGTCATGGTTAGTACTAATACTAAGGCTAAGCTTTAATGAAATTTGTTTCAGTTTTATGTGTGTGCGGGTGAGTGCAAACACATGGCCTCAATTCAAAAATTTCTTGGTGCAGATAAAAATCAAAGCTTTAAGAAACAACTGTGCTTGGGTGCAAGGTATAAATTTTAAAAGTCTTTGTAAAGAAAGAGGATAGGAAGAAAACAGGATGTGAAAAAGAAACAAGTAAAGGTGGTAGTCCTGCTGACTCTAAACAGTAAAGAACCTCACTTCACAAGGGACAAAACAGGTCCAGGGAGGGCGAGACAGAACCTCGGGGGGCAAAACCTAGAGGAGTAAGTGAAGTCTGCAACACTTCCTCTAAACATTCAGCCTCAAAAGAAGAATCTATTTACTCAACAGAGACAGAGATACGTGAGAATGTTCAATGTCAGAGCGGGGAACCTGACAATCATCAGTGAATTGTTTTTTGTTTTCTTTTTTAAAGTGCAATACCTACAAACCGCAGACTACAAAGAAACCATAGGAAAAAAGATTGTAGTTAAGCTATACATCGGTACAAGAGATAGTTATGATATATGTAAGAAATAAGGTGAGCCCCCAAATGTAGGGGTGCTGGTAGAACACAAAACATACTCAGGAGCCAGGCAGCAAGGCAAATATCTTTACTCCTGCAGGAGGTGCGTGCACACATGCTCGGGGAGCACAGGCACACTGAGCAGGCAGTCCGCGCGGCTTTTTAATCCTGACGCACGTGACCTGTCCCTCACTCCTGATTGGGGCTCAGATGCACAATCTTTCACAATTGGCTAATTTGAAGGCAGGAGATGACCTTTGCCATTTCAAGATGGTGGCCCCAGGGGAGCTGCAAGTCATGGGGCCAACCAATGTGGTGGCTGTCAAGTCACATGAGCCAAAATTATGGCTGCAAAGTTACGCAGTCAAAAATGGCGGCTGTCTAAACTATTCTCTGACAGAAAAGATGACTTGTTTATTCTCACAGTATACAAGCTCCTGTCCTTACAAACTTTCAAGTTACCAATTTTGAGAGTAAAAATATGGGCATCGCTCCCCCAGCACCAGACAGCAGTATGGCTATGAGCAGTGGGCCCCATGTAGAGGCCACCTGCAATAGGCCCTCAGGTGCTTCTGTCACAACCTTTGGAATGTAACCAAGTAGACCAGGGGCCACCACCTGTAAATTAAGTGAAAAATCAAGTTTCAAAATTGTTATATGGTCCTCATCTTAATAGGAAGAAAATGAAATTATACAGGTAAACAGAGAGAAAAACTTTGAAATGATTTCCTCTATAGAGATTGGACAAGTTGGAGAAATTGTTATTTTACTCTCTTCTGTGCTGTTGAAATTCTTTGTAAAAGAGCATGGATTACTTTTAGAGTTTAAAATCGAAAATAAATGGGCACTCATTAAAAAAAAAGAAAGAAATCACCTTTACCCATACTTTGTAGCAAACAAGAATTTTAGCTCCAAAAGTAATCACTGCCTAGATGGAAAAAAAAATTACTAGGCTCCCGAGCAAACACAGGAGAGAATCCTTGTGATCTTAGACCATACAAAGACTTTTTAGGACACAAAAAGGGATAAAATGGGCTTCGTCCACATAAAAGTGGTTCTGTTCTACAGAAGACAATGTCAGGAAATGTATAGCCTACGCCGTGACCACTCTCCTCCAAAACCCGATGGTTCTCATGGCCCCCACCTCGGCATGTGAGTATCTGGAGGGAGTGATGAGGTGGCCAGCGGCTGGTGTCGCTCAGTGGTGGAGCATCGACAAGGGAAACGAGAGGTTGCCAGTGGGTTCCCTCCTGGCGGGGACGCCCAGGAGGCAGCCAATGGATGACTTCCTCTCTCACCAATGTTTCTATCACTCTATCCCTTCTCCGTTCCGCTCTCTCTAAAACATCAATAAAAACATATTTTTTAATAAAATAAAGAGGTGCGTCTCACATTCGGTTCTTATAAGTATATTTCTAGTAACACATGATCTCACTCATCTAGGGGAAATGATGAACAACATAGACTGATGAACAAGAACAGACCCAGAAACAAGGAGGCATCGATCGGACTGTCGGGCCTCAGAGGGAGGATAGGGGAGGGTCGGGGTAGGGGAGAGAGATCAACCAAAGGACTTGTGTGCATGCATACGAGCCTAACCAATGGTTAAGGACAACAGGGGGGTGGGAGCATCCGTGGGGAGGGGTGGGGGATGGGAATGGGGGGATGAGGACAAATATGTGACACCTTAATCAATAAAGAAATAAAAAAAATAAATAAATAAAAAATTGAAAAAATAAATAAATAAATAAATAAATAAATAAATAAATAAATAAATAAAAATAAAATAAAATAAAGAGGTGGTCAGTGTAAAATGAGGTCACTAGGGTGGACCCTACAACTGTGGCTGGTGTCCTTTAAAAGAGGAGGAAATCTGGACCTGCACAGAGGGAACAGGATGTGCAGGTGCAGTGAGGGGAACGCGACCACAGCAAGGAGGCAGGTCTCAGGAGAAACAAATCTGATCTCGGAGTTATGGCCGTGAGAACTGCGAGAAAATAAATTTATTTTATTTAAGCCATCCAGTCTGTGGTACTTTGTTACAGCACCCCAAAACAAACTAATACAGAAAATAAAGAATACATGGGCAAAACACATTATCTCCATTATCCACAATATACTGTATTTTTTTAGAACCTCGATAATAAGAAAACAACCCAATTTTAAAATGAACAAATAAATGCATGAAAAGATGCTCAACATTATCAGTCACTAGAGGAATATAAATTAAAACCAATGAGATTTTACTACATACTTATTAAAATGGCTAGAAATAAAAAGCTGACGATACCAAATATAAATGAACCCTCAAGAGAAAACTGAACCCTCATCTTACTTGTAGAATGCAAGAGCGCAGTCACCCTGGAAAAGACTGGCATCCTATATAATAAAAGAGTAATATGCAAATTGTCCCCTCGACCGGGAGTTCGACCAGCGGGCTGGGCCGGCCCACCAACCACCCAAGGCCCCTCCCCCTGGCCGGCCTCACCCCCAATTGCCACCCCACCCCAATCAGGGCGGGCCGGCCGGACCCCACCAGTGCGCAAATTTGTGCACCAGGCCTCTAGTTTCCTTATAACAAACACAATGAATACCATAACCTCACAATCTATATAGCTTTATTAGTAACTGCCAGAAACTGGAAATAAGCAAATGTCCATGAACTGATGAACAGAGAGACAAAATGTGGTACTTCTATACAACAGAGTACCACTCAGCAATAATAAAAAGGAAAGAAATCCTAATGCAAACATGGATGAATCTCAAATACATAAGAAACTGTACTCAAAAAACTAAATACTGTAAGAGTCCACTTTAAACATTCTAGAAAAGTCATGGAAAATCTAGAAAAGAAATCAGTGGTTATAAAGAGGATTAACTTGACAGTGAAGGATTACATGCATTTATTGAACTTTTAGGCATTCATAGGACTGAATGCCTAAAACAGGTGACTTACCATATGCGAATTATACCTCAGTATAAGTCCACTTTACTCAGGGCATAATGCCTCGGGTGTGCCCCAAGTTCCCTGCTCACAATAAACCAGTGTTGTCCAATAGCAATCTAACACAGGCAACACAATAATTTTAAATTAATCAAGTAGCCACATTACAATTATTAAAACAGGTGAGATTAATTTTGACATTTTATTTAACTCCAATATATACAAAATATTATCATCTAAACATGTAACCAGAGAGAAGGGGCAGGAGAAAGGGAGTAAAAATGGGTAAAGGGGAGATAAATGGTGAAGAAATAAAATACATATACATGTAATCAATAAAAAACTCAAATATGTTTAGCTTTTTTTTTTTTTTTCATATTACTAAGTCTTGAGATTCAGTGTATAATTCAGACTCTACAAATACAGATTCAGACCAGGCACATTTCATGTGCTTACATGAGGACAGTGGCTACTTTCATGTATGAAATAACTTTGGGCAGTAATGTGGCAAGAAAGAAACACAAAAAGAGGAGGTCAGGGTGTCTGAAGGAAAACTTTCCCCTGGTTTTGCATTTTGGGGGGTAGGAGATAGTCTCCAACAGATCTATGAAAGCTGTTCAGCCAGGTCAGGAGGACAGGATTTCTCTGGTGCGGCACATACCCAAGTTAGGCTAAAGTGAGTCACACTCACTGACATGCGCGCCCCTATGCGCCCCACCCCCACCCCCCAGTTCATGCCTCTGATGGTAAAAAATTAAAAGCAAAGAATGAGAGATAGCCCTAACCGGTTTGGCTCAGTGGATAGAGTGTCGGCCTGCGGACTGAAGGGTCCCAGGTTTGATTCCAGTCAAGGGCATGTACCTTGGTTTCGGGCACATCCCCAGTAGGGGGTGTGCAGGAGGCAGCTGATCGATGTTTATAACTCTCCATCCTTCTCCCTTCCTCTCTGTAAAAAATAAATATTAAAAAAAAAAAAAAAAGAATGAGAGATAACTATTACCACACAATTGAGATATGCTTCGAGGATAAAGAAAGCAACCCAAGAGAAATGCATTTGGAAAACCATGCTATGCCCAACAGCCTAGCAGACAAAAGCCCACCACCCAACCACTATGCTATGGAGAAAAGTAACCTACAAACCTGGTGCTTGCTTACTTAGCACTGAAGTGAACTGCATTGCTAGAATGAACCTGCCACTACGACCAAATGGCATACAGTCTAATCTCAAATGAACCAGATAATTCAGAACAGTCTGAAATTGTTCTCTTTGGTTAAGCAGTATGCTGTTCTGTTTATATTATGGTTATGTCTGATATTCTGGAATTCGGGGGGGGGGGGGGGGGGGAGGCGTGCAGGGAAGAGCTTTGATTGAAGACATAATCTGGACGTTGGTAGGAAATCATCTAACCTTCTCTCTCCCTGCCACTACCCACAATATTACAGATACCTCATACAAAGGATCACCCCTATCTTTTTTGATGAATCACAGAGAGAAAGTTTGGTTCAGCCAGTGGCTTAATGCAGATGCCAACTGAAAATACTGCCCAGGATTTGGGTTTAAACAAATCACAGAAACATTTGTTGAACACTTATAATATACCGGTATGCTAGGTACTATTTTAAGCATTTCTCATGCAATTCAAACTCACTTAATCCTGACAAGATAGGAGGTACTGTTTAGTATCTCCCATTTTGCAGAAAGGAGAAGGATTCATGAAGTGAATAATGTTAGTCAAAAATCACATACTAGGCATCTGTCCAGCCCTTCCTCGGCACAGGAAAACACACTGGGTAATTAAATATATTTGTAAGCTGTTGCAAATCAGCATTAAATTAGTCTAGAGAGTAATGAATTAGTCTAGAGAGCTCTTATATCTGAGCACCCTGTTCTTTAACCTGGTATAGGACCAGAATCACAAGTGCCAACACACCTTCTCCTTGTTCTTTTTTCATCTCTTGAACACTAAGGTCCAACAAATGGTCATTATATTATTCTATACACTTCTTGGTTAAGTCTGAAATTACATTTACGTCGTTTTCATTGTACTAATCAGAACCTATGATTTCCCACCTTCCCATCAACCTGTACACGCCAATTTTAATAGTTAAGAAACCTTCCTTTTATAAAATTGGAGTGCTATTCTAAGTTATGCTTTACTATTATGGACTAACTTCTCATTTCTTCAAGGAAAGTATTTTTGTTGTTACTTTGTAGCCATTGACCCCAAAGGGGGCAACAATTAGTCTGTAAATACAGTAGCAATGACACGCTGTTTTCTGTGGACAAGTTATGAATACATAAGTCCCCTGACACAGTCTTTGGTTCTGAGCAGACAACTTGGTTGCATTGCCACCAAAGACCTGAACACATAAAATAGAGCTACAAACCAAAATGTCTCATGACCCAACCAAAAAGATTTTCATACTTGTTAAATATTTCCTAGTCAGACATCATTTGAACTGCATTGCTCTCACACTTAATCCTTGGGTAAGTGTGCACTTTCACATAACAAAATGTGCCCTATAGCTAACATTCTGAACATGCATGTGGGCACAGTAACTGTTTATCAGTTAATAAACAGAGTGGATAACACTATTAATAATGAATTGTATGATCAATGCCCCTTATGCCTACAATAAGGTGGCTGATTATACTGGTGATATTAAAACTCACTATAATATAAATTGGCATAGGCCCAGGTCATCTATAATTGATAACATTCAGAAATCAAACTCAAACTTTTAAAAACATCTAGTTATTTCCTTCCCAAAATCACTTTGTACATTTCTAGCATTTTTTTATCTACTCACAACATGCAACCAGTCCCAAAACACTGCCTTGTAAAATCATTGTATTTCTTGAGTGTTATTCATTATGATACACTGCCTCTCCTCCCCAATAACATATTACAATTTCAAATATTCTGCAAACAAGATGGGCAAATGTACCAATACTATAGGGTTATTCCAAACTTCATGTCATATTTCATATGCAGATTTTAAAAAAGAATATCATATTCTAATGTGCCCTTGGCTAAAAATATTATAGACTGATCTTTATGGATTTTATTTTCATATGCCAGATATATGTGAGAGGCCATATGGTTAACTTCACAAATGAAATATAGTGAGAAATTATTTGAAATGGATAATTATTTCTTACTAGAGGCCCGGTGCATGAAATTCATGCCCAGGGGGTCCCCTCAGCCCAGCCTGCACCCTCTTCAATCCGGGACCCCTCAGGGGATGTGTGACTTCCAGTTTCAGCCCGATCCCAGGGACATCCCTCTCACAATCCAGGACCACTGGCTCCTAACTGCTTGCCTGCCTACCTGATCGCCCCTAACTGCCCGCCCCCCGCCAGCCTGATCACCCATAACCACCTCTGCCTGCCAGCTTGATTGCCCCTAACTGCCCCCCCGCCCCCGCCAGCCTGGTCGCCCCCAACTGCCCCCCCTGCCAGCCTCATCACCCCTAATTGACCCCCTGCTGGCCTGGTTGCCCCCAACTGCCCCTCACTTCCCCCTCTGCCAGCCTGGTCACCCCTCACTGCCCCCCTCTACTGGCCTGGTCGCCCCACGCAGCCTGCTGGTCAGTCGTTTGGTCATCCCTCACTAATCCCCCTGCCAGCCTTGTTTACCCACACAGCCTGCTGTTTGGTTGTTACTGTGAGGGTGTCGTGACCAATTTGCATATTAGCCTTTTATTAGTATAGATATTATCCATTCTGAATAACATGTAATCTAGCTGCTCAAGAAAGATTCCTGATTAGATAAAGAAGAATCTTGTTGTGTTATTAGCTATACAGTTCCATCTTGTTTAGGAAATGCATTGTAATGAATACCAGATGAGTTTAAAGTACAGTAGGTTTAAAACAACCTCCAAATTACATTTATGTTGCCTTTTGATACATAATGAACAGTCAACATTTCACCTCCTACTTCAACCCACTTACATGATAGCCCTCCCCTGCCCCAGATAAGAATCTACTGTAAATTACTGAGGCTTGTAAAGTATTTCTGTTTTCATGAGATGCATAATTAAATTAAAGGCTTTCCTTTTTCCTTCTAAATCAGTTATGGTAGAAACTAAACATGGTTTACATATCTTGGATGACTAGTACATTACCAAGACTTTACCTGCATCTTCAATATTAAGTACTGGAATTGTGAGGAAAATTAAAACACCAATGTACTTCCCATTCTCTTCACAAGCCACCCCCCACCCCCCACCCCCCGCCACAGGCAAGTTTCTTCCAGTTAGCTGATGCCATCTACTCATCCACACAGAAGCAGAAGCTATCAATGAACCATACTAAAGGGGGTGACAACAAAGGTTTCAATTTTTGAAAAATGTGACAATGAAAGAAGTTGGTGAGCTCAAATTAACCAAGCCTGTGTCTATTTGAAATTATAGTACCAACTTATATTCACATACATATACTCCCTGACTAGGGTGTGACTGAAATATCTCAGAGCTTAGTTCCAGTTCAAATAAGGAAAGAATCACGGGGCTGAACTTCTCTGAAATCAAAGGTAAATGATGCACTGGAGCAAGAAGCTTGATTATTGCATCAAATTTACATAATTTGCCACCATTGATTATGTAGTTTTTCCTCATAGAAAGTTAAACGGCCATACTCAAGTTAAACTTTTCCTGCTCTCTCAAGTACAAATCCCATTTCCCAATTTTGTTCCCGAAACCAAAGGCAGTTAAGTTCATCTCATTCACTCACATAATAACCAGTGCAGAACCATGTAGAGGAAAAGGTTACAGGTGATACAGTCCTGCCAGAGACAGCCTTTCAAAATTATGTTTCAGGCAGCAGCCCCTCGTTCATCCCAGATTTCCAAACAGAATGAAACATCTGCGTTTGCATCTCATGAATCTCTTTTTTATAAAATTCCATATATCCCTCCCCCAAGAAAGTGAAAAGGCCATAAAGCCAGTCATCCTGTCTCTGAAATCACCAAAGGCCTGAACCCTCCCCCCTCCACCACCACCACCCTTAAGCTCAGAAAACTGATTGGAAGCGAATGTCTAGGCTGCTTCCTTATGCCCTTTTAATAAAGCCAACCACAGTAAAGAAAACAGAAATTAGTGGCAAGTACAGAGCTCTTTGCCACCAGGATCCACAGCAGTCTTTGGACAAACCATTAGGGCTGTCTGGCTCCAGCTCTCTTCTCAATAACCACCCACCCTCGCTCTCTGGCCTACCCCACACCACCCTCCAAGATCAAAGGCAGCACTTACTGTTTATAACATCCTGGGCAATCCGGGAATCAGAAGAGGTTTTTGTTACCTTTCCCATCCCTTGTTGTCTCTGTTCCAAAAAATATTTTCTAATAAGGCAGGCCAGCCCTGGCAAGGTCATGCCAGTGAATCAGGCCTGCCCCAAATGATACTGCTCTGAGATGCCTTGGGGATGGAAGGGGTGGGAAAGGGGGTGCCTCTCATGAAGGTCAGAACAAGCTCTTCAAGAGCATACAGATCCCCACCTCTATTTCCCAGCAACTGTGCAGCTGAAGAGCTACAAAGCAAGCTTCTCTCCTTGCAGGCAAGTGGCAAAAACAACCAAAATCAAGACACCCACAAAAGTTCTGGCTGGATATGTAAAACATCCCAGGTATCCTACCACAAAATCCTGTGTGTTTTCCTGCAGACATCAACATGCCTCTTCCAGAGGGACGCGCAACTGCAGGGAGCAGCAGTGCCAGGGCACAGCTCCAGTTACCTAGCTCCTTTCTCCCTTGCCTTCTCCACTCACCTTTTAAACCCAAAATGCCAGCTGTATCCTTTTGTTGTCCGACGGGACCCTGCACTTCAGCTTTTTTGTTGCAAACCAAAGGCAAAGCAAAATCTGTCTGTGTAAGCCTTCTTATTCTCACAACTGTCATGTTCACTTCTGGGGGCATGCTCAGCACCCAATAACATCAGCAAATCTCAATGCCAGAGAAAACAGCCTTGCCTCTGCCTCCCTGTGCATTCTCACCTCACCTGCCCAGCCATGGCAGGAGGAAGGAGGCCTAAATACACTCGTTTTGTGGGAGCAGGACTGGTATTGAAAACAAACCCGACATGAACCACCTCACCTCCCTACTGGCCTCAGCCACCTCTGCACACCCCAGCTTTGTGTGGTCCCTTAAAGGAATAAATGCCTCCAAGGGTACACCCACACAGGGGGTAAGGGGGTTGGTATTTGTCTAGAGCACACACTCAGGCAACCGTGGCATTTCCTCAGATTTGAAACTCTCAACAAGATAAACTAATTCAAACTAAAACCCAAAAATGCATTCCAAGCCAACAACTCAGGGACTCAGAGAACATGTTCTGGTTGTGATTCCTGGCCCACTGGTTACACAATAAGCAATCAGGTAGGGAGGTAGCTTTAGAAAAACACCTTTACTGACCTTATAAGCAGTGCAAAATTTAAGTTCAACAGGCAAGACTCCAGGTTCACTGAAGTAAAAGATAAAATTTCCTAGGGGGTTTTGGGGGAAATTACTCTTAGTGCAATGTTTGCTGAATATCTCAGATTTCAAACAAAATTCTATCTTCACTTGCAAATCCATGCACCACCTTTTAAATGACTACAAGTGACACCAAACCACAACCACCCCAGAAGCCAAACTATTATCCTAAGTGAGACTTAACATTTTCAAGTGGAAGAGAAAAAGACTGACAAGTTAACATTGTCTCTGATCTGGTTCCAAAAGCTGTTTCTTCCCCTTTCTCATGGGGGTTTCACAGGGGGGTGGGAGTAAATTATTTCTGACTAAAAAATTATATTGCTAAATTGAGATAATCAAATTAAATATAACAAGGAACCATTTCTGATTATAAATAACTGGTAGGAAAAGGAAGTATAAAATCACAACCACTAATACTTAAAGAGTGTATACAGGAACTCTTTCTAGATCTGACATATACTCATTTAAATTCCACAGCAACCCTAAGTCAAATATACTATTATCCCCGTTTTGCAAATGAGGAAACTGAGTCAAAGATAGGCTGTTTATCAGACTGGCTAAAGGACTTGCCCAAGTCCATTACAATGGAGGCAAAGCTGAGATTCAAACCCAGTGTCTATCTAACTTAAGCCATCCCCTTAACTGAATTATCCCTCTTCAAAGGTCTCAAAAATGGAACAGGAGCTGAGCTCTTTAAGAGACTAAGGATGTTCCAAAAGTGATGATGGATGAATGGGTAAATGGGAGGGAGGTAGGGAAAGATAGATTTACAGTGAGGGAATTCTTCATTCTCTGCAGTCTCTAACTAGGAGATTCCCTGATTTCAAGGAACAGTAATGGCCCTATTGTGGCCTATGGGTTCACCCCAAAGTCACTTGGGGTGCTCGTCTGAGAGAAAAGGGCCACACACCAGTCACTCTCATCAGTATTCTCTCCCTCTTTCACTGTCAACTTGACCATGTGCACATCAAACTCTAAAATACGTGGTATTTCTCTGTTAGCACTAATAGCTCTCTCCTATTACTTGAAAAGAGGAAATAGAGGTGGCTCTCCTTTTTCTGATACCACTACTGTCACTGGCAAGAATAGTCCAAATGTCTTCACTTTTGAGGAGTGTAAAGCAGAAGAACCATCCTCAGCAACAAACCTAAATATTATTTAAAAGCAATCTTTATAATGAAATAGTCCTGTTACTTCTGCTGTACAACAGAATTTATAAATAGAAAACATGTATAGGCCCCACCTTGGTTGTACTTGCAGTGTTAGTTGAGAAAAGACTTAACAGCCGAAACCGGTGGTTTGGCTCAGTGGATAGAGCGTCGGCCTGTGGACTGAAAGGTCCCAGGTTCGATTCCGGTCAAGGGCATGTACCTTGGTTGCGGGCACATCCCCAGGAGGGGTTGTGCAAGAGGCAGCTGATCGATGTTTCTCTATCATCGATGTTTCTAACTCTCTATCCCTCTCTCTTCCTCTCTGTGAAAAATCAATAAAATATATTTTTTTTAAAAAAGACTTAACAAAATAACATTTGTGGAATGGAACAAAAGGAAGAAGGGCCCCTGTAAATGACTTATGTTCTGAAGACAAAAAGAAGATTCATAGATTCGGGAAACATTAAAAAAATCATACTTCAAAAGTCAGAAATAGCAGGTACTGAATATATCTGATAGCACACCAGGCCCGGATGGCACACAACACAGGACTTGCTTCATTAAAGCATGTTCCCAATTCTGGTTACAGTATTAGACTGAAAACTCAAACTGAATTAGACATGAAGAACTGGGCACAAACTGCACTCGTTTCTTCCAGTAACTCAGGCCACCACGATTAACAGGACCTACACATACAACTGACCTGAAGCAGTTAAAGACACTTCGCTTATCTGGCAGCATCCCAACCTAATTGTTAAGGTTTTCCAGTTTCACTTGAGACACAATGCAGCTCCTAAATACACAAGTGGTATAAGTCAAAACACCAGACTGCACTCTTCACTCCAGGGTTTGCTAACTCTAGAATGCTTCCCAGACTAACGATCAAAGCTAAGTTTGAAACTGGAGTTCTTCAAGACAGGCAACAAGTCACACAGTCATTCTTATGACCTTGTCATAAGACAGCTAGTATCACTGGGGGAAAAGTGAGGCATCAAATTTGCTAAGTCACCCATAATGGAGTCAACCAAACACCACTATCCAAGGGACCAATTCTCTATAATCCTATAGATTGTCCACTAGCTGGTGTCTTAAAGAAGTGATGTGTGTAATAAAAATCCATCTAGCCCTAACCAGTTTGGCTCAGTGGATAGAGCGTTGGCCTGCGGACTCAAGGGTCCCAGGTTCGATTCTGGTCAAGGGCATGTACCTTGGTTGCGGGCACATCCCCAGTAGGGGGTGCGCAGGAGGCAACTGATTGATGTTTCTCTCTCATCGATGTTTCTGACTCTCTCTCCCCTCTCCCTTCCTCTCTGTAAAAATTCAATAAAATATTTTTTTTTAAATAAAAAGTTAGGGATTTTCATTTTAAAAAAATCCATCTAAACTCTTCTTTCTGACAGAATCAGTATACTTGATAGGTTTTGGACAAGCATGCCACACTTGCTTCTACTTCTTGTGAAAGGCTTTTACAGTGGCAGCCAGGTCCAAACAAACCAGGTCAGGTAGGTACATTTCCTGTTTTACCAAAGCGGTCTAGAAACTAAGAAGGAAAGAAGTCATTAATAATAATTCACAAATTATTACTGTCAATTCACCTCACAGTCCCCAAAGTTTTACTCCAAGATCTACTTCTAACAGTTGCATTCCATAATGCGTTTGCCAGTTTGCAAACTCAACTCTCCTCTTTCCTGCCACTGCAAGCCCTCAGATATATCATCAGGGGGCTGTCAGTTCAACACACAAGCAGCAAACTAATGAGTTAAATCTAAAGTGTGGTTTTTATTTAGCATTCAATATCATTTATTAAATTAAAGCCCTGCCTATGAGAAATCTAACACCAAAAGTCAGAATCTAAACTACAGCAAATGTCAAATACTATTTACTCATCCATCCCTTCAACAAATACGAACTACCAATTGCCAGGCACTGTTTTAGGTGTTTGAGGACAATGTGTGAGCAAGAACGGAAAAAATCCTGTTTTCATGAAATTTATATTCTAGTGGAGAAAAACAAAAACAAGTTACTAACAAATAAGCTGTTTGAAGTAGTGGTGAATGGTGAAAATAAGAGGATAATGTGACAGAATAACCAGCAGGAGCAGCAACTGAAATGGGGACATGACATGAGCCATGCAGAGAGCCACAGCCGTGTAAGTGGGAATCAAGATGGAGAATTCCAGCCCAAGCCGGTTTGGCTCAGTGGACAGAGCGTCAGCCTGTGGACTGAAGGGTCCCAGGTTCGATTCCAGTCAAGGGCACATGCCTGGGTTGCGGGCTCCATCCCCAGCATGGGGCATGCAGGAGGCAGCCCATCAATGATTCTCTCTCATCATTGGTGTTTCTATCTCTCTCTCCCTAACCCTTCCTATCTGAAATCAATAAAAGTATTTTTTTAAATGGAAAATTTCTGTGCAGCCATTCACTACCTGAGTTACACCTAAGAGCACTCCTTGACCTCCAGAAGCCTGCGGGTATCCTCACCTGCAAATAATAGCACCTGAATAACTGCTACCCTGAAGTAAAATTACTTGTCTTGGCTAGAGCTTAGGCCCAAAGGCAATCTTTTCTCCCCGAAACAAGATAACAAAGAGAAAAACAAAAAGGATGCCTTCCTGAGTGCTTCAGAGGCAGCCAGGGAGCAGGAGACTGGTGAAGGCTATTTGGGGAGAGTCAAACTAAAGTAATTACAAACTCTTACCCTATAAGGCCCAGGGCGCTAGGAGAAAAAACTTAGATGACCACTGTATTTGAGGTACTTCTTCGTCTATGAAATCCCAAGTGAGAAGAAACTAACTTCTAATTATGGATTCTTAAAATGCTGTTAAGGCAACAAATTCCTATATATCAGCCAGGGAATGTGTCCACCAAGTCTAATTCCAGACTTCTTGTTCCCCAGATTTGCAAATCAGAAAACTAGTGCTGTAGAGAAAGAAAAAAAAAAAAGAAACACCCTTTTTTGAGGGATCAATACCACCCCACAACTTAAACGGACATGGTTCCCAACACTGCACTGGCACACATATTCTGCTCTAGCACCAACAACCCTGCACACTTTGATTTGACCAGCAAAATGTGTCATTTCAGTTTTGACAGATTTAAAAAAAACAAAAAACTGGCTCTCTTCAAAATGTGAACCCACCAATGAGGAGGTACAAATGCACAATTTATGGGAACTGTGACCCAGTATTTAGTGTTTATACAGAGCCTCTAGGACAGGAGGAGCTGGCACACGAGTGATTCCACACCCAAGCCACCTTCACTGCCCCAGACAAGACACCTTTCTCAACACAGCACTTTCTTTGGAGAAGAAAATAATAAGCCATACAGATCCAACAGAACAGGGCTTTCTCATCAATTAAAACTACATTGGCAGAGATTATTAGAAATTTTTCTGTTTACTTAAGGTCATGGTTCCTCACTATTTGGAATGACCAAATATCAAAAGAAGGTGACAGATGGCCAGTGCTGAACTCAGTGATATTCTGCATTGAATTATTTTCCAAAATAATAAAGTTCCAAAACAAACAGCTCACATACTTTGTGGAAATGGAGGTTGCAGCCTGGTTTTAGGGAAAGACACTGAACTGAGCCAGAACTCCACCATTTAGTCCCAGCTCTGGTATTACAGAACAAAAATTGAGTCTGTGGATATTTTTGCTTTTTTTTTCCCCCTTATCTGGAGGGATGAGGTTAGAACTTAGCTGGATCACCTTTCCACTACTTGGCTTTTTGAGTCCCTGTGAAAGGTAAAAGTTGCTTTAATGACCAGTTGAGAAATAGACTCTACAGGGACTAATGGAAGGACCAGACCATTAGAGAGGAGAAAAGACAAGACAAAAAAAAACATAGAAAGGCAGAAAGAAAATGATTAAAAGACTATTTAGCCATAAAAATAAGGAACAAGCTATTGGTACACATCGTATGGATAAATCTCAAAAAAAACACGTTATAATGACCCTGGCCTATTTGGCTCAGTAGTAGAGCAGCAGCCCGCACACGAGAGCACCTAAGAGTCAAGGGTTCAATTTCCGATCAAGGGCAATCAAGGGCACATAACTAACTGAGTTGCAGGTTCACTCCCCAGCCGGGGTGGGGTAAGTGCAGGAGGCAACCAATCAATATGTCTCTCTCAGACTGATCTTTCTCTTTCTCTCTCTCCCACCCTCCCTCCCATATCAATGGGAAAAAAAATCCAGTGATTGCCTTTACAATGTCAAGTTGGGTGATATTTTTGAAGAAGCGCACTCCACACAGTAAGGAACCACTACCTTAAGTAAATTAAAAACACATTAGAATGAAGGAACCTAGACACAAAAGTGCTTCCATTTCTTACAACAGTGCTAGAAAACTGGTCAGTTTTGGACCAGGACTGTGGGAGGGGAGGCGGGAGAATGACTGCAAAGGGGCATATCTTCACAGAATGGTAATACCCAGGTATATGCAACTCTCAAAACGTATCAAACTGTACACTTGAAATGGTTGCATTTGTAATTTTTATTGCAATAAATGTGAATTTTTAAAAAATCTGGACTTACAATTGTTGTTTGTTTGTTTGTTTGTTTTTTAAAGAGGGGTAGGAGTGCAAAGATAGAATGAGTTGTGACAGCTTATTAGATTAAACAGAAAAGTGATTTTTTTTCTGGAAAGTAGCCACCCAAATTAAATACACACCAATGCCAAAAGCCATACCTCTGGGCGATACAGTTCAGGGAACTGGTCCAAATGTGGAAAATTCCCCCCAAGTTTCATGTTATTAAAAGTGACTTATTAAAGACATATGTACAATACAAACTCCCTTTCAAGGCTTGGGACAGTTAAAGGCAAAGTACATTTTATCTTTAAAAAAAGTAAAAGATGAAAACTAAGAAGTCACTCTTTTACAAGCTGAATCAGCATACCATTTGTGGTTTGTGTTAAGGAATTTGCCTCTGTGTTGTGCAGAAAAGCAAATCCAGCATTAACCTGTGGAAAGAAAAGACTTGCTCACTAGTTTTCATACTTTTACAAACCCAGAAAACTTAAATTCCCATGTCTGACAGAGGCTCGCCACACTCAGGATTCACACTAGGTGGCAAGACGCAAACGGTGAGCACTCCTGTGGGGGGACCACCAGATTTGGAGTGGGGTTGTGAATCCCCTGCCCAGTCTGTACTCCACACATAAAAGTCTCTCAGCCCAACACCTTATTGTTAAAGAAATATGACAGGAACTATCCCATTGCAGCACAAAAAAAGTGCTGTAGCCAAGAACTTGATAGCACTGGAACTCAAATCTCAGCACCCCTAAGGGGCCCGCTGATTGGTACTGTAGGCAGGCACAGTAAATCAGAACACATTCCCAGAACCCGAATTGGGAGCTCACAAACCAAAGTCAGCTCAGTTCCTGGTATAAAACAATGTACAAGTTATCCTGGTAGGGGGCACAGTCAAAATATATTTTAAGACAATCATCTCGGTCTATATCTACCACCCCCTCCCCACGCCCCCTCCCCCAGAGGCAAAAGGGCGCTGCCTATTTTCTAAGTTGAAATCCCACCTCCTAGAAAGCATTAGTCAGAACTTAGGTCCTTTCCCTTTTAGCACCTGCAGAAGTTTCTGCACATCAGTGAGGGCACCTCAATCTCTCTAGAACTACCTGGCTAGAAGTGCAGAGAACACGGGGGCCAGACACTGGGAGGGCAGTCATAGCATTGCTTGTGCCATCTTGAAAATCGCTAAACTAGAATTCTGTGCCATCTTTGTTCCACTTGGCTAGTTTTTTGCTATGTAAATCACTGTTTCAGTTTTGCTTGGGGTAGCATGGGAGGGGATGACTTACTAATGCTATCTGCAAATGGTAGTTCAACAGATGGTATTTTCCACTGTGACTAGTCATTTATAAAGAATATTGATTTTCTTAATTTTATTCTGTAAAGTGGTTATGGCAGGAAGCATCACTTTTATACTGTTCTGCAGGGTACTGATAAAAACCAATATTCATGTATTTTTACATAAATCACATGCTTGTTTGACTCTAACAAGTAGTAGAAGGGCAAAGGCATTTAAGCAGCACTTCTAGAAATTATATTATGTATCTGGTTCATCTATTTCACCAGACACTCCTAGCCTGGTCCAGCCCAGCCCCGCATTCTGGGAAAACCTTCTTCGCCTCCACCCACCGTTAGGGGAGCTGCTTCTCCTCAAGACAGGACAGTTTTCCCTAGGCTTCCGTGACTCCTTCTTTCCAAGACAAGATTCTAAATACCATTACTGTTGGTTTGTTCTTGTTTTGTTTTGTTTTGTTTCATACAGGAAGGGAGAGGGAGAGAGAGAGGGAGAAACATCAATGATGAGAGAGAATCATTGATCGGCTGCCCCCTGCACACCCTGTCCTGGGGATTGAGCCCACACCTGGCATGTGCCCTTGACTGGAATCCAACCCAGGACCCTTCAGTCCAGCTGACACTCTATCCACTGAGCCCAAACGACTAGGGCCATTATTTTTGTTTTTGTTGTGACTCCTCACCGGAGAATATTTTCTCCATTGATTTTTAAAAAAGTGGAAAGAAGGGAGGGAGGGGGGGGGAGAGAGGGAGAGAGAGAGAGAGAGAGAGAGAAGGAGAGGGAGAGGGAGAGGGAGGGAGAGAGGGAGAGAGAGAGAGAGAGAGAGAGAGAGAGAGAGAGACAGAGAGAGGGAGAGAGAGAGAGAGAAACAGCCTCCTGCTGGGGATCAAATCTGCAACCCAGCTACATGCCCTTGATCTGGAACCGAATCAGAGACCCTTCAGTGTGCGGGCCAATGCTCTAACCATGGAGCACACTGGCCAGGGCTCTAGATACCACTTTTGAAAATTACATTGTATTAACGTTACTTCTTGAAGAAAATATAAATAAGAAGTCTTAGCTCTTGAACATCCTGCCCCCTTCCAAAACTTCTGCATGCTATTTCTCAACTGGGACTTTACATCTGACTCTGAAACACACTGCTCCCCATCTTCACCTACCCTCCACTGTAAGTCCAGAAAGTCTTCTTTCATTCCCTCACACGTCAGTTGTCCCAAAGTGCGCCCACAGCACCCTGGACACTTCGTCTATCAAAGTACTTGTCCCTCCCTCTATCCTATATAATAAAGAGTTAATATGCTAATTAGACCAAACAGCAGAACGACCATCTGGACAACCTTCCAGACGAAGCCGGGGCTTCGGGGGCCAGGGCGAGGGCCAAGCCCCTTGCACAAATTTCGTGCATCAGGCCTCTAGTTATAACATAATAGCCACTGTTCACCACTGATTGAATGCCTGGTGTTTGGCACATGCCAGGCATGTTAAATATTTCTCAGATAAACAAAAAGAAAACTCAATTTATTCTGACCACTCAAAGATAAAAACACTATTGGTTATGGTATATATCCTTTTATAGTACTTTTCCTGAACAAATATACTACTTACTTAAATTATTTTATCCCCTATCTAAAAAGACTACTAATATATAGGGTGTCCCAAAAAATGTATATACACTTTGAATAATTATAAAGACAGTGTTTATTAAAATACATTTCATTTTCATTTAACACCTATCTGCTGGTAAAGTGTATATACATTTTTTTTGGAGTCCCTGTATATACTGCACATACTATTTTTTCACTTGCTTTTTTCACTTACTACATTGTCATTAGATAATCTTGCTACCGTACCATTTTAATGACTACATGAAACAGATGTTCCCTAATTTAACTAATTCGTTACTGGTTACAAATTTTCACTATGGTACCCAGTGAAAATACACTTGATAAACATCCCTGTGACAAATTCCTAGAAGCAGACTGGTTGAGTCAAATGGTATATAAAATATTATACCAGTTATAGTATACACAGAAAGCTTAAAATATGGGTTATCATTTGTTAAGGATACTGGCAGGATCTCCACAACCAGAATAATGAGGTACCTAAAATCTTCATTTAAAAAATGGCAAGGGGAGCAGAGTGTTGTTCGGCCCAGAGAAGATGAACAATGAACCTGCTGGATAGGAAACAATTTTTAGTTACTTCTGAGGATGAAACTGGAACCAGCTGGAAGAGATGGAAAGAGGTATTACTCTGTTAAATTCAAGAGAATGGCATTTTCCCAAAGAGCTATCCACGTGGACCTTGCAGTTATTTTTAAGTATTCAGGCTGAGGCAGGCAGGAATCCTGATTGGGTGGAGGGGGTGGGAGGAGTATGGGGTCAGAGACGCAGAAAGGTCAGTCAGTCAGTCAACCAAAAAGGTCAACTGTGCTCAACTATACTATTTCAAACTTCCAGAGGGCTCCCCACTGCACTCTTTAAATGAAACTGGAGAAAAGCCATGATTAAACTTTCCTTTTAGCTTAAGTACTATAGAAGCACATGGCATACTTACTGCACACAAACTGCTCATGAGAACCAATTTCACCAATAAGCAGAGTCACGGTGGATCAACGGGTACATTCAGTCACTGGCCAAAGCACAGTAATGTTTTACTGTGTAAGCCTCAAGTCTTTTCAAAATGGAAAGTGTCTAACTTAATCTCACAGCTTATGGTCTTCACTGTAATATATGTAGTAAGTAAATTACTTTAATGAAAACATTTCTTGTAATTGCCTAATCTCTCTATTTCTTAAAGAAGATATTAAACAGATCAACTGTCACTATTTCTTCCTCAATTTTTACAAATTTTTCATATGTAAATGAACTCATTTTCTAAAAGACAATTTGTTTTTTTTTAAAGAACAGTAAAGGAAGGAGGAAAATACTCCACAAATAAGGCTCGCGGAGTTGGACTGCCAGTGAGTTTGGCCCCTATTTCTACATCTGACACACAGTTAACCCATGCTGCCATGGTAGGTATAAGGATTAAATGAGTTAATATATGTAAAATATTTAGTGCCCGGCACACAGGAAGTGCTATATAACTGCTAGACTCTTATTTCACCAGCAATGTGGATGGAAACCATAATACAGGACCTTATGCAAGCAAGAAGTGCTAGTGAAGAGGTTATTTTAAAAATACAAGCAGGCCTAGCTGGTTTGGCTCAGTGGATAGAGTGTCGGCCTGCGGACTGAAGGGCCCCAGGTTCGATTCCAGCCAAGGGCACATGCCTGGGTTGCAGGCTCGATCCCCAGTAGGGGGTGTGCAGGAGGCAGCAGATCAATGATTGTCTCTCATCACTGATGTTTCTATCTCTCTATCCTTCTCCCTTGCTCTCTGAAATCAATAAAAATATATTATAAATGAATGAATGGATGAATGAATGAATGAATGAATGAATGAATATACAAGCATGGCCTGGCCTGATTGGCTCAGTGCTTTGAGCATCGACCTATGAACCAGTAGGTCACAGTTCAATTCTCAGCCAAGGCACATGCTAGATCCTCAGGGTGGGGCATGCAGAAGGCAAGCCAATCAATGATTCTCATCATTGATGTTTCTCTCTCTCTCTCTCCCTCTCCCTTCCTCTCTGAAAATAAAAATATATCTATAAAAAAATACAAGCAAAATCAACCTCAAATAGTCTACCTTTTAAAAGTTCATTTATTAACCAGCCATTTAAAACTAAGAATGCTTTTCATCATCGGAAAAAAAATGTTTCAAATGGTGATTGAGTTCCTAAACCAACAACACAAATGAGTTAAAAAAGAAAACTCACTAGGATAATATTTTTAAAGGGAACAGATTAAGGAAGATTACTAGAATGTGCTATGGGGGGTGAAAAACAGAATCCTCTGTGCCAGTCCAGAAAACTGGAAAAGTTCAAGAAGAAAGCGCTGTGGCATGAACATTAGAATGGAAACTCAGGTTTGAATGAGCAAAGCCAAGTCACAGTCGATAGTTTAGTAAGTGCTTGTTTTAGCTGTCACTTGAATGGCTCCAGAGAAAATATTAAGTTTTAGGCTACAGTGGCTGGGAGTCTGGATTTCTTGGATCCTATGAATTATGCACTATAATGAACTCTGCAAATTAACTGAAACCAGTCTCTGCTATACTAGCAAAGTTGAGCAATGAATGTATTTCTCACTGGCTACTAGTGATAGGCCTGAAATAAAACTAATCACATATTAAAGGGAGAAACCAGCTGAAGTACAGAAATATACTAAAATTTCCTCCATAAACAAAAGTGTTTTGTTTTATGAAAGTGCTTCATCAGTAAAGGAAAAATATCCAGAGCAACTTACAAAGCCTTAAAAATTATGTTATGAAATTCCAAAATGGACTGTTCAAATTTCTTGCTGGGTAAGATATGTCTTTTTTAGAAGCCACAATCCCTCCCCCAAGCAGAACTCTAAGAAATTTTAAAGTTTGGATAGAAATGTAAGTTGCAATCTACTAAAAAACAGAACAAAGAAAACAGATATTTGAACTTGAAGGTATAAGGATGAAGTCAGAAAAAAAGATAGCTGTAAATGTTCCCCACCTTCCATTTGTTCCCCATTCCACTTGCCCCACATATTGTTATCCCTACATTCCTTGAACCTGGTTCTGCTCGCCTCTTGTGAAACAATTCAAAACACAAGTATGGTGTTGAAGATAGCTTCGAAAGAGGATCTGATTCAATTCCTGGATCTAGGTGCTAGTTAAACAGATGTCTTCAGTTTGTGAGAATGCCAACTATACATTATGATTTGTACACATTCCTACATGTTACCTCACTAGAGCAGGTTTTTTTTTTTTATATCTTTATTGATTTCATAGAGGAAGGGAGATGGAGAGAGAAAGAGAAACATCAATGATGAGAGAGAATCATTGATTGGCTGCCTCCTGAAAGTCCCACACTAGGGATCAAGCCCACAACCCAGGCATGGAACCGTGACTTCCTGGTTCGTAGGTCGATGCTCAACCACTGAGCCCCACCAGCCAGGCGACCTCGGTAGTGAGTTTAAAAATTTTTTCCAGCCCTATAGCCTGTGGCCCAAAGGGTCCTGGGGTTCGATTCCAGTCACGGGCATGTACCTTGGTTGAAGGCTCCTCCCTGGCCCCGGCCCTAGTGGAGGGCATGCAGGAGGCAACCAATCAATGTGTTTCTCTCACACTGATGTTTCTCTCCGTCTTTCTCTCTTTCTTCCACTCTCCCTAAAAGTCAATGGAAAAATATCCTCAGGTGAGGATAAACAAAAAAAGCACCTGAAAATAAGTTTAAAGAACACAGTATTCTTCTCATTTCCTCAGAATTTGGGCATAATGACACAATCCCTAAGGTAAAATATTGCCAACCCAACAACCCCCGCTTCATTATCAATGAGAAATGAGGCAGTGGGTGGGTGGGTAGGCTAGAAATTATGACCAAGATTTTGTTGCTGCTGCAGGCAGTGATGCACTCAACTCCAGAGGAGACACTGCATCACTCTCCCACCTGACTACAAAAACACTGAAAGTATCTACCATTTGTGATCTCAAAGTATGAAAATTGAAGTTACTTTCCAGCAGAAACCCAGAACTGTTGGTCCAGCTCCGAACAACCTGACATTTAAAAAAGAGACAGATTTGGTCCCACACATGGGCCTTTAGAAATGTAAACTGAGTTTTTCTTTACATTTTTTAAAAATATATTTTATTGATTTTTTACAGAGAGGAAAGGAGAGGAATAGAGAGTTAGAAACATCGATCAGCTGCCTCCTGCACACTCCCTACTGGGGATGTGCCCACAACCAAGGTACAAGCCCTTGACCGGAATTGAACCTGGGACCCTTCAGTCTGCAGGCCGACGCTCTATCCACTGAGCCAAAGCGGTTCAGGCTTTCTTTACATTTTAAAAGTTGTAGTAAAAATCACAATACTGAATGCTTCCTCTGAAAAGTTCAAAGTAATGTACATATACATGTATATAACATAATGGTGAGATCCCTTTAAACATTCATACACTGTCCGTGTAATTCCTAAGACTTCATCTGAACTGGTAAACACCTCTCACCTACAGAATACTATGTATTGAAGAAGTACTCCAAAGAGAGCAGAGATAGGTAAAAAAAAAAAAAAACAAGAGCAAGAACCCTTAAGGCACCTTGAACTCCATTTATTCTCAGTCAACAAGGACATCTGCTTCTGCCTATTACCCAAACACAAGGTCACAGTGCAGCTTTACTCACACATCAGAACCCCATTGTAAGCTTGAACTTCAACTCATCTGCAGATGGAAACAAGAAGAGAAACACCAACAGAGAATAAAACCAATTTTAACTCTAAGCTGAACCAAGTTGTAGGAAAAGATGATGGTGAAAAAGAATAGAATTTAGAGTGACGAAAACTGTAAATCAACAACCAAAGGCATCCGCCTGTTTGGGAGCAAATAGTGGGGCCTTCCCCTCTCCAAACTGGAGTGATGAGAGAATTAGCCAATGTCAGCACTCTCCTGCATCCCTTTTAGCTCAGGCCCTGGGACTTGGGCCTGAATGGTAAGCCCAGATGTGAACTGCTCTCAGAACAGGAAATCCCCTCACATTACTTTATACAGGGTGGGGGTTTACAGTTGTTTGCATGGAAAATACAATAATTAACAAGTAATAATACAAAAATAAACTCTGTTTCACATACTCACAACTGTAAACCTACCTTTGCCTCACCCTGTACATATAAGGGGGCGGGGTTCAAGAAGACCAGCCGACCGAAGTCTTCAGTGGGCAGTGTTTAAATCCTTCCTCACAAGAGCTGTCAATCTGGTTAACATTCCAAGATAGAAGGCCTCACAAAAGCCTACTGCAACCTCCTCAGCTCCGGTTCAGTTTCCAGCTGGGAATTACTGTCAAGACACTGTCCAACCAAACCCCAGGCTTGTGCTGGCTCCCAGTGGGTGCCCCTCCCACCAAATGCCAAGGGAAACTCCTCGTGGTGGCCCCAACCAAAACACATTTCAGATGTTCCAGCACAACCAGTCATAAAAAGCCTTCAGCTGAGAGAATAGAGCTAATAAAACGGAAGAAACACCTGTGACATGCTGCTTGGCCACTCTCTCCACTACATCAAGAGTGGAGATGCTGCTCGGCTCCCCTGCCAGCTCGTGCTCTGCGCGCACACATTCACTCCAAGAACAAAACTGAGACTGCTCAGCTCCTAAATCTAAAAGAACAGACACCAAATAAACTGGCCAGAGCTAATGTGAGCTCCCTGGATAAGAGCAGGACTCCGGACAGAAATCACAGAGCAGCCTGTGGGCCTACAAGGAAACGTTCAATAAATATTTGTTGATTGATTTTTTAAAAGATGATTAAAGGGTTATAGGGGGAAAGGCCATGGTACAAAGTTCAAAAGTAAAGCATTAGTCATCTAGAAATGGGAGTCTGTGAAGGGCCATTTGATAATGGTCTGGCCACCGCAGAGAGGGCTGTACACCCAACAATCTGGCTTCTTTGCTGTATCTGCAACTGGATGGACTGGGAAAGACTGCCAGGAGACTGGGAATTCTCTGACATATCACCTCTCTGGGAGGTCACCAAAAAGTGCAGGTTAATGGACCAAAATTATAGTGAGGAATCAGAAACCACGTCTATTCTCTACTATCAACTCCAGGAAAAGGAAAGAGGAAGTGGGGAGAAAGGGACCAGACAGCTCAAATTGGGAGCAGGAAAGCAGAGATGCAGGACAGAAGATCCCTCCGGGTTACTGGAGCTGATTATCTGTCCTGAGCTTATTCTAGGACTGCTTACAAGCAATTGGCATTTATTACCTCTTTTAATTACCCCATAACAACCCAATCAGGAAGATACTATGATCCTCTCAACCTAAGAAACAGAGAACATAAGCAAGTCATTCAAAGTCACACAGCTTAAACAAATGGCAGAGTTGGGATTTGAATCCAGTGCTCTAAACCAAAAATTATGCACAGGGTTTAGTACTGGGATCAAGGCTACCTATTACTAAACCTACAGCTAGGGTGCACCCCAGGTGAACTAAGAAGACACCTAATACCAACAATACAAAGTGACCCCTGCACCTGAAATATCATTATTCAAAACATTTTGAAAGCTTCTATTCCCTTCAACTACTGCCCTGTTCAACTAGCTTACCTTGTTTTTTTTAATCCTCATCCGAGGATATGTTTATCAATTTTAGAGAGAGAGAAAGGGAGAGAGAAATAACAATCAGTTGCCTCCCATATGCACCAGGACTGGGGATGGGACCAGAAACCTAGGTATGTGCCCTGACCAGGAATCAAACTCGAAACCTTTCGGTGCCTGAGATGACACTTCAACCAAATGAGTCACCGGCCAGGGTTTAATGGCAATTGGGTTTGGAGTTTTTCTTAGGGGCAGGATGTTGAGGACAGTTTTAAAAACATTACCAAATAATTGTAATCCCAACCATTTAATAACAACAAAAGAGGAGCAGCTCTTCTCACCTTACATCTTATTTGACTAGGCAAACAGGGCAACGAGCATTTTGAATATACTTCCAATAAATTAGTAAAAAACAAACAAAACTGAACTTTAGAAAATCAAGCCCTAAGGATAAAAAGCATCCTAAGTTAAGGCCAGCAGTAGATAAGTGAAGCTACGGCCACTGATCCACTCCCATTCCCCACACCCACTGCTCAGGACCACCTGGGAGCTTGCTTGAAATGCACCCTCTGGGCCCTAACACTCTCAGGCCCTATCCAGACATACGGAACCAGGGCAGGCATTTCAACAAGATCCCCGGAGATTCCTATGTAAACTGGAGAAGTGCTTCCCTATCACATATATGCCTTAAGACATGATCCTACCCTTACCAGAGAGCAAGTGGAGCTAGGGAGGTAAAGGAACCAACTGCTTTATAAGGCTGTCAAAATAAGCCTCAAATTTCCATAACTTCAATAATTACAAATTATAATTATCATTGTATTCTAATGCCTGCCATCAAGTGTGAAAGAGGAAATTTCTTGAAAATTCCTTGTGGTTCACAACTGTCACCTATTTTGAAAATTAACAGAAATCCTGTAATCACAATAAATTTATTACTGACTGAGGTTACCTGTTATCCTCTGTTAGATTATCCAACCTCCGACAGTGGGCAAGAAACCCGGTTTCAGATACATAAAAAATTCCCATTACTAAAAATGGATCACTATGAAATCAATGAAATGGGCAAAATAAGAAAATATGGAAAAGAGAGTAAAGAAACATGGACAGTAACTACGCTAAATCATTATAAAGCATATACATAAACCATCTGTCAAGGCCAAAAAAGAACTTACATCATTAGGTTTTTAGCTACTAAAGCTGCAGTGAACAGCTTTCTTCATTCATCTTAAAGTAACACATTTTTAATAACTGTAAAATGAATGATTTGGATGTCATGAATCATCTTTCATGCAAAAGATCAAAAGGCACCACCTTTTTCTTCTATGTAGGAAGAGTTATAAAACGTTTTTCCCTTCAAAGATAGTATATATTCTTAAATTACCAGGACCAAAAAGCACACAAACATACAATTCACCAACACTGACAATATACATTAATCAAAATTTTAAATACTCCAGAAAAAAGTAAGAAACTCTCCTTATTACAACCCTAGTCACTAAACCAGACAGTGCCTTCACAGGCTAATAATAGAATGTGTCCAACACATCAAGAAGGAAGCCTCATTTCCTGATATGAATTTAATACTCAAGTATACATGCAATTTTCCCTTGTTTCATATACTTAGAGGACAACTGTAGTTCTGCATTTATTATTCTATCAAACCACAATAGAAAAGAGAACAGAATCATCCCACACGAATCAAGCTTAAAGACTTTCAGGCTGTAGGGTTAATTCTATAATAGATATAAAATTTGACCAACATCCCTCACTTAATGTTATCCTCTCACAATGGGAGATGGATTGCAATTATCCATTAGTGTAATCTAGCCTCCATAGTCAATAAATAAATGTCACTTCCAATCACTCAGATAAAACCTGGGTGAGAGGGCTAGAAAGAGATATAAACAAGATTCTGTAAACATCTAAGGAACACACTGATGACTGATTTCAAGCCAAAAATGTCTCAAACTCATGACAGAAAGTGAAAAGTCCATGATTAATATGGTCTAACTTCTAAATGCATTGAAGTTATGCTAACACTCTTACCAGTCTCTGAAAAGAGAAACAATTTTAAAGTTAAAAAAGAATTCGAGTTCCAGCTGGCTAACTCAAGTCACATCCTATAAATGTGTAGCCTCCTTTCTTGACCCTACTATTCCTTTGGAATTTTTAAAGGCCTGGGATTTGAGAAATTATAGTCATTTCAGAAACAGTTACTGAAAACCTAATTACCTATACACTGCTTTACATGTTTGCCTTTCAGTCTTCAGTTTGAAGAGAGACTTTGTAGGGAATCTTGTTCTTTTATACCCAGAATCTTCTCACCCAATATATTCTGCTTTCTGGCTACCAAAATTGACTCATGAGCTAGCTACTAACAAATGAGAATTCTAACTCTGACAGAGTCCTGTAAAATCTATTTCCAATTAAGAATGAGAGCTTTGGGAAACACCAGGGGAGGATTGCCTGCTCCCTTCTTGGCCCCTTTCTCTCTCTCTCTCTCTCTCTCTCTCTCTCTCTCTCTCTCTCTCTCTCACACACACACACACACACACACACACACACACACACAGGAACACAAACACAAGCAACAGCAGTAGTAAAAACATGGGGGCGCTTGGTCTTTGCAAAGAGGCTCCACCATCTGGTAATTGGCTCATAAATTTCATTCATAATTTGAAAGAGAAAGGGTCCAAAATGAGCGATCTGTAATTTTAAGTGTTGTCATTATTCTCCTGGCTGCAAGCGATTACAGAAGGCCTTGCAAGCTCATGAATTACAGGTGCAGTTTATTACTCTGAATGAGCTCAGAACAAGCACAGTATCTCAGGAAGCTGGAAATGAGAGGGGAAGGAGGTCATTTGCAAACCCAGATGCTTCCGTGGAATTAACCTTAAATGTCACTTATCCAATCAATAGTGGAAGGATCCTTTCTGCTCCTAGGCCCTCCCCCTTCCCTAACTGCCTGCATGAACCAATCCAATCTTAAAGACTTTAAGGTGGAGAAACTTTATACATTATGCATCTTTCCTTGAAAGTATATAGAGTGTCCCCAAAAAAGTGTATACATACACTGAATAATTATAAAGGCAGTGTTTATTAAAACACACTTCCTTTTCAAAACTGGAGCTATGTGTATACATTTTTTGAGACACCCTGTATTTCAGCTCAAGATCCTCTAAGCACGGGATTTTAAATGCTTATGAGAGGAAAGAAATAGCAGTCAAAAAATTAGGAAACATTCACAGCTGAGTAGTTTTCCAACAGATTTCCGTCTGCATATAACAGCTCCACACCATTCCAAGCCCAAGTTGAGGGGTAAATAAAGTACTCTGGAATCAATAATTTATTCTCACAAATACTGGACTAACTTGAAATAGCATTTCAGGCATATCTTCAATTCTGGGAATGAAGACATCAGAAACATTAGGTGGTATAAAGAGGTGGGTATGTGAGGCAGTTCAACAGTTATTCCACAGCCCACACACACAGGGCCTGAGATCCTGGCGGTGGCCAGACAGAACTCCCGTTCTCTTAAAGGGCAGAATGCAAAGTGAACATCAAGAGGACACTAAGTTCTCATCTTCAAGGCAAGCAAGTCAGAACAGAAAAAATGATTCAATAATGAATACCTTATCTCATTTGCCCACACCCACGCCCACCCCTTTGAAGCGAGGTTGCCTCAATAACTTCCGAAAAAATGAGCACTGCTCTAGAAACTGCAGTGGGGCGATCTGTGTGGCCTCCAAGCTATAGTGCAGTGGAACAAAAGGGAACCCAGCCCTAGCCGGTTTGGCTCAGTGGATAGAGCTTCGGCTTGTGGACCAAATTCCAGTCAAGAGTACGTGCCTTGGTCCTGGTAAGGGCTTGTGCAGGAGGCAACCAATGGATGTGTTTCTCTCACATCAATGTTTTTCTGTTTTTCCCTCTCTTCCACTCTCCCTAAAAATCAATGGAAAAATATCCTCAGATGAGGATTAATGAAAAAAAAAAAAAAAGAAGAAGAAGAAAGAAAAGAAAGGGGAAGGGGGGCACCTGAAGACAGAGACTACAGGTTTTGGCAAAGCTGGGAGGACTTGCTCTGTTTCCATTTATAGTCCTAAGTGAATGCAGGTGAACCTGGTTTTGAAATCCAGCTCCACCCCCTACCCAAACTTTAAATTAATACTCTAGAACAGGTGATAATACCAACTTCTGAGAGCTGAAGAACTTAATGAAAGAAAGCACAAGAGAACATGACAAAAAGCTAGGACAAATGTTTTAGTTGCCTCTAAAACTGCCTGCCCTACTATCTTTCCCAAAGAAAGTATTTTCAGTGTGTAGACCCTCTTCCCCATGACCCACCCCGAGATCAATGCCATTTCTTCCCTGTGTCGACCACACCTGCACCTCTATTGTAGAGAAACCTGAAATTTTAGTTATCCTACTGACACCTTCATTTTTACAAATTAGTTGTTGTCAGCAGAGACATAATTAGAATACTTGGTGTGCTTTACAATACTTTAGTCTTTCCCAAAGGGGGTTCCAGAGAACCCTAGGTCCACGATATTACTCAAAATTGTGGTTGACTGATCAACTAAGTTTGAGAAATGTTGGATTTAAACAGGTTTCTGTCCTTTAGATTTGTTCATGTTCGTTGTGATTCTCTAAAAAAGAAGCCTAGTACCCCAAAATCATTTGACTGCTAAAGCTTCCTCCTCTTGCACCCCAAAAGCAGAATATCTTTTCTCAGAACATACTAAGCTACACCACACTATCTTGTCTCATTCAATTGTGTTGGTGGTTTGATTCAGGTCTTTATTTGTAAGGAGGGTGTTTTACTAAGTAATATATAAATAAATGGTGACTGTTTCAATTTTACAAACAACAGAACATTATTAACAAAACATAACTAGAGAAACTTGCAGAATATCAAAGTTCTTGTTTTAGTACTGAACTCTTAGGATCCTTAGCAGAACTATCACTTCATTACAAATTGTCTAACAAAGACCAGTAGTCACTTTTTAAGAAAATACTTTATTTGTACTATCAATAAAGATACTCGGAAAAGAGAGGAGTCATAAGAAGCTATCTAATAAAGCAAATTAACAAAGTGAAAAATCACCTGAGCTACAATTCAAATATAGTTATGATTAGATTTGATTACACTCTGATTACATCATTTCCTGTTGCTATATATGAAGAAAAAGTTGAATTATATATCTCCCCAAAAATCTCGTGGTTACTAAGTTCCTGCTAAAGAGTTATTACACTGTAAATATGGTTTAACTGTCTTAGATCTATTTGTGCACAGATTTGGATTTCTGTAAGAGAACATTAAGATCTATTTCCCCAATCCTGGACGGAGCGGCTCTGTTGGCTGAAAATCATCCCATGCACCAAGAGGTCACTGGCTCAATTCCAGGTCAGAGCACATGCTTGATATGGGCTTGATCCCTAGTAGGGGGCATGTAGGAGGCAGGCAATCGATGTTTCTCCTTTTCTCTCTCTCTAAAAAAACAAAAACATATTAAATTTCCCCTGTCTTCTACTTTCTGAATTTTCTGTACTACATATACTAGTAGGCTCCCTCCAAAAAGGAAAAAACAGTAACATGTAACATTTATAGAGAAAATATAGGGTTCACTAAATAATACTTGAGTTTTTCCACCTGCCTTGCCGATTCTTAAGGATCAGTAGAGTGCTGTGTGGAAAGGATTCTGAAATGATTCACAGAGGGCGAGTATCTGCCACAGGCACGGTCAAGAGGAAAGGAAAAGAATGAAGCGAACTACCAACCCATGTTACTGGGCGCCAAATATCCCTAACCTAACCAGACCAGTGTGCTCATGGAGAGGACATTCTGGGAAAGGGTGTGACTTAAAGCCTAAGCAGAAATAGTAAGTGGATGACAGCTGGAAAAAAATACATAAAAGCATCAAGTTGAAACACCACCTATGAAAATGTCTTAGTTTAATTTAGTTGAGGAATTCATGGTCATAGGATGTAAGCAGGTAACCACGACTTGAACAAAAACCACACCTGAGGTGCTATGAATACTGCAGTGTAAACCAAAAGGAAAATTTAATTTAATTTAAAAAAAGAAAGAAAACCTTTTACAACACCTCAAAAACCATAAAACTGTCAAGATACCTAAGGGGCTAGGAAAGTACAAGATGAGCCTGGCACACGTTGAAGCGTCAGAAACACAGGAAGCAGTCAAGGAATGATGAGGACAGTTACAGCGACACCAGAGACAGCTTAAAGGGCTCCCGGTGTTAATATCCTCACTGATAACTGTACTGTGGTTTTCTTGTTTTTCTTTTTTGTTAATCCTCATCCAAGGATATTTTTTCCACTGATTTTTAGGGAGGGAAGGAGGGAGGAAGGGAAGAAAGGGAGAGGGAGGGAGGGAGGGAGGGAGGGAGGGAGGGAGGGAGGGAGGGAGGGAGGGAGGGAGGGAGGGAGATCAATGTGAGAGAGACATATTGACTGGTTGCCTTCCGAACCAGGGCCAGGAATGGAACCCTCCACCCTTCGGTGGGCAGGCCAACGCTCTAACCACTGAAACCCACCAGGCAGAGCTGTACTGTGGTATTTTTTAAAGAAAACATTCTTACTTTTAGAAAATATACACTGAAGTATTTGGGAATAAAGGACAACTATGACTGTAACTTACCTTTAATGGTTCAGAATTTCATAAGTATGTGGAGGGAGAGGGACATGATAAAATGTTAAAATCAAAAAAATTATTTGTGCTATTTTTGTAACATTTCATTTCAAAATAAGCTTTAAAGCATACCACAAAAACTAAGAAAAAATGTATAAATATGAGAGGATATTGAAGTATCGCTGCTTTATAAAGATTTGCTGCTGCCCTAGCCAGTTTGGCTCAGTGGACAGAGCATTGGCCTGTGGACTGAAAGGTCCCAGGTTCGATTCCGGTCAAGGGCACATGCCCAGGTTGCAGGCTCGATCCCCAGTGGGGGGCATGCAGGAGGCAGCCAATCAATGATTCTCTCATCATTGATGTTTCTATCTCTCTCTCCCTCTCCCTTTCTCTCTGATTAAAAAATAATTTAAAAAAAAATTTGCTGCTGTCTTCTCTGGAAAAATCTGCAAGCTCAAATGCAATACTCCAAAAATGATGCCATTAGAATGTACACTACACAAACGCCCAATGGCAGTAATTTATGCCAAGAATAATAAAAAAAATACCATTTACTTCAAACTAATAAAAATGTTACTGACAAAGCCACTTACAAAACTGCTACTGACAAAGACATTTTTATTTTTAAATTACTTAAAGGGGACAGAAGAAAACTTTTTGACTGAAAAGAAGCAAGATCACAAAATGAGGGAGACTGGATGAAAAACATCTTTCTACATGAAGTTCTAGGCTCACAAAAGACGCAAATACCACAGACCTCGCAGAAGTGATTCCTCTTTTGCTTGTGGGTTGTTTGTTTGGAGCCCAGGGTGAAGAGATTTGTGCATTCATCCTTGTATCCCCTAATTATCTGTCCAAATTGTTAGGAAGTTTTAGCCACATCAGGTCTCTAATTCTTATTTTTAATTTTTTAACAAAAAAAAACCAACAAACCCTCAAACACAAGAAAAAAAGTTCATCCACTTCTATCTCTTACCACTCAACTCTTGGTTTGTTCTCTGTATCTGTAAGCTGGGTTTGTGTTTTTAGGTATACAAAAGATTCCACATATAGAGATCATAAAGTATTTGTCTGACTTATTTCCCTCAGTATAATGTCCTCAAGTGCCATCCATGTTGTCACAAGTGGCAAGAGTTCATTCTTTATATGGCTGAATAATGTTCCATTGTATGTACACCACATCTTCTTTATCTATTCATCCGTCAGTGGACCTTTAGGTTTTCATTTCTTGGCTATGGTAAATAGTGCTTCAATAGGCCAGCTGGTGTGGCTCAATGGTTAAGTGTCAACCCATGAACCAGGAGGTCACAGTTCAATTCCTGTTCAGGATACATGCCAGGGTTATGTGCTCGATCCCTAGTATTTCTCTCATCCATGTTTCTATCTCTCTATCCTTCTCCCTTCCTCTCTGTAAAATCAATAAATACATATATGTATATATATATATTTTTAAATGATGCTTCTATAAACATGAAGTTGCAGATATCTTTTAAAATTAGTTTGTTCATTTACTTTGAATAAATACCCAAAACTGGAATAACTGGATCATATGGGAGTTTTTAATTTTTTGAGAAACCCCCATACTGTTTTTCCATAGTGGTTGGATCAACTTACATTCCCACCAACAGAGGTCCACCGGCCTGGAGAAGTGGTCCCTCTTTTGTATGTTTAGGAGACATAAAAGATGTTTTAAATATAAAACCCTAAACAGCCAAAGAGTTATTCAGTGATTAAACTATTAAACTATTTGTCATCATAGGGCAATCTCCTCACAACCAAGACTTTCAGCAATACCTACTTTATTGTCATTACACCACAAAGCAGGTACACCAACTAGTTAGTGTTCAACTATAACAGCTGAGAATGTCAAACGGCATGCCTGTCTCTGGAATCCTACAGTCAGTCAGTTTAAAAATATTTTTTTATTGATTTCAGAGAGGAAGGGAGAGGAAGAGACAGATAGAAACATAAATGATGAGAAAGAATCATTGATCCACTGCCTTCATAACCTCCTGGTTCATAGGTCAACGCTCAACCACTGACCCACACTGGCCAGGCAGCCAGTCAGTTTAGTTAGTTAGATCACACAATCTTTATTTAAGGGCCAGTGTAAAATAATTAAGAAGTTGTGTGTGTGTGTGTGTGTGTGTGTGCGCGCGCGCACGCATTTTCAATTAAAAGTGCTAATTCTTTTTTTAAAAATATATTTTATTGACTTTTTACGGAGAGGAAGGGAGAGAGAGTTAGAAACATCAATGAGAGAGAAACATCAATCAGCTGCCTCCTGCACACCTCCCACTAGGGATGTGCCCGCAACCAAGGTACATGCCCTTGACCAGAATCGAACTCAGGATCCCTGAGTCCACAGGCCGACGCTCTATCCACTGAACCAAACCGGTTAGGGCAAAAGTGCTAATTCTTCACATTTCTGAAAATCTTACTTTTTGTATAAAATTAACTTTATTAAAATTAGAAATAGTACATCTGGTCATACCAAAAGTCTGCATAAGACAAAGGATGGGTCCATATCTGGTGAATTCACAAAAGACCATGCTAGGCAAGTTCTAGTTATCTGTTATGGTGTTTTCCAGTTACCTACTAGTAAATAGTTTAAGCAGTTTTAGGTTTCTTCTTCCAAGAAATTGTGTTGATCCAGCATAAAGAAAAGGTTCTCTAAGTTCATTACATTCTCTCTTAAAACAACTTATGCTCCAGGATCCTCCCTTTGTCCCAAGCTCCCAGATGTATCCCAGATGACACTCCCTCCCCTGAGTCAATCCTCCTGTTAGGGAAAATCAGGTTGAGGATCTAACAATGACAATGAAGCCGCCACCACCACCACCCAGTTCACCACTACCTCAGCTTAAACATCTGTAAGTTTATGATTCACTGACTCTTGGTTGTTGCAGAAGACCAAAGAAAACCAAGCAACGCTCTAAAAGAAAAGGAGGGACACTTTTTATTTACGCAGGTGGACTCAGGAAATAACTTTCCAAATCTGAGTGAAGAGAAATGCAGGGGGCTTCTCTTTATATCTCCCTGTGGCCTTTGTCCCGCAAATATGGGTTATGCTTCTGGTCCTTTTCGCGGGCCTTGCAAGAAGGCCCCCAGGTGTTGGGGGTCTCCAGGCCATATCTGATGGTTTGGCCTGGCGCCAGCATTAATAACCCTCCCTCTGGGGCAGTGCACTGTTCACAGTTTTATGGCCTCTGTAACAGGTTCTGCAAGACCAGTATCTGGGAAGGAGGTAGTGACTTAATTATAGGTTATCAAGAATGTACACTGAGCTTGCTGGCATGGATTCCAATTGCTAGCCCCCCAAATATCAGGGTTATATTGGAATTGGCCCTTTTTAGCCTTCTCAGATTACTTACAGGAATAAGTTCTATCTTTCTTAAGGCCTCACCTCCTTCCATGCCCTGCATTGATCTCTACTCCAGCAACTGTACACACTGACACACACACACACACGTGCACACACACACACACACACACACACACACACAGACATGTGCTGCTCTAAGCACTGTGCTTTTACTCCTCCTCTCCCCTGGGCCTAAAATGTTCTTTTTATTTTTTTAATCCTCACTGAAGGACATGCTTATTGATTTTAGAGAGAAGAAAGGGAGAGAGGGAGAGGAAGGGAGAGCAAGAGAAAGAGTGAGAAACATCTGAGAAACATCTAACGGTTGCCACCCATATGTGCTCGGACTGGGGATGGAACCCAAAACCTAGGCATGTGCCCTGGCTGACAATTGAACCCACAACCTTCTGGTATATGGGACAATGCCCAAACCAGTTGAGCCACCAGGCCTGGCCCGGTCTGCAATGTTCTTTTTTTTTAATATCTTTATTGATTTCAGAGAGGAAAGAAGAGGTAGAGAGAGATAGAAACATCAGTGATGAAAGAGAATCATTGATCAGCTGCCTCCTGCACAATCCAGGATGAAGCCTGCAACCTGGACATGTGCCCCGACCAGGAATCAAACCATGACCTCCTGGTTCAATAGGTCGATGCTCAACCACTGAGCCACCACAGCCAGGCTGCAATGTTCTTTTTGAATCTGCTTCTCTAGCCAGTCAATTCCTAATCTTTTTCCTAATTTATCCTTTGTAAGAAACTGCCTTCCTCCAGGAAGCTCTTTCTGACCCACTCACCTCACTCCTAAATGTGTTAGGCACCTCCTTCCTGGCAGCTCTCATCATGGCCTGTGCATGTCCCTCAGTTCACTAACATACTATATTCTTAAGTTTGTGTATTTGTCTCCTCTGCTATACAGTGAGCTCCCTAAGGTAAGGGGATAATCTTACTGGAAAATACTAGGAAACAATGTTTACTAAACAAATAAAAGAATATTGAATGAGGCCTTATCACAAACATTTACAAGGTCCATTCACAAGTAATGTCCACTAATTCCTTTGTTTACAAAATATTTGTTCCTTCAAAGAACTAGAGTTGTTTAAAAGTGAATTCAAAAATAATTTATTATGCCAAAACCGGTTTGGCTCAGTGGATAGAGCGTCGGTCTGCAGACTGAAAGGTCCCAGGTTCGATTCCGGTCAAGGGCATGTACATTGGTTGCGGGCACATCCCCAGTAGGGGGTGTGCAGGAGGCAGCTGATCGATGTTTCTCTCTCATCGATGTTTCTAGCTCTCTATCCCTCTCCCTTCCTCTCTGTAAAAAAATCAATAAAATATATTAAAACTAATAATAATAATTTATTAGTAAAGAGTTTAAGAGGTATCAAGAGGTATCACAATTTAGGTAAGAAAAAGGAAAAGGGGCGTCTGGCTCCCGCTCTCACGGCCATTGCAGTACATTGAGCTCCATAGAGACAGCGCCGGGGCAAGTGCAAGCCGGCCGGGCACTGGGCGACTGTGTGCTCGCTGAGGGAAAGTAATTAAACATGGGCAAAGGAGATCCTAAGAAGCCGAGAGGCAAAATGTCATCGTATGCTTTCTTTGTGCAAACTTTCCGGGAAGAACACAAGAAGCAGCACCCAGATGCTTCAGTCAACTTCTCAGAGTTTCCGAAGAAGTGCTCAGAGAGGTGGAAGACCATATCTGCTAAGGAGAAAGGAAAACTTGAAGACATGGCAAAGGCAGACAAGGCCCATTATGAGAAAGAAATGAAAACTTGTATTCCTCCTAAAGGGGAAACAAAAAAGAAATTCAAGGATCCCAATGCACCCAAGAGGCCTCCTTCGGCCTTTTTCTTGTTTTGTTCCAAGTATCGCCCAAAAATCAAAGGAGAGCATCCTGGCCTATCCATTGGTGACGTTGCAAAGAAGCTGGGAGAGATGTGGAATCACACTGCAGCAGATGATAGTCAGGCTGCTATGCTGAAGGAGAAATATGAAAAGGATATGGCTGCATACTGAGCTAAAGGAAAGCCTGATGCTGCCAAAAAGGGAGTTGTCAAGGCTGCAAAAAAAGCAAGAATAGGAAGGAAGAGGAGGAAGAGGAGGAAGATGAAGAAGATGAGGAGGAGGAGGAGAGGAGGAAGAGGAGGAAGATGATGAAGTAGACAATGATGACGAATACGTTGGTTCTAACGCAGTGTTTTTTTTCTTGTCTATAAAGCATTTAACTCCCCTGTACACAACTTACTCCTTTTAAAGAAAAAAAAATTGAAATGTAAGGCTGTGTAAGATTTGTTTTCAAACTGTACAGTGTCTTTTTTTGTGTGTAGTTAACAGAGTACCAAATGTGTCTTCAGATAGCCCTGTCCTGGTGATATTTTCAATAGCCACTAACCTTGCCTGGTACAGTATGGGGGTTGTAAATAGGCATGGAAATTTAAAGCAGGTTCTTGTTGGTGCACAGCACAAATTAGTTATATATGGGGATGGTAGTTTTTTCATCTTCAATTGTCTCTGATGCAGCTTATACCAAACTAGAGGGCTGGTGCACGAATTCATGCGCGGGTGGGGTCCCTTCGCCTGGCCGGCGATCAGGGCCGATTGGAGCCATGTCACCCAGTACTCATGGAAGACTAGCTGGCCAGGGATGGACCGTGGGAGGGCTCCAGGGCATGTCCAACACCTGTCTTGCCCAGTCCCGATCAGCCGGACCCCTGCAGCAAGCAAACCTACTGGTCTGCGTGTCTGCCCCCTGGTGATCAGTGCACGTCATAGTGACTGGTCCACTGGCCGACTGTCTGCCCCCTAGTGGTCAGTGCATGTCATAGTGAGCAGTTGAGTGGCCTTAGCATATCATTAGCATATTACGCTTTGATTGGTTGAACCCTCGACTAGACAACCAGACACTTAACATATTAGGCTTTTAGGGTAATTGTTGTTTTGTTTTGTTTTTAAATATATTTTATTGATTTTTTTACAGAGAGGAAGGGAGAGGGATAGAGTGTTAGAAACAACAACATCGATGAGAGAGCAACATCGGATCAGCTGCCTCCCGCACACCTCCTACTGGGGATGTGCACGCAACCAAGGTACATGCCCTTGACTGGAATCGAACCTGGGACCTTTCAGTCTGCAGGCCGACGCTCTATCCACTGAGCCAAAATGGTTAGGGCTAGGGTAATTATTGTTCTATTAACTGAATAACTGCAAATACTCTGTAATTGCAAAAAAAGTTGCAGCTGTTTTGCTGACATTCTGAATGCTTCTAATACAATTTTTTATTAAAAAAAAAAAAAAAAGAAAGAAAAAGGAAAAGGGATTATCCTTGAAATGTGGACAGTTCCCTTAACAGCTTGAATTCATAATGCCTAACAATGTTTGCCATTTCTACAGATCAGATCAAGATGGGGGGTCAGGGGGGCAGGGAAATACACAGCTTTCAAACATAAATCCAAACATCCAAACACAAATCAATAACAAAGCAAATAACACTTTAACACAATCCACTCCAGGGACCACACACCCCCACTCCCCGTCATGAACTAACTAGGGACAGGTTCAAGGGCATCAATAGGCATCAGGCCCTGGAAAGGAAAGGCATCTCCTTTCCACCAGGGTCTTCAACTTTTTCAAAATCTTGTGCATTTGTAGGTGGAAATAAGAAACTGACTCAAGGTAATCTTCCTTTAACTGTTCAGTTTCTTAGATTATTTTTGGGATACACAGCTTTCAAAATGCAAACTGTTTTCAAAGCTTGAAGGCAAATGACAGGCATGAGTAAATTCACCAAGAAACTTCATATTCTTGCCACTACACATGAAAATCTTTCTGAAATGGTGCCCTACCTTGAAATAAGAAAACATTACAACCTAATATTCCAGGGGACTCTGGGGTACTGTAGTGAAACAAGCACTCTCAGCCTTGCTGGGAGCAGTAGTTTCATTTCCGGTGAATCACTTGGCAAACTACAACAAGAGGCTTTAAGATGTCCATTTCTATTGACCAAGGGATCCTATAATGAGAAAACTATCCTAAAGGAAACAATTAAAAGTAATACATAACACATAATGCTAATCATACCTTTTTAGTGTTACCAAAATTCAAAACAATGTAAAAACCTTTCAAAATAATGTAATGGAAAAAAATAGCAGTCGTACATGCATAAGATACCTGTGTACTCATTAAAATGGTTATTGTGGGAAAAAAACGAACAAACTTTTTTAAAGCCTCACTCAGCAGGATTTGCAAACCAGGGAAGACCTAAGTTCCACTCATAATGAAAACCTAAAGTGAAGGGGTTGTTTCAGAAAAGTAAAAGGTGGGGTAAAAAATTGTTGTTATGGAAAATATGTAATAACATAAGGAAATGCTTATGATAATATCTAGTGGAAAAAAACAGAAGAACAAAATTGTATATACAGGATTACAAAAATATTTGCATGGAGGGAAAGAACAGCTGTAAAAAAAAAAAAAAAAAAAAAATAGCCCTAACTGGTTTGGCTCAGTGGATAAGAGTGTCAGCCTGTGGACTGAAGGGCCCGGGTTCAATTCGGTCAAGGCCATATGCTCGGGTTATGGGCTCGATCCCCAGTAGGGGGCGTGCAGGAGGCAGCTGATCAAAGATACTCTCATCATTGATGTTTCTATCTCTCCCTCTCTCTTCCTCCCTGACATCAATAAAAAAATTTTTTTAAATAGACATTTGCCAATTTTTATAATTAAAATTAAGATTAAAAAATTTTAAGTCTCTTCTCCCACCCTCTGTCCATTAAGATAGGTGGTTCACTAGCTTATAAATTTATCTATTTTTCCCATAACTAAGGCAGTACTTATCCCAATTAAGTCATTTTTAAAATATGCAAGAGTAAAATAATAAGCATTATAACAAAATAAGACTTTCTTTTTAGATTGTTTCCTCTAAAGAAGCACACCACATTCACTGCTCTAAATAGGCCATGCATTGATCGCTCCTTTTTATGCTTCTTGTTCACCTTATTCCTTCCCTCACTTACCCATCTGCTGAAGGAAATCACAATTACTTCTTAAAGGCCCAGCTCCAGGACCACCTCATCAAAGGGAAGTGTTAACTGGGTTTCACCGACCCCAGTCAAGATCACTTATATGTCTTTGCAACCAAATGTTCCCCAACAGAACTGTCCCAGTGGTGATGGCTGTCTCTCTAGCCTCCATCCTCCTTCCACGGCTTAGACCAGTGGTCGCCAACCTTTTGGACCTCACAAACCACCAGTGGTCCGCGGACCACCGGCTGGCAACTGCTGGCTTAGACAACAACCCCTGCTCCATGTCTCAGTCCCTCAAGCTGAGCCCCACTATCAACTAGTATAGGCTCCACTGCTCACTGGCCTGGGTGCCAGGGCAATTAGTATGCAAAAGGCTCCAAAGGCCTTCTCCTCCTGTCCACACTAGCTGATTTAAGTTCCATTCTTACCTTCTTCCCCTCTGCAGAAGGCAAAATCCAAATCTGATTCACCTTTGCTACCCCAAAGGCTTCCTTAATGCCTTACAGTAAATTCTCTAACTGTAGAGGAGAAAAAAAACCTTAGGTAGAAGCTAAGAGAAGGAAAACCTCATTTTCCCAAGTGAGCAAGCTATGGCACAAGTAAGGTATAAATTCATATACAATATTTAATAGGCACTGAGCAATACTATGTGCCAGGCACTGCAAGGCCGTGGGATTAACATCCTATGTTTATGTAACATACATGAATACATATGTAAAGTATGTTTATGTGAAATTTGCATATATAGATGTGGGGATCTTGCATTCCATTGGTCATGTTCTACTTCTCCTCTCACCATATCCACCACTTTGGGATCTTTATACCCCTAAGCTTTTCTCGTGTGTGTGTGTGTGTGTGTGTGTGTGTGTGTGTATGTGTGTGTGTGTGTGTGTTCCCTCTGCTTAAGGTGCTATCTATGTCATAAAAAATAAAAGTATTTTACAGACACCTATGATGCTGTGCTGGAAACGGGATCAGCGGACAGTCACTGCACCCCCAAAGCTCACATAACCACTGAGCTCCCACATGGGAAGTAGGGCTCATACAAATCAATTCATGGCACTGCAATGGCACGTACAACATGGCTGCTAACCTAGAAAGGCCACCTTGAGGACATGAAGGCCAAGTGAGGCTTCAGTGAAATGAAGACGGCCCTAGGCAAAGGAAACAACTGCAATAGGAAGGGAGTCCAGGGGGTTCAGGAGAAGATTCACGGAGGTTCTTAAGTCTGTGAACTGGATAAGGAAACAATTACATGTTCACTTTCATTAATCTCTTACAGAAATTTAGCATTTCCTTACACTATTGAATGTAGGCAATAAACCAGAAATAGAAGTGCCTATGAGTTTCATATCAAAGAAATGTAAATACTCATATCATATTACAGCGATTGCAGATAGTACAAAATACTGTTTGCTATCATCACTTTGAAATTACAATAATGAGACCCACTGTTGCAGCTTGTTATTTAATAAAGGATTCAGAAGCACATATTACCATATCACTAATTTGCTTTATAATATTCTGATGGCTATATTTCAATGTAATGGGTTCCCTTTAAAATCCTAGGTAATTTACTTTAAGTATTTGGAAACATTTTAAGAAAGGAGTCAACAAATTTCATCAGATTATAAACTTTAAAGTACCTACGGGATAAGGAACAGGATATGTGGTGGGAGCAGAGACAAGAACAAAAACCAGAACAACTCAAGACTTTCTTTAGATTGGAGGGAGAAGGGAAGGGAAGGAACAGGGTGCAAAGTTAACAAAATCAGGCCAGAATGCCAAACTAGTGCTAGGGACAATGGGAGGCCCCCAGAGGGTTTTAAGATGGTAACAGATTCCTTTCACTGCCATCTGGGAAATGGGTGAAGGACAAAGGGGCAAGCATCAAAGATGAGGTAGGTACAGGGAAATGAACTGGCAGGCTAATGAGTCCCAGTGTCAGTCGTGGTTCTGGTGGGCTATTATGCTAGAGACCGGCACTTTTAGAAAACAGTCATTTGAATATAAACACTATACTAAAAAGAGAAACTCCAAACTTAGTATAACCAATAATCCTAGCTATACTTCTGAAGTTGCAGGTTGCCAAGTAAACCAGCATAAATCTGTTCTTTCATTAAAGTGGGTTTTAATATACAAGTGTGATACATAATGCATGTTTTACAGCAAAATAAGAGAATCCAAAGACTTTCCAAATTGTCTTACTGCAATATGAATTTTATGGAGGCAAAAGGTTATAAACATAGGACACTGCCTTCTTTTCTAGAATTCAGTTATCTTATAGCTCACTTATTAGGGAATATGTTAGAGAAGTAGAAAATAAACAAAAGGTCTCTGAGGAATCAAAAGTAATTTCAAAGTTCAGACACAAAAGCAATGACTATTTATCACAGAGGCCCAGATCCATAATCAGGGACTTTTTAGCTTTACTTTATACAGTAATAGCCTAGTTAACTGATTTCTCATATCATAATTAATAGCATGATGAAAATATACTTAAGAACACATTCAGAATAACAGTAAGTAGCAAGTGTCAACAAGACTCAGGAAGAACTTGAGTTGGGGGGAAGGGGCGGGGAGGGAAATCTAAAATAAAAATGCTTTTAAAGCAGTTCTATCCCTTAAAAGAAATCTGATGGATGGTAAATATGTACAACAGATAAAAGGCAAGCTACATTGAATGCAATCTAGGCAAAAAGCTGAGCCAGTCCTCAAAGTGACTTTTACCAATGCAAATCTGACCACAATGAAAGCTATTTTGTCCTAGATTTTTTATCTGTTAGTTTCATCCATTTTCTACCTTTGATGTATGTAACAACAGTGCGATAGATGTTGCCCCCTTTAACTCCTATTTTGGTAGGTAGGTCGAGATAAACCCTAAGGTATCCATAAAATGTGTTCGTCTGAAGTCATTGCTGGAAGATTCCAGAGAGCTGAGGTTTCATACCATTTTAGTGGCTAATGTGAAGAATGTAGAGAGGATTAAGAAATTGGAGGGTGGAATTTAACTAGATGGGAAATAATAAAGAGAATTTCTTAAGAGAATATTTTCATATTCTTGAAATCAGGAAAACATATTTCAGCAAAACCCAAAGCCACAAAGGAAAACAAAATTTAAATACAAAAAAATTTAAAACTTCTATAAGGAAAGACACTATAAACACAAAGGATAAAGGACAGACTAAGAGAAAATATTTGCAATTCGTTGAATTAATGTCCAGAACATAGACCTCTGACAAAGCGCAGTAAGAAAAAGACAAACAAATCAATATAAAAATAGGCAAAGGTTATGAACAAAAATAACATGGATGGCCAACAGACTAATGAAAAATGTTCAATACAAAGAAATGCAAATCAGGTTCGATTCCACGGATATTCCCCCTCTCTCTTCCAGCCCCTTTCCACTCTCTAAAAATCAATGGAAAAATATCCTCAGGTGAGGATTAACAAAAATAAATAAATAAATAAAGACGCTTTATAATACCAAGTGTTGGCAAGAAGGAAGGGAAATAAACACTTTCATACACTGTTGGGGGTGGTAAATTGATTAAACCTTTTAGGAAGAAAAAAAATCCCTTCCTTCTATAAAAGCTGAACATTGTACCCTTGGACTCATTACTTTCAATTCAATCCTATGCCAATATGCTCACATGTGTGAAAGTTGTACGAAAAGAAATCTATTTTTAAGTAAACTAAACAGTGGAAACAACCTAAATGTCTACTGACTACCTCCACAATGCCAGGCACTCTTCTAGGAAGTGAATCCTAAGGAAGTAGTTAAATACACTACAGCACACTGCAGCTGCCGGATGCCACGCAGCATGAAAAAGAACAGCATGGGAAGAGCTTCAGGACATAGTTAAGTAAGAGAGGCCAAATCACACATGACCCCCATCATTCCATTTATATAAACAAGACAAAAAAGAAAACCCTATATATTTATCTCCATAAATATGAGTGTAAATACACAGAAAGTAGACTGAGTGGGACAAAGTGGGACTGCTTATTTTGCTCTGAAAACATCAGAATTTGATCATGAATTTGAATTTTATATACTAGTATGTATTCACATTATTTTTCCTTTTGGACACAAAATTATTTCTTACTGGTACCATGTAAATCACAATGCAGTGATACACAATCTGGGGCAAACCCAAATGGCTCTGCAGGCCACTTGGCATTTTGTAAGCCCATGTGTGCCCTCCAAGTGTTGGAACAGATGGACTGGAAGCCACCTCCCAAATGTATAGTACATTTAGGTCTCCCACAATGACAAAAATCAAACACTGACACCCTTAAAACTCTCTAATATACCCCCAAATCAGTCTTCCAAATGCCAGGTAGTATATAATAATAATACTGAGTTATCACTTATATATGGTGGCATGATTTGATACAGTCTTCCAAATGCCAGGTAGTACATAATAATACTGAGTTATCACTTATATATGGTGGCATGATTTGATATCGCTTGGATTTCCAGGTGATACATAGGTAATGCAGAAAAGCAAAACTCACATGTTAAAACAAAAGGGTTGTAACCCTGTACTTAGCATTTTATGGTACAGAACAAACTGCTGAATTAACTACCCTCAATAGAGGTTCAAACACCCTATTTAAAGATTATCACAACAACCTTCTATAAATACTGCACAATTGAATCTTTGTCTCTTCCACTGACAGCTAATTCATGATCTTTTTTAATTCAGGAGGAGAAAACCAGGAGGAGTATTACAGAAATAAGAGTATCCAAAATCTAATTTTTTTCCTAAATTGGAAGGGGAAAAAAAAACAAGAAACTCATTTCTCAATTTGGCCCTGCTTTAGTTTAACTTGAACAAATTGAGAGACGCTATATTACTACAGCTGAAATAGAGCCAACATTTACTTTGGCAGAAAATAACCAAACCCATTGAAGTTATTTTTTTATTACTACTGAAATGCTACAATAGGAGAAGCAGCATGTTTATTTTTATCCTTTTACAATGGATAACAAAGACAAACTTTCCAAAGCCATCGATCTGGGAGGAAGAAAACAGACACTGGGTAATGCACACACACAATATAATGTTAACCTAGGTCTAGACTCTAGGTGATGTGTGCCCAGGTATTCATCATACTGTCCCTTCTCCTTCTCTAGTGAACTTTCGCAAAATATAAGAAATTGGGGAAAGGGATTTAATCAAATTCATCTGGATGAACCTAGGGCTAATATGGGTTTCTATGGAAATTAGGATAACATTTCCTGCCTGACTGTCAAGTACCAGTTACCCAAGGATAAGCCATGTAGGAATTTGCCTATCAACACAATACAGTGCCTTTACACCCATGCTGGTCTCCCAGGACAAGGCCCAGTGCCCAGCACACAGTAGATGCTCACTAGCCATGCATGGTGGGAGAACCGAGTGTACACTGAAGCGGAACGTTTGTGGTAGGGGGCCCTGCAGTTCAACCAGTGGTGAAATGGAAGAAGGAAATGGGCAATATAACCACAGCCTTAAAGGACCATGACCTTGAAAGAAAAGAGACAGAGAAAATGAACAGGAATGTTTGATGTAGAAGGGGAGACTGGGATAAGATTGATCTAATAAAGGATTTTAGGTAATGCTTAAGAGTTTAGCTTTTATACCATAAGCAACAGAGGGATATGAAAGAGTTGAGTAGAAAAGTAACCTTTTTTTTTTAAAGAAAGGTAACTATGACAACAGCTGGGAGGTTAGAAGGTGGTGTAGCATCAATAATGACCAATCAACACAAGTGCAAATTAATAACGATATAATTTAAGTACCACTGTACTGGGAGAGCCAAAGGAATGACAGCAGAATTTCAATAAAGTGGTGTTTGTAAAGGCTTTTATACATTAGCAAGAAGGGAGATAAAGGTAATACACTTGATTTCTGACAACATAGAGGGTAATGGACCAAGTGATAATTCATAGGATTTCACTTGTATGTGGGATCTAAAATAAACAAAACAAACAAACAAGCAAAAAAAAAAAAAAAAAAAACAGACTCAGAGAACAAACTGATGGTTGCTAATGGTAAGATTCTACCTCCACACAGCCAACCAGCCTAGAACTCCTTCCTTCTCCCAGTGCTGAGTACATAACAATGCCAAATCATTTGGAACACACTGACAGTGATTTACATAATTCCCTAAATGCAATGACAGATATATGCTCTGTCTCTCCAGGGACATTTACACTCCTTTTTGGACAAAGACCATGTCTCCTACACCCTGTTAAATTTACCAGGCCACATAGAATGCTTAAGCATTATAACAGGTGTGCAAAATCTGATGGCTCTGCACTGTCCTGGTTTTTCTGCAAGTCAGCCAAAACTGGACACTCAGGGGGAGGAGAGGGACTAACACAAAATTAAATTAAGTAGGACATTTATCAAGTCAAACTTTTCTCAAGTTAGGTAGCTTAAATGGGAAAGGAAAGAAGGAAACATCCATTCAACTCCTTCCCTCCAGCAAAGCCTCTGTTCCTCATTAGCATCATAGAGAAAGAAATGCAAGGCAAATTTCCCTAACTTTTCTTCAGAAAATTAAGGCAATTTTTTTCCCTACAAGCTGCTTAAACATTCTGTTTCCACGCAGTAGCAATAAACAGCCTCACCATAGCACTTGTTCACCTTTTTTTTCTTCTAAGAAAATATCCCCACTGCCCCAAAGCCCCACTATTCACAGCTTAATTTGCAAACCCCATTAGACGAAAAGTAGCAGAAAATTGTGTGTCCCACTTCATGCAGCACCTTCCCTGTAGTAGTGACATAAGCAATTAAGCTAATATGCCTGTGTCCCAAGAGGAGGAAAGGGGACAAAAGTCTCAACTTTTCTAAATGGAATGAAATTTTCCTCCACTACAGAAGCAAGGTTCAGAGGGTGAGAAAAGGAAATTGCAAGGCAGTTAAATTCACTCTTTAATAATACAAGACCATAATCAACTGCAAGTCCTTCAACTTACACTATGCCTTTCTACTGGGATACTCATGTAATTTCAAATGTATTACTGTAAAATCCTGGTCACTGGAGAGGCAAGAGACTGGGGGGATAAAACGGACTTTAATTAAAATATGAATAATCTAAGTCCAGCTAATTCAAAGCATCTGACTCCAACACCTAGTCAGCTGGGAAACAGCAGCTGCTTCCAATTACAAACGATTCTGAATTAACCGGTATCAGTATCTAATGAAGAAGCTGTGCATGTAGGAAATTTTCCAAATCAGCTGTGCACAGCACACAGCCTTTAAAAAAAAAAAAAGCTAAAGACCCAAAGGCCTATCTATTAACCATATTCTAGGTCAGGGCAGTTTTTCAGCTTGCTCTTGTCTTTGCCTCTGACCCCAAAGGCCAGTCTTTCTGTTGCCCCTGTATCGTGCTTTCCAAACCCAGATCCTGAACACAGACACTTCACAAGGCAGATATGACAGCTCTTCTCCTGCTGCCTGCACACCTCTTGCCTCTCTATTCTGGCACCCATGGGTGACCTCAAGTCAGAAACCCAGTTAACCCAGCAAAACCCATTTTTAATCCTAACACACAAATTTGGAATCCTGAAAGACCTCTTGAAGTCCAGTGTCCTCTCTAGAAATAGCAAAACTATAAAAGCCTAACCTCCTTCAGCCAGGACACTCCTACCAGCCTCTTTGGAAAGAACATTCCAGAAGGCCATCCAGCTTCTAACTGCAGGTGGAGCTTTAGACCATCAGATTCTCAATAGCTTTTTTCCCCCAATAGCTTTTAAAGGGTCCCACTGATGTGATAGGTGGGAGAGTGGAAAATAACAGGTAAGGAGAAGTGGAAACCTCTAAAATCTTCTTAGATGCAAGAAAGACTACAGAAGCCAAGCAGCAGCACTAAGAGAAAAACCCAGATGCAAAAGTCAGCCAAACGAACTGCTGGCTCTGGTCTTCTAAATCACCCTTTTCATACATAAAAACTCAAGCTCTAAACCCTCCCTCTCATCTCCTGTGCTGATATATAATAAAGCACTCTGGGGACATCAGTTACTAAGGTTGTGTTAAATTATCTGAATTAATTTGGATCTGAGAACCCAACAATGCTTGCTGAACTGCCCTTTCCCCACACACGTCCTGTCTTACAAACAGAACATGTTTCTTTAGAACAGAATACTAGATAATACACAGAAACCTTTAGCTTTTCTGTGAAAATAAGAATCACTTAATTTTCTAGTTAATAGGCAAAAATCCACTGGGTTCTTACACCGCCACAGAAGCACACAAAAACATTATGGCTGTCCCCAAAAGTCTCATAAAATGCAAAGAATAATATTTCATAATGTCCAAAAACCTTATTTTTAAAAAATAGGAAAGGAAAAAGAACAAAAAAACTTGGAGAAATACAGAAGGGGGGAAAAATGAAACCAACAGGTTCTTCAGTGAGTCTCCCCACAGAATGAGATTGATCTTTAGGAATGCAGAATCCTATTAATTTCTAAATATCATGCTTCAAAAAAAAATGCCCTTAGAAACAATTTTGTAAAGAACACAATCATTATTTGAAGATCACTTCTTTACTTTTGTAAGTAAGGCTTGTATTGTCCCAGAGGAGGCACAGTGGGAACATGTGCAGAAGAAAAGGAGATTATAAACACTCATCCACCCCACTTATAAATCTTTAATCATTTGGCTATTCAACTTAGTATATGTTTAGAAAGAACCCACTATGTGTATTCATTATTATTAGCAAATAAAAAATACTTTTTAAAATAGTCTCAAGCATCAGTGCACAGCAGTGTGGGGAAGATTAGGACATGCAGTTACTCTTAATATGAGGAAGTTTCAATGTTTCTAGGCAGGATCCTCCCCACCTCCACCCCCAGAAACTGAATGAGTAAAAAATAAAAACCCACAAAATCCAGTAAGCACCGATTCTGAATAGTCCAACTTCCTTCTCCATAAATAGCCACTTAATAGGTTTTATTTTGTATGCTGATAACAACACATAAATGCAGTCTCTTAGCCTATCATACCTTTTAACCCGAGAGAAAAATTAAGATTCTGTTTAACACTTGGGAGAATAATTTTTCACAACATTACTAGGGGGTGGGACCGATGGGGAGCTGGGTTTATAAATTCAGTGACAGTGTAGCAATAAAATCGCAACAGAAATCAAATGCACAGGAAGTGCCAGACATTCCAAATTATTTGGCACAGATCCTATACGTAGGCCCCCCGCACTTAACAGATAAGGAAACTGAGACACAGAGAGATTAAGTAAATTAGGAGATCAAGTAAATGACAAGAATCATAATTGAAGCCCAGGGATCTGACTACAGAACCTGGAGGCAGTACTCCTGCCAAGATGGGGAAGACAGCACAAACCTTCAAAGTGAAACAGGATTAGGATTCAAATCTCAACTGGGGAGAAGATTTGAATAGCCTTGTTTCCTCAACTGCAATTGGGAAAAAATGCCCACTTCACAGGGTTGTGGTTAGACCTAAATAGGTAAAATACAGTCCATAAAACATTTATTTTTAGGTATGTTTTTAATCAAAGTACTCCAATAGAGAACTTTCCTTTTTTTAAAAGACATACAAGCATAAACTCATCATTTCAACATGAGTTCTGGATAGAAACCAGCAAGACAGCAAGGGCTCTACACAAAAATGCCTGTGACTGCTCTGTGTTTACCAAATGAGACATGACAGAGTTTGGGGAAATGTATAACACTATACAGACAGTGCATTATAACTAGTTGTCTGTAAGGAAACAACACCAGGCTTCCTTCCAGAATAAGAAGTGAATGGTCCTCAGAGAGGAGCATTCAAGACACTGGGCCAAAAGAGGTTTCTTCAAGCACTGCTTGGGTTTTACAACCCCATCACTGCTGTTGTGTTATTCCGCCCTCCCGGCGCGCGCCCCGCGCCACCCTCTCCCCCATGCTTGTCTCCAAGACCTGAAACTGCGAGCCACCAGTCAGTCAATCCCGGGTCACTGGGACTGCTGTAGAACTGGAATGGAACCTGTTAGCCACAGCAACATTAACAGGTCACAAACAGTGCTTCCCATCACTGTTTTTATTTTACTTTTAACTTTTTTTGTTGTTTTAATCCTCACCCAAGGATATTTTTTCATTCATTTTTAGGAAGAGTGGAAGAGAGAGGGTAAGACCGAGAGAAACATCTTGGCAGGAGTACTGCCTCCGGCATGAGCCCCGACCAGAGCCCAGGCAGGGGAGGGGCCAGCAACCAAGGTACGTGCCCTTGACCAGAATCGAACCCGGGACCCTTTGGTCCAGCGGGAACCAACGGATGGTCCACGGACCACTGGTAGTCCGAGAGGTCCGAAAGGTTGGCGACCGCTGGTTTAAGGAAACCTTTGGAGCAGCAGTCGCCAACCGGTGGTCCCTGAGGTCTGGAAGGTTGGCGACCACTGCTTTGGTCCAAAGGCCAACGTTCTATCTACAGAGCCAAACCAGCTAGGGCCCATCACTGTTTTTAAACATCATTCAACTGTGGGAGAATGACTACCATGATCTTCAGTCTCTGCTGGTTCAGAAAGCTGGATCCTCTAAGATGACAACTTCCAAACATTTTTTTTTGGTAGAGGAGATCTTTGGTAATGAAGCTACTCAGGTTGGAACAAAGACACGAGAAGAGGGAGAGAACCACTGCACAAACTACCCACAAGAATAAAATTAGTCCTAAACCCTTGCTTTGATGCAGGAAGATGCCCAGAGAGCCTGGGAGAAATACAGAATCTCAGGCCCTGCCTCAGACTGCTGAATGAGAAGATCCCTGTGTGATTCCTATCCACTGGTCTAAAACCCTCATATTTGGTCTCAATCCTGGATTTCCCTCCCCATGTCCTTCCACACCACTAGAGTAAAATATATGCATACTAGAGGCCCAGTGCACCTAATTCGTGCACAGGTGGGGTCCCTCAGCCTGGCCAGCAATCGAGGCCTATTGGGAGGCCGGCCAGCCGGCCAGCGAAAAGTACCCCAGGAGGTTGGCCAGCCAGGCCCGCCCCACCCCCCCAATCAGGGCCTATGGGGGGGCAGGGGGGAGGGGGGGGGAGGCAGCAGGCCAGGTAAGGGGGCAATGGGAGGGGGGGGGGCGCCAAGGGGAGGGGCCGCGGGTGGTTGGAGGGAGCCAACCAGGGTCCAGAGGAGGATGATTGGCTGCCGCAGTGCCCGTCATAGTGACCAGTCATTCCGGTCGGTCTGCCGTTAGGGTCACTGGGCTTTCATATATATAGACTAGAGGCCCAGTGCGCGAAATTCGTGCACAGGGTGCAGGGGAGGGCCTCAGCCAAGCCTGCGTCCTTTCACAGTCCAGGAGCCCCCAGGGGATGTCCAACTACATTTTTTAAAAATCACCCTGTACTTAATTTTCCTAACACCTCCTTTTAAACTCCCCTCACTCTCACATTTTCCTGGCCTCACCCCATTTTAGCATCCTTCTCTTTCCTGCTTTCTTTCCCTCCCTCCCTTTGAACCTCCTGCAGCCCCTCTCCCTCCCTCCCTCCCTCCCTCCCTCCCTCCCTCCCTCCCTCCGCCCTTCTCTCCCTTCATTCCCCATGTCTGTCTCCTTCTTACTCCTCCAACCCTCCCCCCCCCCCCGCATTCGCCTTTCCCTTGTGAGCCTGAACCCTGCCTCCCCCCCTCCTTCCCTATTATTACCCGCCTCTGCCCCCCGCCATGTTCACTGGTTTCTCTTTTAAACCTTCCCCTTTCCTCTCTGGGACCTGCTTCCAGCCCCGCCTGAGCGCACTTTGATATTAAAGCTTCCGTTCAGGGGGTGTTAACCCCCAGCCCCGGGCCCAGCCCTGGCCAGGCCAGGCCTTTGCTGCCCTCCCTTCTCCGGCCTCCCCACCGCCGTCCTCCTCCTATTCTCTCCCTGGGACACCCCAACTTCCAGTCAACAAAGTACACTTAATGTGCCACCAACCTAACCCTGGCCAGTATCTTTGGGGTCCAGCCCTCGGGGACAAAAGCAGTACCCTCCTTAGTGTCCGACTCCGCCCCAGCTAAGCTGCGCCTCCCCTTCCAGCGCAGGGCGTCCAGCCCAGCGAGGGTGGCCGAGGCCCACACGGCCCGGGCGCTGCTGCCAGAGCAGGAGCACCTCCACCCAGAAGGCCTTGGACCGTCCACCCCTCCATCCCAATGGCCCGTGCCTGGGGCCACCGCCTTCCTCCCACGTCTAGGCGGGGCTCCCCGCTCCGCGCTGCCTGCGCGCCTGCGCACCTGTGCCCCGCCCCTCACCAGCACAGTTGCTTCACCCCCCGCGGTTGCCACCCCTTCCCGTGTGCAGCCCCACATTTCCTTCCCTTTTCCATTCCTGCATCTTTTTCTTGTTCCCTTTCTGTATTTCTGTTTCTCCTCTCAGCCTGTCTGCATGCAGACCTGCCTTCCTCTACCTCTTCTTTCTTATCCCCCCCGCTATCGTATGCTATCCTACCTACCCCGGGCCTCACAACTGCCTGAGCAGAGGTGAGGACGCAGCCTGCTGAACAGTCATTATGTGATGGCATCCCAGATAATTTGCATATTCCTCTATTATTAGTATAGATAATTGGTCATATATACAAAGTAGATTATATATATGTGTGGAATTAAAACTGAATAAAATAAAAGAGAAGTCAGACTGCAAAAAAAGGGAAGTATAAGAAGTCAAAAATCATGTTCCAATCATACACTACAACTTCACAACTAAGGAAAACTCGACTGTGGAAAGGCAAAGTAAGTTACATGCAGAGCAAAAACCCAAACCAGAACCCAATGCCTCTGTAACAGTCACTATCAAGTCCAAAGGTACCTTTCAAGTTCTAGCTCTACTACCTATTAGCCTGACAGGACTCAAAACCATTCAGCTTCTTAAAATACCAATTCCTATAAATGAAAGATTTTCAGACTACCTAACAAATGATTAGGACCAAATACACAAATCCCCAACATCCCGAGGAATGTTTGAAGAGAGAAGTGCTGTGTCTACAGAAGTACTAAGGAATTAGTATATTCCCTTTTAAATATTCCTTGTGTTAAAAAACAAAAACAAAACTACACACACACACACACACACACACACACACACACGTTTCTATATAACTTCTCAGGGAAAAAAATGAAAAGGTTGTGATGAAGCTAAATCAATCTCCTTGCAAAACTCAATTTAAGGTCATGTCACAGAATATTAAATTTACCTATCTTCAATCTGTGAGGTAAATCACATAAACACCCTTTCTGCTGACAATCCAGGTCTGAAGTGACAACAAGTTCATTTCTGGACTCAGACCGGACACTGGTCTATTCATCAGTGGAAACACTCCAGACGTACATAAATGGTGCCTGAACAACAGAGAGCATTTTCCTATAGAGCCAGAGCAGATTTCTGTGAACATTCAATAACAAGAAACCAGTTAATCACCCAAATGTTCAGAGGGTATCTCCAAAGTGCACTAAAAGATTAAATGCCAATGTAAGAAGTCAGTTATCAAGGCAGAACCTACACTTTTTTAGATAAGAAGTTTTATAGCCCAGTGGCTTGGTCAGGGGTTGGGGGTGGAGCACTGAGTGTGGGGCATTCAGATTGGGTTGGGAGGAGACAGAAAGCTAATTATAAGGACTTTTCTCCTTCAATAAGGAAGCAACCAACTAACAAAGTGGCAACCATTTTGAGGCCACCAAGAGATGCTGGCTAAGCGCATGTTTTGATAAACTTTAGGATATTCCCAAGAACAAACCAGACAAGGAGCCTTAAATTTCCTCACTGGGAACAGCTGCTGGCACTTTCCACCTTGCCTGCCACTGGCACATGCCTTGACTTTAAAAGATTTGACAAAAGAGTTATAGCCCTGAACTTCCTCGACTTTAATTAAACTTGGCGTCCACTTCTGAAAAATCCTCAAGTTTTAATTTTGTTTTGTAGTCCCACTAATGCTTTTAAATGAGAGATGCTGTGAAAAGGGGAAGCAAATTCTTTGCAGCTGTGTTTGAGCATCCTGCCAACTGAAGCACAGGAAGAAGCTCTCCCATGTTAAAAATTTCCAACTGGGAGATTTACAAAACAGCAAGGGAGAACGGATGGTGGGGAGGAAGACATGCAAGGGAAAGATCTGCAAAAGGCTCCCTTTTTTGTTTTTAAGTCCCAGGAGCCTTTAGAGGCTGTCATGCTTCAACGACTGCTACCCCCTCCCACTTTACCCCCTTTCTAAAGCCATCGTCCTTTCCATACAGGCTTCCAGATAGAGGTGCATATTCTGTAGAACTACTTCTTAGCTGTTCCTTTATTTTACTCCCATCTCCCCAGGCCTCCCCAACAGTCATTCTGTCACAACTGGATAATGGAAAGAAGCTTAACAGGGAGGTAGCAACCATTTTCCTCCAACTAAATGAAGTCCTGAACTTAAGCTGCACTTCTAAGAAGGAAATGACAATCATTTTGGCAAATGAATTTTTTAGTTTCTATTAGCAGCAGCAAGATAACCATTGTCAACAATAGCAAAAGCTCAAAAATGAGCTTTTTGGTTGTGTTGTTAAAGGTCTTATGTGGGAAAATCTAGCTATGCCATTATGAAAAGCTAATTCAGGTCAAATGCACCATCTGAGAGGGTTTGGAGATACTATTTTAAATTTCTGTATCGGTTATGGTAATAGGCTTTGCAAAGAAGGAAAAAAGTGGTGGTCACCACCCCTTATCACAATTTCCAGTAAGCAGGTAGGCAGTTAGGAGCAAAGGTTTCATTATCACCCACCATCCATCCACCCTGGCCACCAAGAGATGCGGGGAGAGTGGAAGGCCATAACCCCACTATGGCCAGAGAGTATAAATGACTGAATCCCTCTACAACTCTGGCGTTAAGTTCTGACTCACTAGCATTCTGGAAGGCTATGTCAATGTGCACTCCATGGAACCAACTTTCCTCCTGCTGAATCCTCGGATGAATAGAGCTTATTCCCAGGGCCCCAAGTAACACAACATCCTCAGGAATGTAGGTAAAATACATAGCCCTCCAGGTATGAGCACGCACACAGCCCAATAACAGTCCTATCCCATATCTAGATGATTGTACAATAACAAAGAAATGTTAGACTAACAGCCGGGAGGCCCTCTAAGGTCCTCAGTAATGAGACCAGAATAAAATCTCCTTCCTACATCACAGCAGACTTTTGAAGACAGGAGAGCCAATGAAATGTCCTCCCACAAAGAATTTCAACAGCATGGGCTCACCAGAAAGCTCACCAGAACCAGTGTGCTCCACTCTCAGAGTATTCCAAGTCTGTTTCCATTTTACTATCATTTGAAACCTGACTCTAAGAACAATGTTCTACCTGGACTATTTCACAACTGACACACTTACAGTTGGTTATGATTCAGGCGCTCCTCTCCCAGTTGCTGGCATCCCCAGGCCTTTTGCTTCCCTTCAAGCAGATTTCTAAGCCAACCACTTCTATGTCTATGTGGGAAAAGGCACTTGGTGCTACATCGAATGCTAGTGAGCTGCTCCCCTCAGTTTGTGTTGTGTTTTGTTTTGTTAGTGGGTGGAGGACACTGAGGTCAGGAAAATGATACTCCAGAAAGCTCAGGGACTCTGGACACATTTTTTATGTTCAGTGTTCAGCTCACCATCTCTCCTTACAGTCAAAGGAGAACACCTTGATTAATAGTTTGTCATCCAGCAATTTGTAATGTGCCTGTATTATTCCAAACTCTCCCTCAAAGCAGCTTAAGAAAAGAGACACTGATATATGCAGGTTTGGAAGGGAATGCCTATCATGTAGGGGGCACACTTATTAAACACCTCCTCTTTGCTCATTGGGGCACCTACATCCCATTTTACAGTGGAGAACACTGAGGCTGCCTTTAGATGAGGCTCAGTGATCTTCCAGACACTCAGCTGGGAAGTGGCAGGGTGGACACTCAGTGGCCAGCTGCCGTCCTTACTTAGATCGGTAAGTCCTTAGTTACAACAATTACAACAATAAGTCTCTGGGGGTCATGAAGCGACGTTCACGTGAATGAACAAACACAAACACACCCACACACAGACCACGTGCATGCCCATACATACTTGCCTGAGTATGTATTCACAAAACCGTTTTAAAACACTGAGAATACAGTGTTTTCAAACAAACTAAAATTAAGAACACATTTTTGCTTCAAGATAACTCAATAAAAGCAGAAGCGGCTTTGATAAAAGATTCCTAAAGCTCAAAATATACAACACCCTAGCCAGAAGTAGGTTGGGCAATGGGGTTTCCTGAAGCGCAACCAAGCACTACTAGGTGGGGAACAATGACCATGAAACTGCTGTTTCCTTGTGAGGCCCAGCAAATTAGTCCTTCCCCCAGGGGGACGGGATGTGAAGCTCTCTCTCTCTGCTATTTCCCTGCTCATGGCTACTATTCCAGGGTGAGTGTGTGTGATGGTAATGGGATGGTGTCGAGAAGTAAAAAGTCTAAACTGATATTTGTATTTGTTCTCTGTTGAAAGTTCACTATAAGTAAGAATTAAAATATACTTGTCAAGAGACCATTCTCTCCCCTCAAAAGAGCCCTTTAAAAGAGATGCAGAAGGATCCCCAAATTCTGCTTAATCAGCACAAATACCACATGGGATCCACTGGACCCATTTGTCCTCTTGGGCTCCAGATGCTTTGTAGAGTGAAACGTGGAGACATAAAGGAATTAAGAAGAGTATATGTGGCAGATATTTAAGATAAATCTAATCAGTACTGACCTATAATTTGGAGAACCTGCACCCTGTGCCATCTTTTTCATGAACATGGGAGAGCACTCTGGGACCTTTCCAGCTGGGAGGAAGGAAACACCATTATTTATCCCATTGGCTCAGAGACCTGACAAGCTCCACTTTTAAAACCTTTACAGCCTGTCTCTGTCACTCCCAAGATGGCGGACCTACTGGGCTCCATCCTGAACTCCATGGAAAAGCCACCCAGCCTCAGTGACCAGGAGACCCGGCGCAGGACCTGAGAGCAGGCTGCCTACCTGAAGAAACTACAGGAGCAAGAGAAACAACAGAAAGTGGAGTTTCGTAAAAAGATGGAGAAAGAGGTGTCCAATTTCATCCAAGACAGTGGGCAGATCAAGAAAAAGTTTCAGCCGATGAACAAGACAGAGAGAAGCATACTACACGATGTGGTGGAAGTGGCTGGCCTGACATCCATCTCCTTCGGGGAAGATGATGAATGTCACTATGTCAGAATCTTCAAAAAGGAGTTTGCACCCTCAGATGAAGAGCTAGACTCCTACCATAGTGGAGAGGAGTGGGACCCCCAGGAGGCTGAGGATAAACGGAAGCTGGAGGAGCTGACCCAGCGGCAGGAGGAGGAGGCAGCTCAGCAGGGACCCGTGGTGGTGAGACTACAAGGACAAGTACAGCCACCTTATCGGCAAGGGGGCAGCCAAGGATGCAGCCCATGTGCTACAGGCCAACAAGACCTACGGCTGTGTGCCCGTGGCCAACAAGAGGGACACACGCTCCACTGAAGAGGCTATGAATGAGAGCTGAGCCAAGAAGCATCTGTGGCAGAGTGGGGAAGAGTTGCCACCTACCTCCTAGGCACCCCAGCTCTCTGGGGCAGGGCAGGGCAGGGCAGGGCAGGGCAGGGCAGGGCAGGGCAGGGAGGGACAGGCTGCTGCTATTAAAACCCATTCTGGAGCCCCAGCTCTGAACCACCTCCTAACAGCTATCACTTAGGCTGGAGGAAGCATATGTTTGATTTGTCACTGTTAGAGTTTGGATATGTATGTGGGGTGTGTGTGTGTGTGTGTGTGTGTGTGTGTGTGTGTGCGCGCGCGCAAGAGAGTGAATGCACAGGTGGGTATTTAATCTGTATTGTTCTGTTCTCCTTGGAACTTTCTTCCCCATGGGACTGGGGTTACTTTACATTCAATAAACACTGTTTGACCAAAAACAAAAACAAAAAACTATACACACTGGCCTCCACCAGTGCCCTCCAGCTTCAATGAAGCATGACTTTCAGAAAGACCCCTGAAGCTGAGAAGGGGGCTGGAAATAAATCACATTAAAACAAAAGGAGGGCTGGGACAATTCCACACTATCCAGTGAAAGACCATGGATATATGTCCCAAACGCATGAGTGTCCAGCCCAAAAGAGACTGGACATGCTGCCATGGCTATCCCAGGTCAACAGCCACTGATGGGCCCTGCAGGGACACCCACTAATTGATTGGAAAGTGACCTGTCCAGTGGGTCTTTCTGTAGCCAATAAGTAGCCTTAACCTCTGTCTGTAACCACGGGTAGAAATGAAGGCAATTCCCAAAGCAGTATCACTTCACAAAATAAATCCCACAGCACTGAATCCAGAATGTTACTGTACAGCTATCTGGAGTCCCAGCTGACAATCCCATATTTATTTGGAGCAGGGAGGATGATTAAGGCTTTAAAATTCAATTACAATTATGGAACTCTGAAAAACTTACTAAAAGAATGAATCCAAACCTACATTTGAGATGCAGAACTAAAGAGACAAGAATTCAGAGCCCCCACCTTGTCCAAAAGGGGGTCAGCCCCACAACACAGACTGGATCAGTGACTGTTAAAGACAAGGACTGGCTGCATTCAGCCAACATTATAAGAACAACCAACTGGTCCTGTTCCTTAGTCTTGTGCTTTTAAAGGACGGTCGATGTGCCAACTATTTTAAAGCTCTAACACACTAATTCTGTAAACAATAATGGCTACAGCCTGCACAATGCGCACTGGAATGGATTCCTCAACTTGGCCTCATCACTTATGCAGCTGATGAAACAAACACTGACAGCTTTTTTGCATTTGTAAAGGCCCCACAGCAGCTGTGGTGATCCCACCATAGAGCAATGAATTAAGCCTGAAACCCAGCTGGGTCTGAACAGAAGCCTTTTCTGCACAATACAGCAAGACTATCATTGTTAACCTAGGCATTATTGGGAAATATTCTGCATTACATTATAGGGCAGTTCTAACTCAATTTTTAAAATTAGCTCTAATAAGCAATTTTAGTAGGAGGGATGTGGCACTTGCTTTTAAAAAAGCACAAGTATTTGTACAGGTTATAGGTACACCACACAAAGGCAGCTTGGCAGGACAGATTTCCAGTTAAACAATGCAAAGTTTAAAACAGTAACTCCTTCTTATTCATACACACACATTCATGCATACACACTCACTTACATCTACCTTCCAAATTGAAGAAGGTAGGTATATAACCTTGAAACTTCCTGGTTATTTGACCACTACATAAAAAATATGGAATATAACTCCCCATTAGGTAAGCCAAATCCATGACCTAAGCACAAGAGTCAATTTGGAACAGAATGCTGTACTTGAAAAACTGTAGTGTGACAAAGCATGATTAATATCATTGGGAAGGACATTTTTTTACACTGAACTTGAGAGCACTCTGTAATAAATAAAATTCCAAATGCTGACAGACACACCAGGAACCTCAAGAAAAGGCCCAGACATCCATACCAAGATGCTCACTCCTCCCAGAGATGTAGAGCATGCACTCCCCACTTCTCAAAATGCTTTGGGACACCCTCAGGCCACGTGAGTTTTTCAACACTCAGCCTCTATTGCCTCATACTTTCCCTGAACACTTCAAAATGAGCCAAAAGTGCCTGACTTAAATAAGAGGCCAATCTCATCTCAACAATTTCACACCAACTTGGGAAAATAAATCTGGTAAAAATCAGAAAAATCAAAAGAAAACATGGTCCCTAACTGGTTTGGCTCAATGGACAGAGCACAGGCCTGTGGACTGAAGGGTCCCGGATTTGATTCCAGTAAAGGGCATGTACCTTGGTTGTGGGCTTGACCCCAGTTGGGGGCGTGCAGGAGGCAGCTGATCGATGTTTCTCTCTCATTGATGTTTCTAACTCTCTATCTCTCTCCCTTCCTCTCTGTAAAAACCAATAAAATATATCTTTAAAAAAAAGCAAATAATACCAACCAAAATACCGAACATTGATAGTCTAACTTACTTAAAAAAAAAAAAAAAAAGAAAAAAGAAAACCTGGCACCATCCCTCCTCCTTAAAAGAATTCCATTTCTTAAAAGAATTCACTAGGAATGGCCTTTTTTTTTAAGTATTTTTTCATTTAAGTAAAGCAGGTTTGGAGGGAGCAAGAAAATCAGGGAGAATTTCTAGGTAGATAGTTCTAGTACCCATAGTGCTTTGCCAAAAAATGACAACATAGCTAACCATAAGTAAAAAAAAAACAAACAGGAAAATAGTTCTTCGTCCTTCTCTGCACTCCCAGAGGAGCCAGCATTTTAAACTCTACCTCTCCCAAAACTATGTGGTAAATGCTATGCGAAGATGCATCTGAAGACCCACAACTACAGTCAAAAACACCTGAGTCCCAACAAAAAGTAACTCACCCCATGATGAAATTCCAAGTCCCACCTTTTTTTCACACTTAAGCAAATGGAGCATCTGGTTCTAGCATAAATGTGTGGCAACAGTGTTTACAGTGTGCAAAAGGACAGAAGAAATAAGACCACTTTTGGGCACCCACACACATAGTGAAGAGGGCCAGTCAGGCAGGGAGGAAAATGAGAATCCGCCCCTTAAAGGCAAGGCAACTGCCCAGAAGCAGAGAGTTCAATATGGCACTGCTGAACAGAACAGAGGAGGCTCAAAAACAAAAGCTGAGAGTAACAGCTTAGCAGGTTAGTAAAACAGCGGTAAATAAATTTAGTAATAATGCATGTGCACAATTTTCTAATTCAGGGTATTTCAAGAGTAGGGCAAACATCAACCTCACAAAAAACATATACATAAATACTCATAGCAGCATTATTCATTAACAGCCAAAAGGTGGAAACAAACCCACATGTCTATCAGCTAATGGATGGATAAGCAAAATGTGGTATGTCCATACAATGAAATATTACTCGGCCCTAAAAAGGAATAAAGTACTGCTATGTGATACAACATAAACAAACCTTGAAAACATTATGCTAAGTGAAAGAAGCTAGTCATAAAAAGCTATCTATTGTATAATTCAATTTATATGAAGTGTCTAATACAGGCAAATTCATAAAGCAGAAAGTAAATTAGTGGTTACCAGAGACTGGGGGAACTGGGATGAAATGACAAGTGACTGCCAACGGGTGTGGAGTTTCTTTTTCAGGTGATGAAAATGTTCTAAAATGAATGGTGATGATGGTTGCACAACTCTAAATATACTAAAAACCACTGAATTGTTAAGAGGAAAAAAAATTGTATTTGCATCCAAAGTCACTCAGGGAAAGACAGATGCCTAAATTGCCTTTTATCTTGAACTACCACTGAAACACGCAAAGAAAAATAGTTGAACTTCCCAAAGAACTGGAATAAGTTGGGGATATAAGAAGAGTTTTTTTGTGTGTATTTTTTTTTTAAAAAGGCTAAGAGGACTGCCACTTTGCTAAAGATACAGCAGAAAGGACATATACTAAGAATATATATACTGTTAGTTAGACTATAAAGTGCCATGCCATGAGGCGGAACTTTAATTTCCCAAAAAATAAAAACTGCAACTTTAGCCTTCCTATTCTCCTAAAGCTATCTATAGCATGGGCTTTAAGTGAGTGAGAATCAACCATTTAAACATATTTATTCAGTGTCAACCACCAACTCAGACAAGTCCCTTAGTTTTAAATCTATCTTTGAATTCATAAATTGGGCAGAAAGCAGTTAGGAGAAAACTCCAAAGGCAAGCTTATCACTTTTTTTAAGGTATTACTTAACACCTTTAAAAATCGTTTGCCCTGGCCAATTGCTCAGTGGTTAGAGCATCAGTCCACAGACCAAAGGGCTGTGGGTTCAATCCCGGTGAAGGGCATGTACCACGGTTGCAGTTAGATCCCAGGCCCTGGTTGGGGCACATGTGGGATGTGTCTCTCATGTGGATATTTCTTTCTCTCTCTCTCTCTCTCCCCGCCACCTCCCTTCCACTCTCAAAAAATATATATAATAATAAAATAAATGGAAAAAATATCCTCGGGTAAGGATTTAAAAAAAAAAAAAAATCTTTAACACCCAGCAGAGAGGATTATTTGCTGTTAATGGGAGAAAACAAAAGTGACCATGAAGCACCATCCCAGTCCTATACCTGATGCCTGTCCAGAGAAAGAAGCAGTTATGCCTGGGCAAGGTGTTCTGTTCTTTACTGAGATGACCTCTATAGACAAAAAAGAATTCCTCTTTCAATATGTACCATTAAGGTCTTCGTTTGTATTAAACAACTGTAAGCAAACAATGTTTGACTGTAAAAGCTTTTGCAAGTCCAAAATAATGGCCTTACTAGGTAAACTGACTGTTCTTTATAATCATCATTTATACTCCCCCAAGAGGCTTTGCCTATTGCTCCAATAAATTCTGGAAAGAAATAACATGACAACTGCAGCAAGTCTCATAGAAGGAGGAAAGGAAAAAAGGCCAGTTGAGTAGAAAATGTGTTTCATTTTAGGCGGTGTCAGTGTTGGGGTAGCAATCACATCACTCATTTGGTGCAGGGAGTAGAATTAGAAGGAAGAGAAAAACACACCACTTTTTAGCTTCAGATATTTCCAAATCAGACCCATCCTCCCCAACTCCCATGCTTTTCAGCTTACCAGGGTCATAAGAAAACCCACTTTAATAGCATCATTAGAGTTCTGATTTATCACAAGTACAACGGACTGTGCTTCTCATCTGGATAAGAATTTGGTATAAGAGGAAGCTTTGAAGTCCTAGTGGTAGCAGGAATTTCTGCAGGACTAATTGATGTTGTTTATATTGAGCTGGGCTGTGGGGGCGGGTGGAGTCCAATTGAACTGAGAGAAGTATTCCCCAACCCCTTGAACAGGAGCGTTGGCCCATAGCTCAGATATGCCCAGAGCCTAGACTCTGGGACTATCAGGCAAGCCAAATGTGTTCTTTATTTTAAAGGAGTTTTCCATTCACTCTGTTAACCACCTTTCAGATTCCAGCTAAGTTTAAACCACAATGGTCTGGAATTCTAACAGTAGTTTTGAGGATTATGATACAGAATGAGTATTTGAAAACATTTTTTAAGACACAGAACGCTGACTCATGCTGTAACATCTATCAATCGCCCCCACTAAAAAAAAGAACTTCATTATTAAATCCAAATCCTTCATGGCCCCTTACACTGTGGAAAAAAGTAATAAACTGTATTGGCATTCAAACAGAAATTTGATCTCTGTCACTTGAGTATGTCATCACCACTGGGGGATTACTTTCATGCATCTTTAAAATTCTTTCAGATTAAAATTCTGTCAGGATGTCAATACCAATACTACCTAACAAAACTTGCCTTTAATTTAAGTTTTAGGTCAAGTTTTCAAAGCTAAAAACAAAAACCTACTGAGCCCAAACACTGCTGGGTTGAGAAGGACAACTGCTCACTGCCCATATTTTAATCTGGTTGTCACTTTTTGGATTTAGAAAGTGAACTTAAGTCAGATCAAAGCAAAAATTATTTGCTCCAAGGATGGCTGCTCATTATGGCCTTAATTCCTTTTTGGAATGCGGTGTGGTATATATAAGTATATAAAACAAACAACCAGAATATACCTGAGGTATTTAATTTAATGGTCTTCCAAGCCAGAGCCAAATGAAACCTTTGTAACCATACAAACCCCACCCCTCACAAATGAGGCCAAAATCACATATGAGAGTCTGGGTCACCTTAAAGTATGTTATGCCCACACACAAAAAGTATCCCATAAATATAAAATATGTAATTGTACAATTATACAGACTCTCTTCTTCCCTTTGCTACTACAATCATTCTGACTAATAACACATTGTGTGCTTAAGGCAATTTTCTTTACAAAGTGCTTTCACATATCTTATCTCATTTAGTTCCAATAATCTGAGAGGACAAGGAAAGAAAACAGAAACTAAAATAAAACTCAACTGACATCTTTACAACTCATTACAAGTGCTTTTGTATTGGTTTTTAAAAGCAAACAAACAAACAAATCCTCTGGCTTCACACATACTACCTGTGGGACCATAAATTAGTACAGCCTTTCTCCAAGAAAGCAATGTGGTAAGAGGGTTCTGAACATAAACACAGGCACTTCTGAGTCAGTAATTCCACTTTGAGTAAATTGGGATTAAGTGTCAAAAGACTCAGGTAAAGCATACTGCACAGGTGATTTTATGCAACAGCCCCCAAACTGTGAAAAGGCCATCAAAAACAGACAAGGCAAGGAAAACTGTCAGGTACAGAGTCAGGTGCAGAATCATATTTTAATAACTAAGATATAAATGCAAAAAGCACACAACAGAACAGCACTTGAGTAGAAACCCATATATATATATATATATATATATATATATATATATATATAAACTATTTTTCTACAAGTATAAGAATGTTGGTGTGCAATTACCATGGTTTTCTATCTTTGTGTAAGCTGCCTGATTTGAATGATTCCTTATCTATCTCTCTATATAAAAGCCTAAGTGACTGTTCGACCATTTGACCAGTAGCTATGATGCCCACTGACCACCCGGGGTCAGACGCTCAACACACAGGCATGGAAACATGGAACAGGTTGATGAATCTCAGTGGGAAGAGGGAAGGGGGGAGGGCGGGAAGAAATTAACCAAAGATCTTATATGCATACTAGAGGCCCAGTGCACAGATTGGTGCACTGGTAGGGTCACTCAGCCTGGCCTGTGGGGATTGGGCCGAAACCAGCAGTCCGACATCCCCAGAGGGTCCCCAGATTGTGAAAGGGTGCAGGCCAAGCCGAGGGACCCCCACCGGTGCACAAATCCGTGCACTGGGCCTCTAGTAAATAAATTTAAAAATTTTTTTGCAAAAGGGAAAAAAATGAATTGGCCTAATTAGGTATAAGGATTACATGTAGCTTTTTACTTTTCTGTGAAAATGAACCAATTACTGCAGTTATGGAGAATACGCCTGGCAGAAAGAAACATCTCCGAAAGAGATGTCCACAGCCCCCTCTACTGTACCCAGGGCTGGATTTCATGTCCTGGTATGTCACTGATAAAACATGCAACCCCAGGCAGGTCACCTAACAGTCAGTACTAAACACCTCAGGTTTTCTCAGCTATAAAACTCATTAGTTAAGCCCTGGGCTGTGTGGCTCAGTAGGTTGAAGGTCATCCTGAACACCAAAAGGTGGTGGGCTCCATTCAAGTACGGACACGTTTTTCTCTCTCTTTCCCTCCCTTCCTAACCTCCCAAATCAATTAAAAACAAACAAACAAACAAACAAAAACTCATTAGTTAAGCTCATCTTTTTCTTCTAGATCCATAGTAATCCTCTTGCACCACTAGTTTTTTAAATACTCCGTAATTCAACAAATATTCCTCAACTGTGATGACTTATAAAATTGAGCCCCTATTCTTGAGGGGTTAATAAGGTAAGTGACATGTAAACAATAATTCCAGCACCTAGAGGTAGATGTGAGGAATCAGGTCAACAAAGAAAGGGGGCTTGGCTCTGCCTAACTGGGGAAAGGCTCTTCAGGTAATCTGTTCAGTGAGCAAGTTGAGGAACCAGGACATGAAAAGACTAATAGCCTGGGCTCAGCTGAACTGAAATGGGCGACAGAATAGGCCCAAGATAGGTCTAGAAGGGCTTTTTACGCTGTGTTGACAATAAAAGTTGATTTAGACTTGACCCTGAGAGCCACTGAAGGGATCATGATCAGATTTTCAATATCAAGGATTATTGCTCCAGGATCCAGTTTAAACATCTCTGTGCAGACTCAGTGCCACTCTAAACTTAATTCTCACTTTCTAATTCACACCCCCCTCCCCCGACAAGTATGCAAGTCAAGTGTTGAATAATACAGAAGAGATTCAACAACGAACAGAGGGGAGCTAGCTAGGTAGCTCAGTTGGTTAGAGGTCTTCCTGATATGCCAACTTGTGGGTTCAATCCCTGGTCAGGGTACATACAAGAATCAACCAATGAGTGCATAAATAAGTGGAACAATAAATCAATGTTTCTCTCTCTCCCTTCCTCCCTCTCCCTCCCCCCCCCCCTCCCTCTCTCTCTCTCTCTCTCTCTCTCTGAAATCAATAAAGAAAAATAAAAAAAAACAGAGTTTAAGGGTGGGAAGCGATTACATCACCTTCTAATCTTTAAAGCCTTGTTCTATATCCCAAAATACATTTTAGAATATCTTGCCATTCATTTGGTTAATTAAGAGGCAAAGTATAGCCCTGACTGGTTTGGCTCAGTGGACAGAGCGTCGGCCTGTGGACTCAAGGGTCCCAGGTTTGATTCCGGTCAAGGGCATGTACCTGGGTTGCGGGCACATCCCCATTAGGGGGTGTGCAGGAGGCAGCTGATTGGTGTTTCTCATTGATGTTTCTGACTCTCTGTCCCTCTCCCTTCCGCTCTGTAAAAAAAATCAATGAAATATATTTAAAAAAAAAAAAAAGAGGCAAAGTATAGCCCTGGTCAGTGTGGCTCCGTTGGATGAGCAATGTCCCATGCACCAAAGGGTCACTGGTTCATTCTCAGTCAAGCATATACCCAGGTTGTGGGTTCCATCCCATTGGGGCTAGTATGGGAAACAACCAATCAATGTTTCTTTCTCTCTCTCCCCCTCCCTTCCCCTCTCTCTAAAAATCAATTTTTAAAAATTTAAACACACACATATACACAATAGAGGCAAAGTACAGAATTCAATTGATTCATTTATTTCTGAGTCAGCTAGGAAGGCTGTCAGCAGGCCCGATGTCTCCAGATTGATGACTTCCAACTGTGTAAAAATACTTTAAGAATTTGTGTAGGAGTATGCAGTTTATGGAGTGATTTCATATCAAAAATCTCGCTGGCTCTCCCAGCAACAAGCCTGTGAGGTACATGGACAAGTGTTCCAATGAGGAAGCAGCTCAGCAAGGTTATGTGCCTTGCCATGGGTCACAGAGCCAGTATACTCACTGTAAGGCCAAACCGTGAGCTCAGCTCATATTCCCAATCTTGTCCATTACCCCATAGGTGCTCTATGAAAAGGGTGGGACAAAAGTAGATTTACAGTTGTAAGCATGTAACACAGAGTTTATTATTGTATTATTACTTATTAACTATTGTATTATTTTCCATAGGAACAACTGTAAGCCTACTTTTGCCCCACCCTGTATTCAAAACAAGCCTGTTCACATCTGAGGCATTACATTTCTGAAGCCCATGCACTAGTAATAAGGCATCTATATAGAGCACAAAACTCTCCAAGTTTTAATAATGTCTATATCCAACTGCTGCTTAACAGAATAAACATTTATTCAGTCCCCTTTCTATAAACCTATGGAAAGAATAAATGCAAAAAACACATGCTCAGTCCTAATCCCTTCTCATTTCCTCCTGGCACCTGTTTCTGCCCCCACAGGCACCAAACACTTTAACAGCTGGCAGAAATGAGAACCAAGAGATAACACACTCAACCATTGTAGATGCAACCCTAACCAAAATGTGGTTAGGAAATAATGGAGAAAGAACCACCCAGATGTAAAAAGAGAGCAATAACACAGGGTGCCAAAAAGATCTCCCACATTCTGGATGATTCCACCATTACATACCTGGGCTGCTGTCCCAGTAAACTAGAAAGTCTCCTGATGGGAAACAGACACACAAAACCCACTCCTCTCACTCCTCCCCCCATCCCAAAAAACTATTGATGGAAAAGAATTCCTGGTTGCATTGGAGGAAATATGTGCAGGGAAGGGCAAAAATGTGACTACTGTATTTAGTTTATTAACCTTCTAGGATTCATGGTAACTAAACACTGCTGTTGATAATATTTCAAAGCTCACTGGTCTTCCTCTTCATGGGTGGTGGAGCCTGACCGACTTACAAAATTAGAACTTAAAATCCAATTTAGGCTTTTTAGGCTGTACCAGCTCTCAAGAACAGCTCTCAAGAATTTCTGCCAGTAGGGTTCCCCTTTCCAACACCCTCACACATCCTATGAATATGTGAGTAATTATGTATAATGTTCCCATTACTCATGCTGCTTCATTAACATATCTGGACAGCCTTTGTTTACCGGAAGGCCCAGACCCTGGTGAGGATTTGAGGGTAAATGATTTCCCACAGTGCCCCATGGTCCCCTAAGCAGCAAAGTCACAGGCAACAATGCAAGTGCCAGAAAAAGTATTGAAGCCTATTTGTTACAGCCCTACGAAATCAAATGGGTTCTCAGAGGCCTGGAGAGCTAGTGCAGCCTACACTGGCCCTCAGGTACAAGGGAGAGGGTGGGGTTGTGGACACATAAAAATACTGAGCACACAAGTATCCCAAGAGGTACTGGGATCTCAGTTCTTTTTCCAATGAGGACTCAAGGAGACAGCCAGCTGGGGATGAGAGGGTAGCTCCACCAACTGGTGTTTAAAAAATACAACAAACACAAACATGCTCTCAAGATGGATACACTCCTTCTGTTCCTGGAAGCCAAGAAACTGCCTTAACTTCCCCAACTTTCTCAAGCAAAAAATCTCTGCAAGGGCTGCCAGAGCCCATATTATGGCCCTTTCTCACCTTCTGAGGGGCTACAGCCATTAACTATCTGGCCAATATCTATTTGCTTCAGTTTTCTCTTCTGTAAAATGGTCTTAGCCTTTTTTTCTCATATGAACTCATTATGGAAACAATAAATGTGGATAGTTGTTCAGAACTGACGGGGTCTTCATTTAGGATTCTTTCAGGAGGGGTGGGTGTTATGTGGCCATGTAGAGTGTTTTCTACAATCCAAGCCCTTCTGGCATTTCTTCAAATGGCAGAGAGAGCCCTAGGAGAGAGGGCAGCATCCTCACCAGAACAATACAATCTGTGACAGGACACACAGTGATAAAAGAAACCCAGACACCCAAGGCCCGGGGTTGTAGTCCAGTTGCTCACTCAGGTGACCTAGACTTCCCCTCTGGGACAGGATCTCCATATACAAAACATAGGCCCATTCCCATCCCAGACATCCTAAGAGAACAAGAAAGATAAAAGCCATCGGCAAGGGGTGACAGGAACAGGAACTCCTAGAAGTAGACAGGATTACTGGACTAGGAGAAGCATAATGTTTTTACTCTGAATGAGAAATGAAGGAAAACCCCATTTTAAAAAGTGTGACACTGCCTGAGGTCCCAAAAAAGATAAAGAACTAAAAGGATAAGAAAAATCTCACTCAAACTTCCTACAAAAAAGTAGACAAGTAGCAATACTATATCAAAACCAGTTATCAGAGTTCCCACCTCCTGGGATAAAAGAAGAGTGCAATGATGGGGCAAGTATGAAAAAGGTTTATGCAGCCAGTCAGAGATTCTCTGTTATCATTGATGTTTCTAGCCCTCTCTCCCTCTCTCTCTGAAATCAATAAAAAATAAATAAGGAAGGAAGGAAGGAAGGAAGGAAGGAAGGAAGGAAGGAAAGAAAGAAAGAAAGAAAGAAAGAAAGAAAGGAAAGAAAGAAAGAAAGAAAGAAAGAAAGAAAGGGAATGAAAGAAACGGTTTATGGGAAAAAGGAACCAGAGACGCAAAGATGGCCTGGAAAGCAACTGAGGCTTGCAGGGGTGTCAGAGGAACAAAGAGAAGAACAACCTGAAAGATGGAAAGAAAAAAATAATTGATTCCAACCACTGAGCCGGGGTGACTCAGTGGTTGAGCATCGACCTATGAACCTGGGAGGGCACAGGTATTCACAATTTGATTCCACAGTGGGGGGTATGCAGGAGGCAGCCAATTAATGATACTCTCTCATCACTGATGTTCTCTCTCTCTCTCTCCCTTCCTCTCTGAAACCAATAAAAACATATTAAAAAAATAAATTTAAAAATAAAGTAAGTAAATAAATAAACAGATTCACTTTGTTTCATTAACAGGTAGGCTTAAGGATTTGAAATAGAACAGACCTTCAACAATATCTCCTAACTAAGAAAAAAAAGTTGCTGGATTACAAGATATAAGCTTTTGAATTCCATATAAATTAGGTGTAAAATCACTAATCTTTCAGCCCCCTACCAGCCATTGAATAGCACAATTTTTTTTTACTGTAAAAATAATACAAATTAACTCAAGAGGACCACTCTGAGCTATATTTCAAAGCATGAACTAGATAGGGTGTCTAGTTTAATGTTTCGGGATTAAGACTAAATACAATGGAAGCACTCTTATCAGAGGTGATAGGGACCAGAGTTGGTTAGCTACTATAAAGTCTGTCTGGCAGAAAACCTTAAAAAAAAAATAGTGTATGTATGTATATAAACATTTTAATTTAAACACACGAGTGTACTTTTTATTTTGTTGAGAAGGGAATGTGGGGATAAATGAAGTTTGGTTCTTAAAAGGGAATCAATGGCAATGTGCATGCAGAATTCTTAATAGATTTTCCCCCCAAGTCTTTTCAACGTTGGGCCCCCATCCTATATAATAAAAGGCTAATATGCGAATCGACCAGTGGAATGACTGGTCACAATGATGGGCACTGACCACCAGGGGGCAGACGCTCAATACAGGAGCTGCCCTCTGGTGGTCAGTGTGCTCCCACAAGGGGAGCACCACTCAGCCAGAAGCCAGGCTCACAGCTGGCGAGCACAGCGGTGGTGGCGGGAGCTCCCGCCTCCACACCGCTAAGGATGTCCAACCAACTGCCAGCTTAGGCCCACTTGGGGAGCAGGCCTGTCAGTCGGACATCCCCCGAGGGCTCCCAGACTGCGAGAGGGTGCAGGCCGGGCTGGGGACCCCCTCCCAGTGCATAAATTTCATACACTGGACCTCTAGTCTAATATAACAGCCTTATTTTTTTAACAAGTCACTTATAGCAAGTGTTCCCAAATCATTCATCTTAAATTTTCATAGAAACCAACTGTCTTTTCACACTCATTCAAAGGATTACATAATATTTAACTGTAATTGCAATAAGAAGACTAACTGGAATAACCAGATTTGGAAACAAACTGACACTTGGCAAGCTTTCTATGGGTGGGAGCCAAAGGGGACACAGGCACACACACCCCAGGGCTGCCCATTAGCCAGGAGTTTCACAGCCAGGATGTTCTGCAGCCAACAGGGCAAGTGGGTTGGAGAGGTAGTGGTTAGCAGAGCTGCTACTGTAATCCTAGGGGACACTTACATGTGGACCAGTAACAGTACAATTACATTTCCAATGTCTAAATTTCTTAGACTACAAAAATTTTAACCGTTCACATAAAAATGTCAAGTCTGGGTCTTGAGACCACCATGATCAAAGACAAACCACTTGATTAAAAATACTCCAGCCAGGCCAGTGTGGCTCAGTAGTTGAGCATCAGCCTATGAACCAGACGGTAACAGTTCCATTCTCAATCTGGGCACAGGTTGCAGACTTGATTCCCAGTAGGGGGCGTGCAGGAGGCAGCTGATGGATGATTCTCTCATCACTGATGTTTCTACATTTCTCCCTCTCCTTTTCTCTCTCTGAAATCAATAAAAACATATTTTAATACTTTTTTAAATATTCCAGTTTAGCCTTTACCAAGTGTTTTAATGTACTATAAGCTTAATGTGACTTTCCCATGTCATCATTGAAAGGAAGAAAAGGAAACAGTTCTATTTTGAATGTAACAGACACCTGTAATATACTCCAAAAGATTTTCTCTTTCTGAAGAAGGGAAATTTAAAATAACCTTCAGGCCCTGGCCAGTGTGGCTCAGTTGGTTAAGCATCATCCCATGCACCAAGAGGTTGCCAGTTCAATTCCTGGTCAGGGCACATGCCCAGGTTTCAGGCTTGATCCCTACTGGGGGGTGTGCAGGAGACAGCCGATCTATGTATCTCTTTCATCGATATTTCTCTCCCTTTCTTTTTCTAAAATCAATAAAAATATATTTTAAAAAATAAAATAACCTTTGGAGCAGGGAAGTTATTTCTGAGGCACTTGGAAGTGAGTCAGTAGCCCTCAGCCCAGCAACAGGAACTGGTTTAACCAACTATGAGAGAAGAAACAGCCAGTATACCATCAAAGTACCAAATACTTCTAGTTAGCTATTTGAGCCAATGACTATGGGGGATACACAAGTCAGATACTTCTCTACAGTAAAACAATAACCCAGATAACAATAACTGAAATTGGGTTATATTTGGACATAACTTATTTTTCTTTCAAATTGCAGAAACACACTTTGGACTCTTATCTTTACAGTATTCATTCCTTAATCATAGCTGCTAAGTTCCTTTGCCCTAAACCAGTGATGGCGAACCTATGACACGCGTGTCAGCACTGACACGCATAGCCATTTCTGATGACACGCGGCCGCTGAGGCTGCCGCATGCCGAGGATGAAACATTTGCTGCTCCTGAGGATGAAACATTTGCAAAATAATGTGTTTTCCTCAAAGTGACACACTACCCGAGTTATGCTCAGTTTTTTGGCGAAGTTTGACACACCAAGCTCAAAAAGGTTGCCCATCACTGCCCTAGACTTATGTGACAAAGAGAAAATCGCGTGAACAGCCCATGAAAGGAAAAACACAGCAATTAAATAATATGTACAAGTTTTTGGTCCCGGAACTGTAAAAAAAACCTGATTGAGTATAAAACAAGGTGGGGGGGAGGAAAGGCTCATAAATCCTACCATTATACTTTGGGGTACTTCTTTCTTTTTTCTTTATAATTTTATGTAATTGTTATTATAGTAAATCCTGCTATTGAGTCTTATAACAAATTTTTCCCAGTTTTTTAAGTCATACTGCACTTTTAAATCAGAAAATTAGATAGTTAACTTATGGCCTAGTACAGTGGTCGGCAAACCGTGGCTCACGAGCCACATGCAGCTCTTTGGCCCCTTGAGTGTGGCTCTTCCACAAAATACCATGTGCGGGCGCGCACATACAGTGCGATTGAAACTTCGTGGCCCATGCGCAGAAGTCGGTTTTCGGCCTGGGCGAGTCTATTTTGAAGAAGTGGTTCTAACGCCGAGCCACACTCAAGGGGCCAAAGAGCCGCATGTGGCTCACGAGCCGCAGTTTGCTGACCCCTGGCCTAGTGGTACAAATTCTGCTTGAGTGGTCCTAGAAATCAAACTCCCACCCTCCACGCTCCCGCCCAGCCCCACCCACCTCGCCCCGGTTCCCTGTCAGTTCCCTGTCTGCCAGCAGCCCAGCTCCTGCCCACACTGATGGCATCAGCCTGCTCACACCCGCTGACGAGCATAGAGTGATTGGGGCCGGCACCATCAGCGGGTGTGAGCTGCGGCTGCTGCCCCGATCCCCCCTCAGGAGCAGGGGGAGGTGGAGAAATGGCGCCATCAGCGGGTACTGCCCTGATCACCCCCACAGGAGCAGGGGGGGAGGTGGAGCTCTCAGGGGCGATCGGGGCCAGCAGCTGCCACTCAGACCTGCTGACAGCACCGAGCTATGGGGGCCAGCTCCGGGCAGCAGCAGCAGGTGCGAGCAGCAGCTCCAGCACCAGGAGCGGGTGCGAGCGGGGGCGGGACCATGGCGCATGGGAGCAAAGAATTTTCAGTAACCACCAGAGGCTCACCCCGATGACAGCAACTGGCGCCCCACCTTGGTCTGGCATCCCCGCTTCTTGCTCCACCATCCTGCCGCGGCCAACACCCGTCATGCTCCATGTTCCGCCGCCTGCTGCCAACGCCTGCTATGTTCCACGCGTGCCCCCTGGTGGTCAGCACACGTCATAGCGACTGGTTGTTTGGTTGTTCTGCTGTTCGGTCTATTTGCATATATTAGGATTTTATATATATAGATTCTTCCTAGGAATAGCAACTACTGGAAGGATGAGCAGAAAATACCTATAGAGCAAAACTTGCAACTGTTTCTATTATCCAAGAGGATTGGGGCTTTGAAAGGCAAATGTTTTTGGTTATCGAAGGTATTGTAGTGGAAGTTGTGCCCAGCACAATTAAGAGAGGGTTACACTGCAATTTATGAGTTTCTCAAAGATGTCATTTAATATGAATTATAACAATCATTTCTCCCAAAGTCTGCCACCTACAATCCCACCCCTAAACTCTGCTCTGCTACGGCAATAAACTAAATGGCAACACCGCAGGCATCTAAGGCTTTTGAGACCAACTGCAGGAAATGTGTTGCCTTCCACCAGCTCGAGTAATAATACCACATTATAAAGAAAGAGCATACTGTTTTATATCTTTCATGCACATCATCTCACATAATCTCAGAGAAAGTAAAGTGCAAAAGGCAGGTATTAATTTCTCTATTTTACAGAAAAGGAAATACTCAGATTGGGGCCTCTTCTCGTCTGGTTCAGAAGAACTAAGCCCAGAACATCTTAAGACTTAAGAATCCAGTTGCCTTCCAAGCACACAGTATCAATGACAAGTCTTCCCTCATTTGGCCCCCTAAAAAATATCAATAGGCATAGAGCTGGCACAGCAGAGGCCTCTCCCCCAACGGTATTGCAAGGCTTCCAGAAAGAGCAACAGTTGCTGCTGTGCAGCATCACCCAGAAAGGCATCGCACCACATTCAGTGAAGACACGCCAAATAGGACAAGGTAGCTGAATCCACAACATGGTCCTCCCACAAATGCAGCAAAGCTTTCCCTGAATTACGTTCCCTTGCTTATTGAAAGCATAAATGAGCAGATCCAACCACCACGGTTGTATGTAATGCCACACCATCAGAAGACCTGCTAACAGAGAAGACGAAAACATTTACACAGAAAGGAGCCATCTCCTCCCTGCTCTCCACCTCTTTATGGCTCAGAATCACAGGTAGGCGGGGGCCCTAATCTGAGGGCGACAGGCTGCTAGCGCTCACCTGGAGGGCAGAGCTGCGTTTGAGGCGGAAGGCAGAGGCCGAGCACACCCTCCTCCTCGTCCTCCTCCGCAGTGGCAGTCCCGCTCCGCCGCGGCCCGCGGCCCCCGTCCCCCGCAGCCCCATCTCGCTGGAACCTCCCACCCGACTTTTGACGTCACGGAGGAGGAAGAGGTTCCACCCGGGCCCGTCCCTTTGTGACGTCACGACAACAGACTGCGGCTAGGAGCGTCCGGGAATCGGCAGCAGGAGGGGGCGGAGGAAGGCAGGGGAGGCCGGTGCGATGCGGGAGGGAGGGGGGCACAGGGAGGGGGGCCCGCTGACGTCTCACCGGCTTAACCTGTTGCTCTCAAGACTGCGCTGGAACCGGGCCGCGGGGAGCCGCGGGACCGCCGCCGCCAGGCTCCGCCGTGCGCGCCGTGGGGGGGCGCTCGCTGCAGCTGTGCGCCCCCGCCCCCTCCCGGCACGCCCCCACCCTGCGGCCGCACGCTCCCACCCCTCCCCCCACGGCAGGCCGCGCCGGCCCCACGCCCCGCCCGCCGGCCCGGGCCGCAGCCCCGAGCTACCAGGAGCCCCGAGCTCCGAGCTCCGAGCCCCGAGCCCGCCCCCTACAGGCCGCGCGCGGCGCCCAACCCCGGCCCGGCCCGCCGCGACCCCAACACGCCCTCCCCTTCCCCGCCGTCTGGAGCTCGTCCGGCGCACAAGCTCTGCTCCCCGAACCTTAACTCGTGCTCGCCTCCCGCGGCCGCAGCCAGCCACGAGCTTGCGGCCGGTCGCCCGGACTCGACACGATCCGCTGACCACCAGCAACAAAAAATCCCACCCCACACTGCTCTCCAACTTAGCGAGGTCTGGGACGGGGGCGGAGGGCGGTCCTAGTCCAAGTTCTACCCCATTTGCTTTGTCGCTGCACCCAAATCGGACGTGCCCTGGGAAAACGTCCATGCTCCAAAGCAAGGGTGTCTCCATGCAGTTTCTACAGCCTGAATTTAAACTAGTCCTTTGCATTCCACCCGGCCCTCTGCAATGCGGATGTATTTTAATTCTTAAATTTTTAAGGGAACAGTTTAAGTAGGGCTTGATTATTTAACCTTGCATTTCTTTCTTAGTTGAAGTTTACGTGTCTACATTAGGATCGGCACTCTCAATAAGGCATTCAGCTTTTACATTAAATATATTTACAAAACCAGTGCCCGAAGGTCATCTCCCATTACACACATCACACTGCTCAAAAAGGGAAAATATTAACACCAATTTGTCGACTCGAGTCAAACAAAACTTTCTTATAACGTTGTGTTATTTCTAATGTATGTTCATTTAGCCTTTTAAAAATGGGTTCTTTGATTTAAAGCACGCAGCTAATCACCAATCACTCGAGTGCATATTTGTTTAATCCCTCTCGGTCCCCCCTCCACCCTCCTTCCCCCCAAACTTAAAAAAAAAAAAAAAAAAGGCAACCACACACAAAACAAACAGTCCCCATGCCAATCAAAACCTAGCTGTACTATGTATAATACAAATTTAACTATTCCAAAACATTTAAATCTCTGAATAATCACCCAATTTCAGAAACCAGTTAACAGGGAGATTTATAGTCACATATGCATTCACATGCCTACTTAAAAACATTAGCTATACTGTATGTCTTTTTCCCCTAAAACTGGAAATCATTGAATTTTTAAACAAAACCAGTCCCATTATTAAAGTCAATCCCAACAAATGCATTCGCTGTAACATGACTCCCAACTGGTTTATGTTGTGAGCCAGATAAGCCAAAACGACCACATACATTAAATTTGATGTGCCTGTGCAAGGAACAAGATCGCCATAACCGGACACTCGACTGCAACTTAAAGGGCTTCCAACACACACGTTACACGATTTCGAAAAACATTAATAAGAATACACACTTCTTTGCATGCAAAGTGCAATATGGGGGGCAAACCTGCCCGAGAATGCAGTTTAGTTACAGTACCACAGCCCCCACCCTACTCCCAAGCTCCACCAAAATCCCTTGCCTTTCATCTAAAACTAGATTATGGTTGTGTCATTCGAGGTCAATGTATTCACTTGAAGTATCTCTACACCAATATGTTTTTTCATCAAAACTAGGCAGGCACGACTTTGCTTGAAAAGCCCTCTTTCAGAAAAGAAAAGAAACAGCCTTATCGGACGCTGTGTTTAAAACCCTTCGGCTGCAGAATTATCTATAAACTTGACATTCACAGCCATTGCTTAAAACTGCAAGTCAAAAGATATGTTGTTAGGAAGCACTTACGTATTTCTTCTGAATGATATTCCTCTTGGGTCTTTCCTTGCTCATTCTGAGATCCAAATGCTGATTGCAAAGGGGGACAATTGCTTCATGAATTTAAAGCCGTCAGAAATTTGCAAAAAAATATCCTGGTGGTTTTTATTGTTGTTGGTGGTGGTTGTTCTTGTAATCCGACTTTTCTTCCTCTTCCACCAAAGCCCGATTCGCCTTGAAATAAATCCGAAATTGGGAAGGAAAAAAAGAGCCAAAGACGAACGAAGCAAACAAACAAAACAAACAAAAAATTCACTTTAGTAAAACACCCATAATGGAAAATTTCCCCCGAAACACACACACACAAAAAAAAAAAAAAAAAAAGAAAAAGAAACCGACGCCCTTCACTGCCCCCCCGTTTTCCTCCAAAAACTACATCAGCGAAACGTGAAGGTCCTTAGTGTCTGATCTGTAGTTACATCTTGGAAAAGAAAAGGGAAAGATAAATAAATGTTGGAAGTCACGTTTGTGCTGCAGCAGCAGTGCGAGCAGAAGAGTCAACTCCAGCGGCGGCGGCAGCACCACAGCGAGAGCTCGCCGAGTCTCTTTTTTCCAAGCCCCCTAACCAATGAGAGAGAGGCTATCCAGCCCAACTTTAAATGGACTCTGCTTTTATACAACTTAGGGCTCCTCGGGTAATTCCCCGCCCGACGCCAGCCGAAAACTCCCACAGCTAAGCCACCAGGCTCCCGCCTGCCCCGGCGCCGACCGCCGCCGGCCCAGTCGGCAGGACCCCGCAGCCCCGTCGCCTAGAGACACCCGAAAGGCCTCGACGAACCCTTCCCGGGCAACCCCTCAGGCATCTCTCCCACGCCGAGCCTAGGAGTGGAATTGAGAGAGGCTCCCTAGCTCAATGCATGGCACGCTCGGTCGCTCCACCTCACCCCCTTTCCCCAGCTTTGCCGCTCACCCCACAGCCGCTAGAGGCTCGCCCCCGCCACTGCCCTCACGTCTACCTGCAGCCGGCTTCGGGGTACGAGTGCGCCAGGACGCCCGGCCCCGGGGAAAGCCGCCTATTCCCGGGGCACCTTAGAATCGTCCCCTTGATCTTCTGGAAGTTGTAGTCCCCCGACTACAAAATGGCTATGGCCACGGGATCGAGGAACTACAATTCCCAGCCTGCCCCGTAAGCCTGTCACTCAACTCCCCTCCCTCCACTTCTTCCCCCCCCCCCCCCCCCCCCCCCCCCTCCTCACCGGCCCTGCCAACAAATGCTAGGACGTGTCCCGCGTGCGACAGACACAGCTAGAGGCTGGCTCCGGAATGGCCCGCAGAGCGTGTGGTCCACGAGCGAGGAACTCCCCGCGCCGGCCCGCCCCCGGCCCCCGGGTCCGGCCCCTCTCCCGTAGCGGCGCTCGGCCCCCTCCCCGCGCGCCCCGCCCCCACCCGCGGCGCGAACCGCCTGTGGAATCGAGGAATCGCGCGCGCGCGCCGGGCCGAGCGGAGCCGAGCGGCGGGGGTGGGACGCGAGGCTTCCCCGGGGAAGGCCTCAGAGCGTGGCGGCGCGGGGGGCGGTGTCAGCGAGGGGTTGGAGCCCGTCCTAAGGAAAACTGGGCCACGCACCAAGAGGGATCCTCCGTGCGAACTAGTTGATCGGCGGCGCCTGCTGCCGCTGCCGCGCAGCCGGTGTCACCTCAGGACACCGCCTCGCGTAGTCGCACGGAGCGCGCCGCGGCCGGGCCAGGGTAGCCTAAGGTCACCTCTGCCCGCTACCGGCTGCCGCACGCGCCCTCGCGTGCGGGGCTGCGCGGACGGCGCTGGGGAAAGGCCCCCTCCCGGCGCGGCACGCGGCCCACCGGCGAGGACGCCCGGGGGGGGGGGAGGGGGGTAGCAAAAAGGGGACCCCGGGCGGCTGCCTCCTACAAAGGATAACCGGCTCCAAAGAGATCGAACTCGATCTTTGCCTCCACGGGCGTGTTTTGCGTCTGGGGGGGGCCCATGAGCGAGGCAAACATGGAGCTAAAAACGAGTGGAATATGGAGAGCGAGCCACGGCCGTGCAGACCTAAGGAAGCATCTGGAACAGCGAGTGCCAGGAATAGCGACGGCGGCGGCCGCGCGAGAGGCTTCCACCTGCCTCTGCCCCTGGCGAGGTTATTCAGTCCCTGATAGAAACGCAGCATCGGGCCCTGAGGTCTCTCTCCGGGCTTTCGCCGTATGAACAACTTTGTCGAGTCTCTCATAGCCATTTTGCATTAATTCCCTTATCGAAACTGAGGGTTTCGAGAGGTACTGTGTGAAATGCTCTCCCGGACTGTCCTCTGAGTAAATGAAAAATGGGGTCATGCTCCGGTACTTTGTACTCTGCTTCCCATTCCTTAGATTCTCCCTAAAAAATAAAAATACTCGGGTGACGCCATTGGATTTTATTTGCATCAGTGTTTGAGGAGATTAAACCATAAGTGTCTAGAAAAGTCTCAAACTGAAGAGGCCTGGATTCAAATCACATGGTGGCCACTTCCTGAAAGGTAGCCCCTGGCCTCCCGGAGCTTGCCAGTTGCTTCACCTGTGAGTTAGGCAGGTCCACACCTTGGGAGGATTATTTAACAACGTTAATCTAGCCGAGAACCAGACATGGTCTCGGAAACTTGCAGTAAATGAAATAAAATGTTTTTTTTCTTACGTTTTAATGATGGCTTTGCTGTTTAAAAACTGAATTCTTTCTAAACTGAAATAATGTTGTCTTATGTTCATTTCACAATCAGAGAATCAATGACCTTCTGTGCCTTAATATTGCAAAACGTACTTTCCGGTGCCATCTCCTCGGAAAGGCCCAGTTTAGTACCGGCCACCCAAGTAACTTTATGGTTGGGTTACAACCAGGTGTTTCCAAAAGACTTTTCTGGTCATAATGACCTGTATCCCGGAGGTCTCCACTTGTCCATCACGTTGTGGTTTTTAACTCACTTTCTGGAGATTTAATATCAAATCTGTCATTCTCCAGGCAAAATACTAAGGCACAAAGGTGGGTCTCTTAGTTCCCTTAGCCAGCCCCTGAGGCTGGGCTTCTCGGTCCAATTCCAAGTCACCACATAGTAAAAGCGATCATCCTAGGTGAGACTTGAGGGCAGGGGGGAAAAAGGGAATCTGCTCAAATCCAAAAGATCTGGATAACTTCAGTGTTGTTTTTCCCTAAAAAGGAAAATAGCTTGGCCTTTTTCAGTGTTGAAAGCCTTTCCTGTTGCATAAGTAACTGTCTCCTGATGAACTTCCTTTTCCTGCCATCTTGGCAAGGCCACATATTACCTTTCCTTTCTTTTTCCTCCTCTTTTTTTTATTTTCCAGAAGCCTAATTCACTCTCCTGGTGATTGTAACTCCTCACAGCACTTCTCTTGACTTCAAGTCTGCAAGGGAGGGTTGGGAGATTAGAGGGAAGACCTCACTAACACACTGCCTCCAGCATTACAAAGCTCAGTAGGAAAAGCAGACTTTACAATCCATTGTGGTACCTCTAAAAGTGCCATATTACGTGTATGTGAAAGGACTCTAAAGGGAACATAGCTGAGGTCACCAGAAAGGAAAGAGTTTTGAAGGATGAGTAAGAGGTTCTGCAGGTTGAAGTAAGCTGAGCAACTTTGCGGCATGAAAGAAAATGAGGCCTAAAAAACAGGCCTGGATGGGATTCGATTTTGGTTTGGGAGTAACTACAGGTGAGACAGAGGTAAGCAGGAGCCAAGACCAGAAGGGTTTTGTGTGCCAGACAAAGGCGTTTGGTCTTTGTAGGCTTAAAAGGGGCCTGTGAAGGGTTTTCACTGGAGGTATAAAGCAGATTTGTGTGTTTGGAAAGTAATTCTAATTGTGTGAGAGGTGAAATGGAAGATTGGAGGAGGGAGAGACCAGAGGCCGGGAGACTTAGAAACCAGTTGCAATATTATTGCATAAACGAGGTGAGAACTGATTGTGATCTGAATGCACTGGCAGAGGAAATATACACAGCAGAGAACAGGTTGAGAAATATTTAGGATGTCAAAAGTTTATAGGACTTGTCTATTTCTCATAACCTCCCCAAAGCTCCTACAACTTTGTATAATTTGGAAGTGTCCAATAAATCTTATTGTTAAATATTTCAATTCAATTCATGATGTTTTGGTATGTATATTCATTTTGTCACGACTACTAGCCAGGCTAATTAACATATTCATCGCCTCATCTAGCTGCCATCAGTCACATTTTTTTCTTTGAGCTTTAAAATTTTGTCCCATGTTGTCTTATTTTCTACTTAAGCCATTTGTATATCTTGTCTGTCCTAATTATATCAGACATTTCATGGGGCTATGATTTGTCTCATATTGAGGCAGCCTTTGGCATGGGAATCAGATGTTTCTGATATTAATTCTCTGAGGGGCCTGAAGCCATTCCTTTGACCCCTCCGGTCTCACGTGGATCCTCCATAAAGTGAGGAGGTGAACTTCGATCACCGCCAAAGGCACTTCTGGGTGCGACGCGCTCTAATCCTGCCTTGACCTTTTGTGCTTCCTTTTCCCACTCTCAGGACTGGCCCCTAACCAGACAGACACACCGTTTTTTTTATTAAGGATCGCTCGGGTAAGTTTCTTATTTCTTACACTGTTAGTCTCCTAACACAACCTTATGCAGAGGATCCTTGAAGGAGGCTTGCAGAGCTGCGCGGGTCCGCCTGCCCCGCGACTGTTTCCGTTGCCCGCGCCGAGCGCGTGGCGGGGGGTGGACGGGCGTTGGGAACTGGGGGGCGGGGGGCGCGCAACGCCCACTCGGGCTTCGGCTCCGCGGGCGCTCGCCCCTGACCCCCTCCCGTGGTAACCGGTCTGCTGACTGATTTCTCTGTGATCTCTAACAATACCTTCCAGTTGTATAACTTTGTGTGGTGTTTAAGGGACAGCCATAATATCACTTAATCCATAAAGCAAACCAGATGAAGATCGGGCTTGTCCTCGCTCTTCGGATGTGAAAATGAAATACTGAGAGGCGGTCACTTGCTCCAGGTCATCAGCGTGGCAGAGCCAGGCGTCCACCCCGAGCTCCTGCCTCCACATCTCTGCAGACACCTCCCTGGTTTTCAAAATGTGACTCAAGACGTTATTTCAAGAAATGTTACTGGATATGGTTGGAAAGGAAAGCATGCTTTGATGAAAGAGAATTGGAAATTGCTAACTTACACAAAGATAACCTGATTATTTTACCGTAGGATTTTTTTAAATCCCAAAGAGGCATATTGTTTTCTAAACTTATTTGACCAGAGAAGGAATTTTTTTTTTTTTTTAAGGAGCTGATATCCACGGAATAGGCTTAGAGATATACTCCACCCGGTAGGATGAATTTATGCTTCGTGAATGATTGCTGACAATAGTTCTTAACTAAGTGACTGAACAATTTATGTGAAGCCTGTGGCTGTATATAGGTCTATCTCTATATGTATGGGGGGTGGGGGAGGGATGTAAAAAATAATCTTTGACATCAAATTTATCAATAAACTATGAGCCTGTGTACTCAGAAGGTGGGGGGATTCTATTACAAGAAAGTAGAACAACTATTTCAAGCTGACTGAGATTTGCAAGAGTATTTTAAAACACACTAGGAGGTACACTCAGAAGTAAACATCCTTCTTAAGAATGGGTGATGTCAAGGAGACATTAGTTCTTTTTGTTATTCACTGCTGAGACATTAGTGCTTTTTGTTATTCACTGCTTCCTGTCCCTGAATTTATAGTTTTATTTTTCAAGCCTCACTAAAATGCCACAGCACAAACCAGATACATACAATAAAATGTTGTTTTAAATCTACCGATGGTGGACCTCGTTTAAACGAGTCACTGAAGTCCCTGGTTCTTTGGATTATCTAAAATTTGAGGGCTAACATTACTATTCTGCTTAGATTGTGTCTTGTGTTATTGAAAGAGAGCTGGCCCTGATTCAGAAACTCTGGTAAGGCAGCCAAGACGGGAAACCTGCAGTTCCTAAGAATAGGAGTTACTATTTACAATAATACTGTACTCTGCGTTTGGCGGTAAAATCTTATTAGTGATCAACTAATCCACAGGGGATCATTATGAGGAAACTGAGGCCCAGAGATGACAAGGCTACCCCGAGTAGGCAGGGACAGGACGGACACCTGTTATAATTGAAAGAAGTCCAATGGTTAGTGGGAAAATAAGGGGGTGGGGAGGGTAGTTCACTAACTGGGAAATCCAGAGTCCTCATTTCTTGCTACAAAGGATGCCATCATTTTTCCCTCTCTCCTTTCTTTTCTTTCTCTTGCCATTCACTTTAGATTTCTTTCTTCTGTTAGGCTCTCGATGCAGCCAGCAAAGATAGCTCCAAAGAAGACTCCTTCCCGCCATGAATATGGGGGTGGAGTAGAATTTATTATCAGAAGAGGTGGGAGAAAAGCATTCTGGGCAGCAAAAAAGCAATAGCAATCACAGTCCACTACAGAAGTCATTAGTGCTTCAATCTGTCAGGACCACAGAAATGAGAAAAGTACCCTTTCACCAGTCAGAAGCCTAAGGATTCCTTCATTCAGAACCAGCCCAGCTCAGTCCGGGGCTCATTCAACCCAGCTTCCACAGTTGGGGTTTTCATAGCCACGTCACATGCCAAGATGCTGGTTGATCTCTTTATCAGACACTTGTGCCCACAGCTCCTATGTATACTGTTCAATGAAAACACAACTTATGTCCTGTAAAACCGTGACATCTGCAAAGTTTATATTGTTTTTTTTTTCTGAAACCTGAATGTTTCTGAAACCCCCAGATTCACCTATACCTTTACAGAAACCCTGCACCAACCTTCTTTCTGATTCTATATAGTTAAACAAAAGATAGGAAATCAGCAGTTACCCTATGACTAAAACTTAGTGGGTATTACTTTTCAGATGTTTGTTTTTCTCAATTGTCAAACATCCACTGAAAACAAACATTTGTTGAAAATTTATTAAGGGTGTAAATTAAATAAAATATAGACCCTGTCCTCAAAAACATGCACACAAAGCACTTAGAATTTTGCCCCCGTAAAAAGAATGTCAAGGAAGAGAGACGTGAGAAGATATTTGCAGGTAGAAGGGAACTTCTAGGCTCTTCTCAACTCCGGGCTGGCCAGGAACTGCTCTGGTCTTGAGCCCCACAGCAGTTTGCAGAAGAGATCCCCATTCCTTAACTCCAAACCTGGCTACCCACCTTTCAGCCCCAAGACTCAAGATGCCAAGGATCCAAAATGTCAGCCTCTTCACCATTTTCCTTTTCTTTCCTCTAGCTTTCATTTGTTCACCCATTGTTTCGTTCACTTATTCATCCAAAGAGTACCCAGTGACTGCTTGCAATTCTCCCCTTTCTCTACATGCTCCTTTCTCTGGATCCTTGCAGCCCTCCTGAGTGAACATTCTTGGAGCTTCTACTGCCTTAAGCCCAACAGTCCTCAGGTGGGAAGAGCAACTGGGGGAAAAGATGAGGAGGGACTGACTAGAAAGTCCAGAGAACTGGGACAAGGCAAGGAAACCTGGATTGTTAGAATCTTGCCTTTGTCCTCACAAAATGACAGTATTTATAGGTGTTCATATGTACATGTACCTAAGATAAGGGAAGGTGAGGGCTTTCAAACAGTGCATGGTATCTAGAGAATTGGGGCATTTATGATTCTAGATAAACAGATACAAAAAGAACTATAAAATCAGTGAGATTAATACCATATGGTTTAATGGCAAGGTTACACTGGAAATCTGAAGACTTGAGGTTTAATTTTAGCTTTTTTGTGACTTTAAACAAGTTACTTCAATTGTGAAAAGGGGGACTGACCTAGATGTGTCCTGGAGACCCTTCCAAATCTAGTGACCTATGATTATATACAAATCAAAACTAGTCTTGATAATTTGCAATCATACCAATTTTCTACAACATGGTTAATGTTGTAAATCTCTAGTACAACAGTAAACTGATAGATAATACACACAGTGCATAAACTATGAATACAGTTTCTGCTGTGTTCGTAAATTCATGGTATATAAACAGTCATTCTTTTCAGAAACCTAGAAAAAAAGATAATATATGTAGACGACAAACATTGGTCACAGCTTATGCATTTATTTTGCCTTGAGAGACAGAGAGAGAGAGAGAGAGAGAGAGAGGAATTTGTTTTTCCACTTATTTATGCATTCATTAGTTGCTTGAAGTATGTGCCCTGACTAGGGATCAAACCACAACTTTGGTGTATCAAGATGACACTCTAACCAAATGGGCTACCCCCGTCCAGGGCACAGCTTATGCTTTAGGCCAGGGGTCCTCAAACTTTTTAAACAGGGGGCCAGTTCACTGTCCCTCAGACCGTTGGAGGGCCGGACTATAGTTTAAAAACAAGCTATGAACAAATTCCTATGCACACTGCACATATCTTATTTTGAAGTAAAAAAACAAAACGGCAAAAACACCCGCATGTGGCCCGCGGGCCGTAGTTTGAGGACGCCTGCTTAGGCACTCTGTTTAAATTAATATGTTTGTGCAGGAGGCAGCTGATCGATGTTTCTAACTCTCTATCCCTCTCCCTTCCTCTCTGTAAAAAATCAATAAAAAATATATATTTTTAAAAATTAATATGTTTGAAGATGAGATTAGGGTCCCAGTTAATAGGAGAATCCATATCTTCCAAGCAACTAAGGACCCAAAATGAATCCCAAGAGATTCTCTCAATCTGGAGGCCTGGAGAAACCAGGAGGAAGGAGGCTAGCTTTTTCCAATGTTACAACAGAGCAGATCCTTGGAGATTTCTCAGCCTGGTCAGTATGCCCGCAGCTGTCCCAAACTTTCCCAGGGCTCTGATATAAATGATAGGAATCACATTCCTTATACTCTCCATCTTCCCACTTACAAAGTACCTAGTATTTACCTAGCACAGTATCTATTGCACAGTAGATAAATGCTTCATAAATAAATGAATGGAATGTGGCACTGTGCCAATTATCATTTTGTTCACAAATAATTCTCTGCATCTGGAGTGCTCTTTCAAATAGGTCAGCTCCCACCAAGGAGTTGCAATTATTGAGGAAGTGAAACCGTTTGACAAGTGGCACTTAAAAGATCTTCGTTTTGCTTTCCAGCCAGCAGTTCTCCTGTGAAATGTCCAAAGAGAAAGGACAAAATGAAAAATTTCCTGTTACGTCAGTAATGTAAAAGGCGCAGACATTTTCATATAGTGAGTCTAAAATTCAAGACCAGTGTAGATATATTCATCTGACAAATGATATTTGTCTGCTGCTGTTATAAACTGAACTGTCCCCACCACCCCAAATTAAAATGTTGAATTCCTGACCTTCAATACCTCATAATGTATTTGTATTTGGAGGTAGGGTCTTTAAAAAGGTAATCAAGTTAAAATGATGGACCCTAGTCCATTATGATTGGTGTCCTAATAAAAAGAGGAAATTTGGTCACCGACACAAAAAAAGGACAGAGAGAAGATAGCCATCTACAAGCCAAAGGGAGAGACTTTAGAAGAAACCAACTCAGCAGATACCTTGGTTTTTTACTTCTAGCCTCCACAAGTATGAGGAAATATGGCTTATTGCTTTGTTATGGCAGCCCCAGCAAACTAATGCAGTTACCTTGCAAATGTAACCTTAGATATATGAAAATGAAACTGACCAGTGGGCAGAAAGGCCTGATGTTGAGTTGTTTGTCTAGTAATGGGAATAGGCTGTATGGATCTGTTCTCACATTCACTTCCCCTGTGACATGAATTTTCAAGATGAGGTTGGTGAGATTAGGATCCACACCGCCCCAGCCACTCCAGGCCTCTGGGCAGCGTGGGAAGGTGGAAAGGCGGCTCCGGGCTGGAGTGAAGGTGGTGCCGGCAGCCAGGGGAAGGAAGGCCCATTCTTGCATGAATCTTCATGCATCGGACCTCTAGTCTGTATATATAAAAGCCTAAGTGACTGAATGAATGAAGGACCAGTCGACTGGTTGCTATGATGCACACTGACTACTAGGGGTCAGATGCTCAACACACAGGATTGGGCTCCCTCCTGTCTGGATCGGGCCCGTGGGGATCAGGCCGAAAATGGCTCTCCAACATCCCACAAGGGGTCCCGGATTACAAGAGGGTGCAGGCCAGGCCGAGGGATCCCACCGGTGCATGAATCCATGTACCGGGCCTCTAGTTTTAAAATAAAGAAGCAGCCAAGTATTTGATTGTGCTGGTTTAGTAGCTGGGTTATACCGTATAGAGTATTATTTAAGCACAATTTAAATTTTTACAATAATTTTAAAAGCCCAACATGCATGGCCTTTACATCCCCAAAAGTAACTGGCCTGTTATATATGTACAGCCCAAATTATTATCTAGGTTAAGAGAGGTACTTAATAAAATATCTCCTTTCTTAAATCTATGGTCACAGTTGACCACAAATCATTTGTTGCCCTTTTAGGTAGTTAATTGATCTACTAGTTAGAGTTCTACCATTTAGAATATCATTCCTCAATTATATATATACTAGAGGCCCGGTGCACGAAATTCGTGCACGGAGGAGGGGTTGTCCCTCAGCCCAGCCTGTACCCTCTCCAATCTGGGACCCCTCAAGGGATGTCTGACTGCCCGTTTAGGCCCGATCCCTGGGATCGGGCCTAAACAGGCAGTCGGACATCCCTCTCACAATCCAGGACTACTGGCTCCCAACTGCTTGCCTGCCTGCCTTCCTGATTGCCCCTAACCGCTTCTGCCTGCCAGCCTGATCACCCCCTAATCACTCTGCTGCCAGCCTGTTTGCCCCCAACTTCCCTCCTCTGCTGGCCTGGTCACACCCCTAACTGCCCTCTCCTGCAGGGTTGATCACCTCCAACTGCCCTCCCTTGCAGGCCTGGTCCTTCTCAACTGCCCTCCCTTGCAGGCTGGGTGCCTCCCAACTTCCCTCTCCTGCTGGCCATCTTGTGGTGGCCATCTTGTGTCCACATGGGGGCAGGATCTTTGACCACATGGGGGCAGCTATATTGTGTGTTGCAGTGATGATCAATCTGCATAGTACTCTTTTATTAGATAGGATAGAGGCCTGGTACAGGGGTGGGGGCCAGCTGGTTTGCCCTGAAGGGCGTCCTGGATCAGGTGGGGTTTCCCTTGGGGTGTGGGGCGGCCTGAGCGAGGGGCCTATAGTGGTTTGCAGGCTGGCCACGCCCCCTGGCAACCCAAGCGAAGGCCCTGGTATCTGGAATTTATTTTCCTTCTACAATTGAAACTTTGTAGCCTGGAGCGGAGCCAAGCCTGGGGCTCCCTCCGAGGCCCGCAGCCATTTGTGTTGGGGTTATAATTGAAACTTTGTTGCCTTAAGCGGGTGGGCCCGGCCAGGGTGTGCGGAAAGCTTTGCTTCCCCTGTTGCCGGCGGCAACCCTGGCCTGCTCTCTCAAGCTCCATTCTGCCGCCATTTGTTTGAATTTGTTTACCTTCTATAATTGAAACTTTGTAGCTTGAGTGGAGGCTTAGGCCTGCAATGGCTGGTGGAAAGCTTGGCTTCCTCTGTTATCTAGGAAACCTTGCTCTCTGTGGCTGTAGTCATCTTGGCTTGGGTTAATTTGCATACTCGCTCTGATTGGATGGTGGGCGTGGCTTGTGGGCGTGGCTTGTGGGTGTGGTCAATCAGAGATGTGGTCAATTTGCATATTTGTCTATTATTAGATAGGATATATATATATATATATATATATATATATATATATATAAATATCTCCTTTTGGGATAAGGCACTACAAGATCTAGGGACCTATTCTTAAATAAAAGTTATATGAGAGGCCCTGGCTATAATTTATATGAGAGCCTCGTCCTGCAAACTGAAGGGTCCCTGGTTCGATTCCTGTTATGTGTACATGCTGGGTTTGTGGCCTTGATCCCCAGTAGGGGGCATGCAGGAGGCAGCCAATCAATGATTCTCATCATTGATGTTTCTATCTCTCCCTCTCCCTTCCTCTCTGAAATATATATATATCTGTTAAAAAAAAAAGTTATATGAGGGAGTTATTAAACCATTATCAGACATTAATATATTAGCATGAATTAAGTATTAGAGATTAGTAAGCAAGGTCTAAGGAAACAAAATGAGGAAGTATTGATACTGTGTAAGGTTATTACACTTTTAGAGTATGCAGGCAAGAATTTTTGGAGCACTTGTTTGAAATGCATATTTTTGGCCATCAGCCTAGAATTATACTTTAGTAAATCTAGGGTGGGGTCCAGGAATTTGCCTTTGAACAAGTAATCCAGGTGTTTCTTATGCTGTAAATCTTGTCATCACACTTGAGAAACACTGGCCTGCATGATGCCCCTCTGGTTCTGTCATGTGTCTCCCAGGCTTTTCACAAATGGATCTTCTAGAAGTATCATTTGATCATCTAGGGATTATAATTATTCCCTTTGGACCAAGCATGCTAAAGTGATCAGAACTGTGTTGCTTACTGACATCCCACTCCATCCAGTTCTGTATAAACTGGCATCTCAACTACAGGACCTCTGCACTCTGACTAGACCCTCTGTCAAGAGGGTACTCTGAGCCAGATACAGAGTCTGGGTCAGATTCTGCCTGGGGAAGGTTAGTCCAAGGTTAGCTATTCAAATAAGCATTTGGAAGAGTCAGATTTAATGAGACCAGAAAAGGAAGGCAAATGAATGCCAGAGATAATTTCTTTTACCTGAATCTTGCTTTATAGACTGTCACTGTTCTTTTTATTTTTTTTTCTGGAAGGTACAATATATTAAAAGTATGGTTTATATTGGCTTTCTTGTCAATAAAATGGAGAAGTTATCACATGTTCTAGTAAGGATTTTGATGAGGGAAAAATACTGGAAATACAAAAATCAACTGAAAGGAAAAGCATGGAACAGTCTGATGAATATCAGAGGGAAGGGGGGTGGCAGGAAGAGACTACTCAAAGAACTTATATGCATATATGCATATAACCCATGAGCACAAACAATAGTTCTATGAAGGCCTGGGGGTGGGGAGTGGTGTGGGAGTGGGGTGGAGGGAGTCAAGGGAGGGTGAGAGGACATCTGTAATACTTTCAACAATAAAGATAAATTTATTTTTTAAAAGAAAAAGCAGTAAGGAACACAGGTATCATTGTAAATATTCTTTAGTGTGTGACACATATCCTCCTGAAATTTTTATTATGAAGCAGATTCTGCATAGAGAACTTAATTTTCTTACTTCTCATTAGAATAATCAAAATGTGTTCTTCTGGAAAATGATTTCAGTATAAACATTTGCAATATATTTTTAATTGTTTATACCTCCCTCTCTTTCTTGGGTTCATTTTTTCTTGATTTCTTTCTAGCTTTTCTCTCAACACCCTGTATATCCAGAGCTCAAAGCCATATATGCTACCACCCGTGGCTACCATTTTCAACAGCACAGCTCTACAGATTCAAGCAGAGTAATTTGTTATTTATGCACTCTTGAGCCCAAGTTCAGGAACAAGAAATGTGGGGTCCAGGTAAGAGTCTACCTTTGGTGTGCCTGAGATTTTCCCAGTAATAGCAGTGAGAGTCCCACATCCCATAAAACCCCTCAGCTCCTCAGTGCTGGACAAACTGTCAAGGTTGGTCACCCCATCTTAGAAAAATATTTGAGACTGCAAGCTCCATGAGGACAGAGTCTTTATTCTATCTTGACGGCACATCCAAATGAAGGGCAGAACAGGCCCTCAATAACTATTTTTGGAATGATGGAATCAATGAACGTCCACTGACCAAAAATTATTCACCTTGTACCCATTCCTTTGAACACTTGGGAGAGAAAGCATGACAGAAATCCCAGTGTGTTGAAGATAAAAGTTTAATATGTTTCTTGCTGGGCTTTATACTTTTATGATTTTAGATTTTTCCATGATTTCTTAAATAAAAATTAAAGGCCTGTTATTTCTGCCTCATATTGACATTGAAGGGAGTAAAAAGTCATGTAAAAAATGACCCTTGCCCTTAGAATGTTCTTGGAACAAAAAATACATCCTCAAGAATCCTCAAGAATAATTAAATAACAGCACAAGGTTAAGTACAAATAAATGATTTAGATTAGATTAATAAATGTCATAGGATTCAGAAATGAGGCGGAGAGTGATTCAGCCAGTTGAGAAAGATTCCTGGAAGGGGTGGGGATTGAGCAAAATTTTTACAAAAAGACTGAGAGGCTTAGGCTGGCCCAGAACAATGGGGAAAGGGCAAAGAGGGCAGGAACACAGGGGACTGGGCAGCTGAGCAAGATAGGTAGCACTCAAGTAGCCTCAAGGTGACAGCCCTGCTACAGAGGTGCCTGTGCCTCAGGGAGTGGGTTGAAGTGGAGAGTGTGTAGCTTCTGGAGAGCCATGAATGCCAGATTCTCTTAGAACTTTTCCCTTAACTGTGTGCTTTGTTTTGTTTTGAGGTCAAGGCAGATAATGAAAACAAGGGTAGATTGAGAGCCTGGTGTCGATGGAATTGGAGGTGGGGAGGGAGAGAAGAATGTCCAGAAAGGACCTAGTAATACCCTCAATTATTCAACCCCATCCAAGGGGTACTCACTCTGATGTCCTCAGATAGAAGAGAGCAGTTTTTCCCTGAAGGAGGGCGTAGTCCAGTGATGCGAGACAGAATATTCTAATGTGGTACCATGAACACTACCATAAAAGATTTGGGAGTTCCCAGCCTGGGCCATCAGGGAAGGCTTCTCAGAGGAAGGGACACCAGAAAGACTAAGTGGAGTAAGCCAGGTGCAGAAATGGGGGAAGGGCAATTCAGACAGAGGAAAGTAAGAGAGAATGGGACTGTGGGAACTGTAAGCAGATTGGTTGGCTTTGGGCAAAGGTGGAAATGAACAAGTGACCAGAGGTGAGTCTTGGAGAAATAGGTGGGATTGAGACCATGAAGGGCTTTGGCAGGGCATATAGAAAGGTGAAGGGTGAAAGGCCAGACCCTGGGAGAAGAGGAGGACTGTGGGAAAGTCACGAAGCTTTGGAGTGAAAGAACTGTTAGGTCTGATCAAATAATTGAATGGATACCCCCTCCCCTGGGAACTAACCTTTAGACCACTTCACAACCGACATTCCCTTTTCCTTAGACCACATTCCATTTGCTAAGGCCATAATCCTTCCCCTCCATACCTTCCCAGAATCCCCAGCCACCCAGAGAATTCTCCACCCAGAAAAAGCCTGCATAGAGTTCTTTAAAATTTCTAACTCCCAGTCCCTGGGTGCTGGCGCCATTTTGGGGCTCAGCCCATCTGGTTTTCCAGATGACCTAATCCTATATAATAAAGAGTTAATATGCAAATGGTCATCACACCATCATGCCTTAATGGCTCAGACACTCAACACTGGGGAGAGAGGAATGGGGACCAGCCAGACACAAATGAGCTGGCGAGAGAGAATGGGGACCAGCCAGGCTATGGCCCAGGAGAGGGACAAGCTACCCAACCCACGGTCCTGGGTACCAGCGGCTGGAGCTGCGGCCCGGGAGAGGGACAAGCTGAATGCCCCATGGTTCCAGGTGCCAGCAGCTGCACCTGGGCCTGTGACCCAGGAGAGGGATAAGCCACCTGCCCCGCGGTCCCGGGTGCCAGCGCCTATGGCTGTGGCCCAGGTGAAGCCACCCACACATGGTCCCCTGCAGCTGCGGCTGGCCCAGGTGAAGCCAGCCTAGGTCCTGGGTGCCTGCGGCCGGCCTGAGGGAGGGAATCCTGGGTACGGGGTGAGGAAGAGGCAGTTAGGGGCGATCAGTCCAGCAGGGGAGCAGATAGGGGTGATCAGGCAGGCAGGCAAAGGTGGTTAGGGGTGATCAGGCAGGCAGGTAGGAGAGCCAGCGGTCCCGTATTGCGAGAGGCAGTCGGACATTCCCTGAGGGGTCCCAGATTGCAGAGGGTGCAGGCTGGACTGAGGACCCCCCCCATGCATGAATTTCATGCACAGGACCTCTAGTAAATTCATAATTCTTTACCCCCTTCAGCCTCATGCGTTCCTCCTTTGGTGACCTAACAAGAACCAGCAAGACTTGGTGACAATGGTTATGTGAGATGAGGAACAGGGAAAAGCATTTTAAAAATTCGTTGTTTTTTTTTTTTTTAAGCTTGGGCAGCTCAGAGAATGCTGTGACTGTTGAAAGAAATAGGGAAGTTTGGAGGGGAAACCGGTTTTTGGAGGGGAAACTGGGGGTGGGAGAAAGATGATTATTTCAGTTTGGACAGACACATTGTTTTCACTCTTGTGCTGCTTTGTTTTGTTTCTATGATTGTTCCGTCTTCCCTTAAAAGTTAGTTTCCATGCATAGAGGGTGAAAAAGCCCAGTTTTTTGACTTGCACAAGATCAAGGTGCATCTATTTATACAACTTAAAATTACCCAAGAGCCTAAGGGATCAATAGACAACTGAGTTGTTCCAGATTTTCAGTGCCAAGTACCCAGGTGAGGAGGTACACTGAGAGAAGCTCTTCCACCCAGTGTTTCATCCTTGTCACCCCTGGCTGCAGGTGAAGGGAGGTGTGGGAAGCTCACTTCATTGGCTAGACTTATGTTTTTCTGAGGAGTCCTTACTCCAAGAATCAGGGCTTCCCGATGGACCTGTCTAACTAGAATCACAGGTCTCTCATCCCAGACCATCCTGGCTCAGCTCTCCAAAGATAAAGCTTTCTAAACAGACTCTAGCTCTCTGGGGACAGGAACGAAGGTTTCTGCAGCCTCCAAGACATTCACTTACCTCAGGTATTTTAGAGTCCTGCTCCAGCTGGTGGCTGGGCTACCTATCAGAGAGAAAATAGGTCAGGCTGACTCTCCTGGCCATTGAAGTGGAGCAAGTCCCATGATGTGGGGTCAAGGCAGGACAGAACAGCCTGACCTTGGCCTCTCTCCATGGGGGCTACAGGAGAAGCGGGTTGGAATGGGGCCAGCTGACCTCTCTGCCTCCCTTTCAAGCTACCAGCCACATTGTCTCCTTGACTCACAGGTGGGTGCTGGGTCACTGATTGACCTGTTAAGTACAGTACATTTAACTTGGATTTCTTTTTGTTGTTGTTGTTGTTTTGTGAATCCTCACTCGAGGATATTTTTCAATTGATTTTTAGGGAGAGTGGAAGAGAGAGGGAAAGACAGAGAAACACATCAATTGGTTGCCTCCTGCACGAGCCCTGACCAGGGCCAAGGAGCCTGCAACCAAGGTACATGCCCTTGACCGGAATCAAACCCAGGACCCTTTGGTCCACAGGCTGACGTTCTATCCACTGAGCCAAACCAGCAGGGCTAACTTGGATTTCTTGGAGTCAAACTAACCCTACTTGAGTGACTTCCTTAGCATGATTAAAGCATTGCTGAAAGATTAAATTCAGTGAGGAATAAGAATTACTTAAGTTGTGCTTTGACAGAACTAGGAGCAGATGCTCTGAAATCAAGTAGGAACTCTGGTGTCCTTCTTGAATTTTCTCTCTCCATCCTTATGGCCCAATTGCCAGTTACCTGACTCTTCCCCTCTACTTCTCTCCATCTTCACCACCAGCCTAGACCTTTACCTCTTGCCTGTTCTATTGTAATACTCTCCAAACTGGTCTTTCTGCCTGCACTGCTGCCCAACTACAGCCCATTCTCTGCACTGAAGAGAGATTGGTCTTCCCACAAGAGAGATTGGTTCTGTCCTGTGTGATTGTCCATGAAGGTGGCGCCAACATTTACTCCCATTCCCATGTGTACACCCTTCTCATGAAGAGGTGGAATCTATTTCCCCTCTTAAATCTGGGCCTTATGACTTGATTTTACCAACAGAAGTGTAAGTGGTGGGAGTGATATTTTGGAACTTCTAAACCCCGGGGTTTAGAAACCACCTTTTATTTTCCCTCTCTTGGGAGTCAGCTGCCATGGAAAGTAGTTCAGGCCAGATTACTGGATAAGAGCCAGATAAAGAGACACAACCCCACATTTTGCAGCATTAGATGAGTGAGGTCATGTGAACATTTTAGCCCTAAGAGATCTTGAATTCTCCAGTTCCAGTCAAGTGACCCCAGCCAGCAACACATAGAGCATAGAAGGGCCGCTCCTATCAAACCCTAGGTAAACTGCAGAATCATGAACAGATAAATGGTTGCTTTTGTTTTAAGCCATTACATTTTGGCATGGTTTGTTACATAGAGAGCTGAAACCTGTGCTACTCTTAAAGTCAATTTTCCTTACAATGGTGCTGACCCAGCCCTTACATCTTTAGTCTCATTTCTCATGAGCAGTAGGTTGAAATAGAGCCAGCTGACCTCTCTGCTTCCTTGTCTTCCCCTCTAGGCCTTTGAACACTTATATCATATGTTTCATCTCCTCCTTTGTCCCACCTATTCATCCATCCATCAGGGAAACATCACTTCTTCCAGGAAATCTTTGATTTCATGAATGGGTTGGGCGCCTTATCAGGCTTTCTGTTGAACCTGTACTTATTTTACTGTAGCCCTTAACAAGTCATATTGCAATGGCCTCAGTATTCATTAGTATCCACCATTATGCTTTTAGCTTCATGAAGGTGGGGACTATCTGCCTTTTTAGTAAGTGTATCCCTTATCTGGCACAGGATGTGCTATTCAATGTTTGATGAATGAATAGCCAACTGACTAAGGGATTACAACTATGAAATATTCTTTTTAGACTTGATCATGTTTCCTTCCCTTATACCATTCCTGATTGTCCCCAGCAGATATTATCTTTTAAAAACTCTGTTTCAGATTCTCTGAATTTTAATATATTTTGATTTTTTACAGAGAGGAAGAGAGAGGGATAGAGAGTTAGAAACATCGATGAGAGAGAAACATCGATCAGCTGCCTCCTGCACACCCCCTACTGGGGACGCGCCCGCAACCAAGGCACATGTCCCTGACGGGAATCGAACCTGGGACCCTTGAGTCCACAGGCCGACGCTCTATCCACTGAGCCAAACCGGTTTCGGCAGATTCTCTGAATTTTAAATGTCTCCTCTCTATCTCAGCTGTTCCCAAAGGGACAGTAGCTGGTATTCATGATGAGTCTGGGGATATGTTGAAACCTTGAAGTGATGAATTGTCACAGACTAAACTATAGTTTTAGTTTTTGAAAATGTAGTAAGCAAATTTGTGATAATCTATAAGTCTTCATCAACCCTAATGTTAAAAATTCCCGAACAACTTGTCCTGGCCAGTGTGGCTCAGTTAGTTGGGCATTGTCCCATGCACTGGCAGGTCCCTGGTTTGATTCCCAGTCTGGGCACATGCCAGGTTGCTGGGCTTTATCCTCAGTGGGGAAGGGGTGTGTGTGCAGGAGGCAGCTGATTGATGTTCCCCTCTCACATCTATGTTTCTCTCTTCGTTTTTTTTTTTAAATATATTTTATTGATTTTTTACAGAGAGGAAGGGAGAGGGATAGAGAGCTAGAAACATCGATGAGAGAGAAACATCGACCAGCTGCCTCCTGCACACCCCCCACCGGGGATGTGCCCGCAACCAATGTACATGCCCTTGACCGGAATTGAACCTGGGACCCTCCAGTCTGCAGACCGACGCTCTATCCACTGAGCCAAACCGGTTTCGGCTATGTTTCTCTCTTCTTCTTCTGTCCTCTCTCTCTAAAAATTAAAGAAAAAATAATATATATATATGTAAGATGTTGTAGAAAAGTAGAAGACTGAAGAAACCCAAGCAACACTTAGAGAAATGGAGCTACACATTTTTATTATGCCAGTGGTCTCAGAGGAGTTGCCTCCAAAGTCTGAGCAAACCAATATGGTGGAAGCTCTTCTTTTATTCCCTTTGGTTTCTTTGTTCCCCAAATATGGGTGGGACTTGCGGATCTTTCACGGGCTTTGCAAAAAGCCCCGTGTGTTGGGGTGGGGCCTTGAGACAATATCTAAGGGCCTGGCCTGGCGCCAGCGCTGATAACCCCCTCCGGGGGCTGTGTATTGTTCATGGTTTATGGCCTCTCTAAAATGGGAGTAGTACTTTAGGTAAACAGGTCTTGCAAGACCAGATTGTAGAGAAAGGGGCAGTGACTTAATTATAGGTTATCAAGAATGTACATTAGGTTACTGGCACAGATTCAGTTTGCTAGCCCCCCCAAACATCAGGGTTACATTGGAATTAGCCTTTTAGCCTTCTCAAAGATACTCCTAGAACTGGATACATACAGTCCTAAAAAATGCATTCTGAGGTCATAGCAATGAACTGAGTTACTCTGCCTAGCATACCCACCCCTGAGAGTGTCAGTTTGAGTGAAATCCATGACTGCCTACCATGTATATCTATGCAGAACAGAATCATGGTTACAGTTTTAAAGAGGAATGAGCCCTAGCCTGTTGGGCTCAGTGGACAAAGCATCGGCTGGAGGACTAAAGGGTCTCTCATGGGTTCAATTTTAGGTCAAGTGCACATACTTCAGTTGCAGGCTGGTTCCCTGGCCCCAGTTGGGGCTCATGTGGGAGGCAACTAATTGATGTGTCTCTCTCACATCAATGTTTCTCTCTCTCTCTCTCTCTCTCTCTCTCTCTCTCTCTCTCTCTTTCTTTCTCCCCCTCCTTTTTACTCTTCCTAAAAATCAATGGAAAATATCCTCAGGTGAGGATTAACATAAATGAATGAATAAATAAATAGGAAGGAACACAGACTAAGGAGCTTGTCTCTGTTCTGTAAAAGCCATCTGACCATTTAGGAGCCAGAACAACTCAATGCTTGTCCATGTGGGGAGTGGGGGAAGGAAGTCCTTACTTTTGTAAATTATTTTACTTTCTCAGTGGGGATACCATATCTGTTAACCATTTCATTTTACCACAGTTTATGAGACAAATAGAAGAGGGAGCGGTGGTATATTTCTATTTTTACAGGATTGGAAGCAGAGGTTATATTGGCATCTAAGGCCATGTACACTGGTTGTTGATACAAGTGAGAAAAGATCTATTCTGCTGATGACTGACTAACCTGCTGCTGTTTCCTATATGATCTCTGACAATAGTAGGAAAGTCCAATTTATTTATTAACTGAAAGTTGTACTTGACATTTATATTTTTCTCTATAGTAATTAGTTATTAAAATTTCCTTGCCATTCCTTTTTTAAAATTTAACTTTTTATTATGGAAATTTTAAACATATAGACAACAATATAAGCATATATGATGGTATGATGAATCCCCAACTTTAACAATTATCAGGATTTTGCCATTCTTATTTAATCTTCTCTCTCTCTCTTTCTTTCCTCTCTCTCTCTCTCTCTTTTTCTGGAGTACGTAAAAATAAATCCCAGATGTCATTCCATTTTACCCATTAATCGCTCATTACATATATCTAATATATCTTTTTTCTCTGTCTAAACCATAACCATAATACCACTTCACACCTACCAGGCAACTCTGAGCTTCTTTAGAGCAAGTATTCACCTTTGTAAACCAGTTTCTAGCAAAATTCTTGGCATATAACAACAACAATTAACATTAATTGAGCATATACTATGTGCTATCTTTTTATTTTATTTTAATTAATCCTCATCATAGGTTTATGAGGTAAATACTATTATCCCAGTTTTACAAATGAGAAAATGAAAGAATAGAGTTGTTTCCCCTGCAAAAACTTTTCATTCCCTAACTTTCACCTCATTAAATGTCTCCACTTTCCATCCAGTTGCTCAAGACTTTAAGCTATGAGTCATCTTTGATTCCTTTTTTTCTCTGTCTCCCAATAGCCAATCCATTGTCAGGTCCTGTTTTCTCTCTATCACCAAAATGTACCCCGAATCAGAATCTCTCTACTTCTTTCAATGCCTGTTGCCATTATCCTAGTTTAAGCTACCATCACCTCTTCACTGGATTACTGCTTTCCTAGCTGTTACTCTCCCCTTTAATTTATTCTTCCACTGATACTCAAAATGATCTTTTAAAAATGTAAGTCAGCCTGGCTGGTGTGGCCCAATAGTTGAGCATCGACCTATGAACCAGGAGGTCATGGTTCCATTCCTGATTGGGTCATATGCCAGGTTACAGGCTCAATCCCCAATAGGGGGTGTGCAGGAGGCAGCTGATCCATGATTTTCTCTCATTGATGTTTCTATCTCTCCCTCTCCCTTCCTCTCTCTGAAATCAATTAAAAACATTTTTTTAAAAGTAAGTCAGATAATGTTATCCCTCTGAGTAAAAGTTACCATGACTTCTCAGAGCCTTTGCTAAAGTAATCACATTGGGCCCAAGATGGAGTTAGTCATGATAGGCCTCACATCAGCACTTAACTAAGTTTCTGTGCTTGGCTCTCCTAGAAAAGGAAAGCTTAAGTCAAGAAATTAGCACTTGTTTGCTGAGCACAAGTTACCTGACCAGGCTCCAAGACTTCGCTTTGCTCCATATAAGGAGAGTAAACCTGCTTTAACCAATCAGCAAATGCCCAGTATAACCTCCCTATTCCTGCTCACCTTGGTCTATAAAATCCTCTCAGATTTTACAACTGCTTGGAGTTCCTTTCTATCTGCTAGCTTGAATGCTACCTAATTGATGAATTGCTGAGTAAAGCCAATAGGATCTTTAAAATTTACTTAGTTGAATTTCAGTTCTTTAACAAATTTAAACTAAATCTTTATCTCCTACTACCTGTCGATGTAAGAAACCTCCAAGCCTGTAGAGAATTTTTATGAGTTTATTTGAGCTAAACTGACAACTTATGCCAGGAAAGAAGAATTCAAATGCTCTGGAGAATATCAGTTTTGCAGCTTCTTTATTGCACTTGAAATTAGTAAGGTTACATGAAGGTGAAAGAAAACAAGGTGGGAATTGGGTTACAGGATAGTATGATTATTTGCTATCTTGAGGGAGGTTACCACCTTTAGAGGGGTCTAAAAGGGCAGTGCACACGTTAGAAGGAGGGGTCTGCCTGGCTGGCATGGCTCGGTGGTTGAGCATCGACCTCTGAACCAGAAGGTCACAGTTCACAGTTAGATTCCCAGCCAGGGCACATGCCCAGGTTGTGAGTTTGATCCCCAGTGTGGGGTATGCAGGAGGCAGCTGATCAATGATTCTCATCATTGATGTTTCTATCTCTCCCTCTCCATTCCTCTCTGAAATCAGTTATCATATATATAGACCTCTCCTTCTGAAGGAGAGGTCTGAAAAAAGGCATTTCAAAGGTGTGTTAACCTAGATGCACAAAAACAATGGGCAGGGCTTGCTTAAGGCAAAAGATAAAACTTTTACTAAAGAAGCTATATGCCTGGGGCTTGACTACTTACTGTGACCTGCCCAGTTAGGAATTTATGATCAGATTGTCCTGTAGTTACCTTCCATATACCGCCCCCCGCTCCCCACCCTGCTGCCCATACCTCTCCCTCACTAATAAGCTCTAGTCACCAGAGTCTCCTTTCTGCTGTAGTGGGCCAAGTTCCTGTATTTGCACTGGTCATTCCTGGGAATGGCTCTTGTGATGTTCCCACAGATCTTAGCTAAAATGTTACTTTCTCAGCAAGAACTTCTCTGACCTCTATCCCACTTCTCACATATGAATCTGTTGATTTTCTTCATTGCAGTCATATCTTATTTCTCTGATTATTGTTGCTTTCCTTTGCCAGAATGTAATGTGGATGAAAAGGGGCCACATACTAAACCTGACAAAGTCAGGAAGGCCTGCATGACTACCATCACCTCTTAACTTGTGGCCTCACAAACTCAGAGACCTAAAATAATCACATAGGATGGTGTGAAATTAAAACTTTTTAACTAAAAGCAGTTTATGGCAGATAGTCATGTCCTAGACTAGAATCTTCCTTGACAAAAGTCGATCTTCACCTTAATTAAGCCTGCTTATTGTCTTTATGCATCTATCATAAACTTACCTTTGGAATGTCAGGGTAACTTCCCTTTTTCCAGACCCTTTAAGACACAACCAATGCACCAGGGTGGATACCACAAATCCTCTCATTGTTATTGTTATTGTGTTAATTGTTGACTTAACTATCTTGCACCACCTTTGTAGAAGACAAATGTGCCTATCATTTTACTTTTTTTAGAAAATATTTTTTGTTTTTATTTTTTAAAATACATTTTTATTGATTTCAGAGAGGAAGGGAGAGGGAATGAGAAATAGAAACATCAATGATGAGAGAGAATCATTAATCAGCTGTCTCCTACACACCCCACACTGGGATCAACCTTGCAATCCGGGCATGTGCCCTAACCAGGAATTGAACCGTGACCTCCTGATTCATAGGTCGATGCTCAATCACTGATCCATGCTGGCAGGGCTATCATTTTACTTTTTATCCAATCACAGAGGTTTTTCCCTCTTTGCTTTCTTCTACCTCCCTAATCTACCACCAGTGGATTTCATATAACCCACTTATGTCTTCTTTTTTGATAGAGCCCCTTTCTGCTTGTAGTGGGCCATTATCTGGAGTATTTTCTCAACCCATTAAAATTTTGCTTCCTGGCAATTGTTGAGAGTTTGACTAAAATAACCTCACAAACATTCTTTACAAGTTTGAATGTTTCTTACATTGACAGTAATTTCCACACGTGTAGAATCCTTGTCTGTGGACTGCTGTAAACCCTAGGCCTAGAATGAATGCCTGTAAGCTGATTTTTTTTTTTTTTAAGTAACAAATGAGGAAAATAAACGATTCAAGATTCCAATCCAAGTTCCAGAGCTGAGCATCTTGGTTAAATGGATAGCCTTGGTTCAAACCAAGGAACTCTCTGGCCACTCTTTGGAGGCAGTTGGACAGGGAGGTGAGGGGAACTACCTTTATCCTGACCTTTGAATACCTGAAGTATTAAGCTTTCTAAAATCGAATGCCCCTCCCTTTCACCTGAAGAGTGGAGTAAAGGGAAGACATACAGATGTGACACACCCAGCAGTAGAAAGTTCAATTCAACTTTGGGAAGAGTTTTAGGGACATTTAAAAATACAGGGTGACTCCCCCCAAGTTTGCAGGGGCCTGAACCCTCACCCCTGCTGAAGGAGATCTCCTGCCCCCATGGCTGCTAGGCTTCACATGCCCAGCTCAAATCGGGACCCAGGTAACTGAGACATGGCCGACAGCAGATGCCCTCTCACTGCAACAAGACTTGATGGAGATGTCTTGCACCCATGATCCGGGGAACTGGAGTCTATGATATCTAAATCCAGCCTAGCACCAAGAATGCTCAGGGCCTACTCAAGAAGGCAAATAATCCTCTCCACTAATAATTACAGGGTAAAACAAGATGGTTGTTAGAGTATTAAATTTGACAGTAAAATAGTAGTCAAGTTTTCAGACTAATTTAAATTGGCCAATCAAAATAAGCAAATACTCTAGAAAAATCAATTGTACTGGACAAAAAAGCTGTTCCTAAAGTGTTAACTAAAATTTTTATTGGTAGTTTATCTCATGGTAAATTTGCGTAACATATAATGAACCTAAAGCAGTCACATTTTAGTGCAAAAAAGTAAAATTTAAAAGCTATCAAGATTACAGCATAAAATTTCCAAAAGCCTCCTAATATTTAAACCAAAAAAGGGGGGATAGTAGAAGAATATCATGTAAGGAAAAATATCCTGTAAATAAATTACATCTAGAAAATTTTTACTTTAGAAAATTAACTTTCATTTGTAATGCTAACAGCAAGACACCCAGGTAAAACATACATGGTGTCAAAACAAGCCAAAGGAAAATCGTTTGGGCAAAAAAATGAAAAAGGATCGCAAGTCAAATTTATAGAAAAGATTCCTTTATTAACTTTTGGTCGAGAATATGTTTGTATATTTTCAGAAAACAACTCCGAGACCATGTGGATTCCTGCAACAGAGAGGAATTGACAGGAGTGCTCTAGCCATGAAGTCAGAAGAGAAACAGTCCAGAGATGGAAGACACTGACCATGCCTTGCCATACTAGCAGTCAGCAGATGTGCGTCACTGCAGATTGCCCAGGACCAAACCAGAGAGGGTCGGACCTGCATTACCACCATTTGTCCACCATCCAGAACTGAAATATCATTGCTGTTATAAACACATAAACAACTGTTGGACATAGAAACCGGGACTCAAAAGAACTGTTGGCCCAGAAAGAAACTCACTATAGACTGATTCATTTGCCTCTCAGCATAACTATTATTGCTTATCTCATTTTCGGTTCCTATAAGTGTATTCCTAGTATCACATGAGCTCACTCATCTAGGGGAAAAGATGAACAACAAGAACAGCATTGATCAGATTGTCAGACCTCAGAGGGAAGGTAGGGGAGGGTGGGGGCAAGGGAGATAGATCAACCAAAGGACTTGTGTGCTTGCATATGAGCCTAACCAGTGATCACAGACAACAGGGGGAGGGGCACATGCATGTGGGGGGGTTTGGGAAGGGAATGGGGGGTGGTTGATGACAAATATGTGATACCTTAATCAATAAAGTAATTTAAAAAAATAAAATAAAATAAATAAAAATAAATAAAAAATAAAAATACAGGGTGACTAAAATAAAGTGCTTGGAGTGAGGTAGGGAAGGAGGCGAGTTTTTTTTATCTTTGGGAGGGTTTAAGATGAAAGGAATAGTTTAGAATTTAGATAATAAGCATTGTTTTCTGAAAGAAGTCCCTAGGCTCTGCCTGTGGTTCAAGTGACCAGGATACCTCATGAGGCATGTTTCTTAGTTCTGCCTGTTCTGGGGAAAGTCAAGGGGGCTCAAGATCTTTGGCATCTCAGAGGAAACATGCACTAATGTACCTAACAAAAGAGGCAAAGGGAGAAGAAGAAGAAAAAGAGATTTGGGATATTCAGCCTTTTGGATAACGTGCTGCTGACCATGGAACAAGATATTTCAGGTTTTTTTAAAAAAAAATAATTTTGGCCCTAGCCGACTTGGCTCAGTGGATAATAGAGTGTCAGCCTGCTGACTGAAGGGTCCCAGGTTCGATTCTGACCAAGGGCACATGCCTGGGTTTCGGGCTCGATCCCCAGAAGGGGGCGTGCAGAAGGCAGCCAACCAATGATTCTCTCTCATCATTGATGTTTCTATCTCTCTCTCCTTCTCCCTTCCTCTCTAAAATCAATAAAGAAATATATTTAAAAAAATAATTTTGTTTATCATTAACTTTGCTAATCTTAGAGACTTCCCCTTTGTTGAGTTTTTATTGTCAGGATGTTTAGGGAACAATCTTAAGAACTTCACTTCCCAAACCCAATTCTTTGATTTTTTTCGATTAAATACAGATAGAATCATTTACTATTTGGGGATGTACTGTAATTAAAGAGAGGAAGAGGCAGTTTCTTAAACTTAAAACAGACTTCCTTTTTTCTATGTGGTGGTTCAGAGTAATTTATTTATTTATTTAAAAATATTTTTATTGATTTCAGAGAGAAAAGTAGAGGTAGAGAGAGAGAGCGAGAGAGAGAAACATTAATGATGAGAGAGAATCATTCATTGATTGGCTGCCTCCTGCACACCCCCCACTAGGGATAGAGCCCACAACCCAAGCATGTGCCCTTGACCAGAATCGAACTGGGGTCCGTAGGCCAACACTCTATCCACTGAACCAAACCAGCTAGGGCAAGGGTCAGGGTAATTTAAAGGTAAAGAGAGGACCCACTGAGAAGGGGGGTGGGCAATGGAGGATGGAGGATGGTGGTGAAGGTGATGGTATGGATGCTAAGTTCAACAACAGAAAAAAATTGAAGCTGGATCAAATTATAAAACTTTAAACCCCACAGGATTTAACATTAAACAACTTTTTATAGTAAAACTAGAGGCCCGGTGCATGAAATTTGTGCAGGGAGGGGTGTCCCTCAGCCTGGTCTGTACCCTCTCCAATCTGGGACCCCTTGAAGGATGTCCTACTGCTGGTTTACAGGGATCAGGCCTAAACCGGCAGTCAGACATCACTCTTGCAATCTGGACTGCTGGCTCCTAACCGCTCACCTGCCTGCCTGCCTGCCTGATTGTTTCTAACCACAATGCCTGCCAGCCTGCTCGCCCTCAACTGCCCCCCGCCCCCCACCCCCCCACCGCCGGCCTGCTTGCCCCCAAATGCCCCCCTCCCGCCAGCCTAATCATGCCCAACTGCCCCCTGTGCTAGTGTGCTCACCCTCAACTGCCCCCCTGCTGGACTGCTTACTCCAAACTGTCCCTCCCCCTGCTGTCCTGATCACCCCAAACTGATCCCCACTGACGGCCTGATCACCCACAACTGCCATCCCCTCTTGGCCTCTAACCGCCTCTACCTCGGCCCCACCACCATGGCTTTGTCCAGAAGAATGTCCGGAAGGTCTCCTGGAAGATCTCCCAGTCTAATTAGTATATTACCCTTTTATTAGTATAGATAGAGGCTTGGTGTACGGGTGGGGGCCGGCTTGTTTGCCCTGAAGGGTGTCCCGGATTAGGGTGCGGGTTCCCTTGGGGCATGGGGCAGCCTGGGTGAGGGGCCTGTGGTGGTTTGCAGGCCGGCCATGCCCCCATGTGGTGAGGGTCCCCGCTGGGGGGTTGTGGCCAGCCTGGGTGAGGGGCTGAGGGCCATTTTCAGGCTGGCCACACCCCCTTCAGGGTGGGGGTCCCCACTGGGGTGCCTGGCCAGCCTGGGTGAGGGGCTGATGGCTGTTTGCAGGCTGGCCCAAGCCCCCCAGCAGGGACCCTCACTCCATGGGGGTGTGGCCATCCTGGGTAAGGGGGCTTCTTTTCTTTCCTTTTTTTTTTACAGCGCCTCCTTGAGCAGAGGCCAGGGCCGGCTGGAAGCAGGTATCTGGGATTTAATTATCTTCTATAATTGAAACTTTGTAGCCTTGAGTGGAGGCCAGGGCCAGCCAGGTCAGGCGGGAAGCTTGGCTTCCTCCATTGCTGGGGGCAACCCAAGCCTCCTGCTCCATCCAGCTCTGTGGCCGCTGCCATCTTTGTTGGGTTAATTTGTATACTCACTCCTGATTGGCTGGTGGGTGTAGCGGAGTGGTCGTTAATTTGCATGTTTCTCTTTTATTAGTGTAGATATTAAGTACTTTATATTTTATTTTTATTGCAGGTCATTTTTCATCATACCCCAAAGCTACAAATGTGCATATTCTTATTAGATTTAATAATCGACTGCACACAGTCAGTAAAGGAGTTGGACTAACATGACTCCCTTGAATGACTAATCGTCATTTGCACTTGTGACAAAAACAGTTCTCACACCAAAAGGATGAGCTGGGGCTGGAGGGATAATATGTGGGGAATGCTGAGTCAATTCATTTTTTCCTTTCATATATTTTATTTTCCTGTGCCCCTGTGAGTGGAGATATTTTTCCCAAATGTGTTTAAATTTGAGACTGGTTTATTACCTGAGAAGTAATCAAGACAGTTCTAGAACTCAAGACAAGTTGAAAAAACTAGTAGCCACGCAGGCTCCCTTATGCATCTATCTCTCTATAAGTGATATATATGTATATATTTCAGAGAGGAAGGAAGAAGGAGAGAGAAAGAAACATCAGTGAATCAGTGATGAGAGAGAATCATTGCCTGGCTGCCTCCTGCACGCCCCACACTGGGGATAGAGCCCACAACCTGGGTATGTGCCTTGACCAGGAATAGAACCATGACCTCCTGGTTCATAGGTCGATGCTCAGCCACCGAGCCACGCCAGCCGAGCTCTATAAGTGGTTTTTATTATTTGATTAGGTAAACACCCAGAAAGAAGGGATATAACTTAGTTAAAAATTAGTGTTATTTAATCCATTCTGCTGATTTTTATCTGTTCAGAAGAAATTTGATTCACTTTTTCAGACCAGTAGTAATTTTTGAATTCTCTCTCTAAAAAAATAAACATTTCTTGGGGGCCAAGAGCTGAATCACGAATTTAGTAGGAGGTGGACCCACCAACACAATTGACTAACTAGCCTGTGCTTCCCCAGCTCTTCCAGCCACCTTGTGACAGCCTTTCTGTGGGATGCGAGGGTGAAATGCTTCGTCATTGCTGTCATCATCTCGAAGACGCATCTTCAGTAATAAGGCATGACTGTAATTCCTCACCCTCTGGCTATTATTAATCATGATTCATTTCATGAAAGAGGGAATAAAAGCCTCCTAGGCCCAAAGCACATCTGAACTGGAAGGATTTCAGGTTTAGGCATGTGAGGCCTTCTCCTTCATATGGGGGAAATGAGTGTGTGTCCTCCTGGGAGAAATAGGTCTGGCTCTAGCGAACAGAGAGTCAGATCTGCCTCTTGCATGGGAAAGGTTTTATTCATAATCATCGGAAAATAAACTCAGCCTTTCTGACTCTTCATTAACAATCTGTATTGATTTAATATTCTGCAGTTATGCTACTTGCCATTTTTTTCTCCTTAGAAAACAAGACATGTCCAAACGCCTTGAGCTATCTACCTAGTTCTGACTTAGCCTGGAATTATTTGGGATTATTCATCCTTGCTAATGAATAACTCCCAGGACTACAGAACTGGAATGATTCTTAGAGATCATCTTAGTGTTTATCTCCTCTGTTCAAAGATAAGCGGGAAAGCCAGGTTGATAACATTTACAGGGACCTGCTCAGGGACACTACTGCTTGACCTCAGAATCCAGGCTACCTCCCAGTGCTTCTGGCCCTAAAGGCCTATGTTCTTTCCACTGCAACAGAACTTCAGCTGAGGGGTAGGCTCTGGACAGTTCACACGTCACACTGGAGATCAGTAAGAGGTGTGCCTAATTATAGGGGACAACCTGGCTCATGGATAAGATGTTATGGGATTGAGGGCAGGCTTTTGGGAATCAGAGGACCCAGTTTCAAATGAAGACTATGCCATTGTTTGCAAAGTCTTGGGCAAACTATTTACCTTTAGCAAAACTAAAAAAACTACAAAACCTCAGTTTCTTCATCTATAAAATGGGCCCAATAACATCTTCAACAAGCAGTGGTATTTTCTTTAATCTGGTTAAAGAAAGTACATTCTAACCTGGCTGGGAGTTGTATACCCCCAGGACCTGGGAGTCAACCTTGTCCCTGGGAGTTAACCTTGGAACTTGGTCCATCCCCATTGAAGAACTGCCTACTGCCCTAACTGGTTTGGCTCAGTGGATAGAGCATTGGCCTGTGGACTGAAGGGTCCCAGGTTCGATTCCGGTCAAGGGCATGTACCTTGGTTGCGGGCACATCCCAAGTAGGGAGTGTGAAGGAGGCAGCTGATCGATGTTTCTCTCTCATCAATGTTTCTAACTCTCTATCCCTCTCCCTTCCTCTCTGCAAAAATCAATAAAATACATTTTGAAAAAAAAAAAAAAGAACTGCCTACTATCATGGAAAGATTAACAACCTTGTTGCCCAAACAATGGAGTCCTACCCCAGCCCGCGCCCCCCTGCAGCCCACCTTGACTACTTCCCCATGCCTATAATTCCTACTTCCCCATGTAATCTTTGTCCTACCCAATATAAGTAGCTGGCTTGTGTGGGGCTGCAGAGCAGATTTTTGTAAATGACCTGCTGCTCTCCCATACTGCCAGCAGTATTGGAATAAATGCTCATATATGATTCAACCCTGTGTTTGTTTAATTGGCTCAAGTAGTGACAGGCAGCCTGGACCCATTGATTGTCCACTTACATTACATTCAGTAAGGTTTCCTTACTGAAGGCTAAAAGAAGCATGCAGATTTTCTCTCAACCATGTTTTGGCAAGACACTCTTCCCTTCCTTCTCAGTGGGCCAGCTTTCTTTGCTAAGGAGACCTTCTGCCCTTTCTGTTTCCTGCCTAGCGATGATAAGCATGTACAAGGTGGCAGTTCACCCACTTTGGGAGAGAAAGGGTTCATCTTAAGGTTCATTTCTGCCCATAGCCCAGCTCAGGGCCAACTTTAAAAGGCTGTGAATCAGAGAAGGCTGGTTATAGCTACTAGCCTCTCCCTCACCCTTCCTATTTCACCTTTCTTCTCATCCCTTCTTCTCATCCTCTCTCCTTTTTTTTTCTTTTCCTCCTATGTCATCACATTAGTTGCTACCACTAACTCAGCACCGGGAATACTTCTATTGTGTGTTAAAAATAAATTTGTTTTCAGAGACATGACAGACCTGAGAGGCACCTTGAAGACAGCCCAGACTGCAAGGCTGAGAGCCCCCTGCACCTTCTCTCTAGGATCCATCTCAGCTTGAGGTTGGCTTTCCAGGGCTGTTCCCCCTACCTCCCACCCCAAGCCCCTGACCCTGACCCTGATCCTGACTGAGCACCTGGTGCTGGGAGGGCTGGGCTATTTCTGCCCCATGAGGAATTCCTCTGATGGGCATGATTTGCTCCAGGGCTCCCTTGGTTTGAAGACTTAGTCACATCTTCATCCTATTCTGAAGGCTCCCCCTGTCCCATCCTATTTCTACCTGTTTTCTTTCAAGGGTATTTCCTGTGAAACCCCATTCCAGCCTGCTTCCCAGAGAACCCAAGAAAATATGCTAATCACAGCCCTAGAGCCATATGTGTGGGGCACATGCATGTTGGGAAAGGGAGCAGATGACAGATGACATACGTGCAGAAAGGGCTCAGACCAGAAGAGCCCCAACTGCATGCTGGGTACTGAACCAGGCCCTTTGTATACATGATTTAATTTAGTCTTCATAATGAAACTGTGATGTAGGTTTTATTGTCTCCATTTACTGGTGAGGACACTAAGTCTCAGAAAGGTTAATAAACTTGCCTGAGGTCACCCAGTTACTAAGGTTGGAGCCAGGATTGGATTCTAGACAGTTTGATTCCAGTGTTTGAGCTCTTTCTGCTGCTGTGCGCAGTGTGTAGCAGAAAGTAAGCCAGCACAATGAGCCCTGCTCCTTTAAGTCAGTCTATGAGAGCCAGGAGAATCATTCAAGGTGCTGTGCAGGAGAGAGAAATTAGAATCCTTCCCTCACTCTGCAAACACCTTTTGAATCTCCCACTCTGATCTACCCCTTTCCCTAGATCCAGTTTCAGACAAAGAGCTAAGCCTAACAAAAGTAAAAATCATAATAATTATTATAAAGTAATGCTATATAAAGTTAACTCTCACTTAATATGAGAACTCTCATGGATACATACCTTTTCACTCACAAACATCCACACATTTTCTTGCTTAATATTTGTTCTTCCATCTGCCTTGCAAAGAACTATCTCCCCTTGTGAGTGTTCTTGCGGGGGTCTGTCCTCCTGCTGACCCTGAATTTCAAGGAGGAGGCAGATGCTCAGCTGCTGCTCAGCCCTCTGGCAATACTTTGAGCCTTAGAGAGACAAGCAGGTACATGATTTTCTGCCACGTTACAAATAAGGAAACATGAAGGAGTAACTTGGGTTGCATGTATTATGTACGATGGCTATATGGGACTTGCTGTCTTCCTGTGCTTTGGCTCAAAGGAAATTACAAACATTATTAAGCATTTGTTATACTGAGTCTCATGGGAATGTCATTTAGCTTCTTGATACGTAAATGTTAGATCTGATCTGCAAGAAGAATGTTAGTACCACTTACTGGTGATTCACTACATGTCAAGCACTGTGATAGGCACTTTACATGTATTTGTTCTTTCATAGCTTTTGCAGTAGGCATGACTGTCGCGTTTTACTTATGAGCACACAGATTTAGAGAGGTTAAACAATTGGTTTAAGATCACACAGCTAGTCAGAGGCAGACTTAGATTCAAGTCTAACTCCTTCTGACTCCAAAGGTTGTTCTATGCATCATGCTTTGTAGCTTTGGAAGAAATAGGCTTGTGATGCCCTGAAACTTAATGTTTTAAAATAGATATTAAAGTGCCCTGGCTGGGTTGCTCAGTTGGTTATGGCGTTGTTCTGATATGCCAAGGTTGCAGTTACCTGGTCAAGACACATGCAAGAATCAACCAATACATGGATAAATAAGTGAAACAACAAATCAATGTTTCTCTCAAATCAACTAAAATAAAAAATAGATATTAAGGCAATTTGATATCTATTGTATTCTCAAAACAATTTAGTGAGATAGACAATATTTTCTATCCTAAGACATCCGTCCCTTTTTTTTTTTCACCTGTCCCTTTTTACTCCTCTTTTTCCTCCCCTAACTACCTCTTTCAAGGCCCAACTTCTAAAATAAAATTAGTCCTCACATGTCCCTCATGGCCTCCCTGTTGCCAATCCCACTGGACTTCTTCTCCCCCAACCCCTATCTTTCCCAGATTTTAAGGAATATTTGACCCAGGTGATTGCTCCCTCCTTGAAAGAATGTCCTCCCTTGGTTTTGTGGACACCACACACTGTCCTTGTTCTACCTTTCTTGCCACCCCTCAGTCTCCTTCACGGATTCTTATCTGCTGGGGCAATATACAGACCAGCTGTTTATGCAACAGCCATTCCTTCCTACTTCCCTATGAATAAAACTCCAGTGTTATTCGGAGCAGCAAAGTGACCAGCTAAAAATACTTCCATTCTGGACTCACTTGGAGTTAGGGGTTGATGTGTCATAGTGTTACAGAAAGGGAACCTGGCCTTTGGTAAAAACTTCACAACACAAATTCAGGTGAATTTTAGAGGATTTTTACTTATTTTTAAAAAAAGATTTTAAAATTGATTTTTAGAGAGAGAGAGAGAGAGAGAGAGGAAGTGTGGTAGAGGGCTGCCTCCTATGACTTGGGCATGTGCCCTGACAGGGAGTTGAACCAGCAACCTTTCAGTGCCTGGGACGGCTCCCAATCAACGGAGTCATACAGGCCAAGGCTAGAGGACGTTTATTAAAGCTGGGGACAATGAAACAAGAAAAGGCTGGGGAAATGAGCCTGGGCTGGTCTGCTTGGCTCACTAGAAATCAGAGAAAAGAGGACCTTGGGGAGAAGTTCAGGGGGTTTGCATTTGATGAATTGCCACTACTCTTTGCTGCCCTGGTTGCAAGCCTCATGGGGTCCCTTAGAGTTTAGAAGATGCATGCCTGTGGGGCAAGAAGGGGGGGGGGGTAGGGGAAAGGCTGAGGGGAAAGGAGGAAGAGTGAGCGCTGGGTCTTCGTTTTGAGAGATTTTAAAGGCTGGGCATTTATGGGAGGATCTCAATAGAATATTCATCAGGTTTATGGTGATATACCAAATAAGATTTATTCCCTTAACTTCATCTGTCTTTGAGTGTGGTGGCAAATGGCACTAATTGGATTTCTGTGTCTCACTGAGTAGGGTGATTTAAGCTATTTACCTTCTGGTTGGGGAGCAGTGTCCTTGGTTTAGAGAAGGTAGAATTTATTAGATGGCTGCAAACTGCTGTTTAACTATCTATCTCAGTTTCCCTCTTCTGCTTCTCCTGGCTTACTAGCTTGTCTCAATAGTTCTGGGCAATGAAGAAGTCAGTTGAGCCCTGACCAGTATGGCTCAGTTGGTTGATGTTGTCCCGTGCACCAAAAGGTTGCAGGTTCAATTCCTGGTCAGGGCACATACCTGGGTATCGGGTTTGTTCCACGGTGGGAGGTAACCAATTGATGTTTCTCTCTCTCTCTCTCTCTCTCTCTCTCTCTCTCTCTCTCTCTCTCTCTCTCTCCTTCCTCCCTCCCTTCTATCCCCCTCTCCCTCTCCATCTATCTCTCCTCTTTAAAATCAATGATCAATGATGAAACATATCCTGGGGTGCGGATTAAAAAAAAAGAAGTTGGTTGAGTAAAAGCTTTTCTAGGTCCTCTTTTGTTTCTTGAGAAAAGAGGGCTGACTTACCCTGTGCACTTCCTACCTGAGTTGTGGTTGTGTGTCTAAAAGTGCAACTTCCTTGAAGCCACAGCTCAAGGACAGAGGCCTATGTATAAAGATGGCAGGAGGGGAGATAAAAGAACTTGGGTCCCCCAAAGTATCATTGGCCAGCTGCACCAGCTCCAGACTTCACATTATGTGAGACTATACCCTGTCTGTTTAAGACACTATCAGTGTATACTGTTATTTGCCATCAAATACTTTCTGAATTGATATACTACACGGTCTCTGAATGTTAGAATCACAAAGGATTTAGTCATTGGACTCTCTTATCTTTTTAATAATATATAGGTACTGGGAGAATGAAGCTAGGTGACTTTGTGCATTCCCTTAGCTTTAAATAATGATTGGACCTCATTATTCCTCTGCCAAAAACATTCTGTAGCAAATGCCTCCCATCTTCACCTCTCAGCCTCACATTAGTTTTCAGCTGTGGCTGGGTGGGCAGCTTCAAGTCAATTCATAAGATAGTGGATACTTGCTGTGCACCTGGATGAGAGCGGGACTTTGCTTCCTGTTTGGGGATTCCTTTAAATTTGCAGGTCAATAGGAAGCTTGAAGCAAAGGATAAACAGTCCCACTTCTAGTCCATCCGGACACCAATTCTGGAAAGCTTGCTTGATGCTTTTCCGGAGGTTGAATGAAGCCCCACTGCTTCTGCCGTAAGTGGCAATTTACATACTGCTTTTTCATCCTTCCCTCCCTTAATCTCATGATCTCTTTCCTGGGATCATTCCAAGTAAACTACCTGCAGGTAGGTTTTCATTTTAGGCTTTGTTTTCTCCCTTAACCCAAGCTAAGGAACCCTGTACTGGTTTTCCCTTTCACTTGGAATAATCTGCCAACAAATTGCTGCTCACATCTTCTATCTCATTTCATTCTACTCTCCCCTCTTGTACCTACTGTATGGCATTGGCCCCCTCCTCTTGTATTGCATATGTCCAAAAATAAAAATGTAGTGAAGGATGTGCCACCCCAAAATATGCCTCTTTGGCATAAGGATTATTTTGAGCTGATAATTTTTGAGAAAAAGCAGACAGTAGAAATTGCCCTTTTGTAAGGGAAATTGACATTTATAAGGGAAATCTCCATTTGTAGGGTGTCTCCCTGTCTGTACCAAGGACTAACTCTAAATCATGAGAAACTCTTGTTAATAGAGAAGGCACCAGATGTAAATCTGCATACAATCTTACTGGACTTTTTCTGATAAATTCCCATAACTGGACTCCCCACCCCTCAACGGATTTCTTTTATCTCTAGTGTTTAAAGTGCTGGCTTGAGTCATTTCTGGGAGTTGCTTAGCTTTTCTGGATATCTACCATGTATATATGTCATTAAACTTCTGTTTTTCTCTTGTTAATCTGTCTTTTATTGCTTCTCAGCCATGGAATTTAGATGGGTAGATAAAATTATTTTTCCTCCCCTACACCAGTTTGTAAATTTCAGCTGGAATTTATTCTGGCCAGAGAACCAGGGTTGTCCATTTTCAGAATAAGTAGGTGCATCCAGGAGATGAAGGCTCAGTTCTGGGGAGTGCTTGACGAGTGGATAATGAGAGCAAAGGGGAGAAAGAGCACCAGACCCCTAGAGGGGGACCGAGGCTTACCCCCTCTTCCCTCCGGGATCTCTCTGAGTAACATGCAGCCCGGCACAATGGGACTCTCCCTGGAGCAGGCTAACCTGATCCACAAAGGTTATTCTGGGAGTTGTGCAGAACTCCCTTCCCTCTCTATCCCTCCTCCCTGCTTCTAACCTTGTCTCAGCTATATTACAATTAATCACATTAGAATTTGGACACGGCAGGTATATTCTCATATGTTTCATGATAGTCTCCCTGATGAAAACTTTGTAGATTTCCTGGTTTCATCAACAATGTATTTCTAATTAGTTTTTGTAATTTTAATCCCTCATTGTCAAATGAATGCAGTTCCTTGCAGAATGTTTGGAAAGTACAGAAAGAAGCAAACAGACAAACCACAATCCCACTAGGAAGAAAATAGTTTGGTATATGTCCACAGACATATAACCACCAACGTGCTGGAAAACTCTCCTGGAGTGTGAATGATTTGCGTGGATGACTGCTCTCATCCTGGCCCCTCTCAGGCCTGCCAATCACTCTGCAGTGGGAATCCAATCAGAGTTCTTCTCTGGGAATGACATATGGATTCTGGGAATAGGGAGCTTCCTTTTTCTACTAGAACTGCTAGGTTGGGATGCGAAATGACTGGCAGTATTGGTGGACATTTTCTTTATGATAGAAGAAGACTATTGTAGAAAGAGAATGAAACAAAAACACAGGATTAGGAATAGCCAAGAAATGAAGAGAGAAAAGGAGAAAAAGAGCAAGAACTATTGATCACATGTGAGCACCTGCATCTTTTCAAGCCAGTCATATCCATGGTCTTCCCTGTTTATAGAAGCCAATACATGTTTCTTTCTTTCTTTCTTTCTTTCTTTCTTTCTTTCTTTCTTTCTTTCTTTCTTTCTTTCTTTTTCTTTTTTTGTAAAACTATGTTTTTATTTATTTCAGAGAGGGAGAGGGAGAGAGAGATAGAAACATCAATGATGAGAGAGAATTGTTGATTGGCTGCCTCCTGCATGCTCTGCCCCCTACTGGGGATTGAAGCGGAAACCTGGGCATGTGCCCTTGACCAGAATTGAACCCAGGACCCTTCAGTCTGCAGGCCAATGCTCTATCCACTGAGCCAAACCGGCTAGGGCTAAATTCATTTTTAAAAAATTAATTTTAACTTAAAAAATTTTTTATGAGTTTATTTGAGCCAAATTGATGACATGCTGGGAAGCATGATGTTGAATGCTCCTTTAACTGGGGTTTTAATAGTTGAATCAAGAGAGTCATGATTAGTACAGTGCTTGTAGACATCTCATTCAATCCTTCGACACTTCTGTGAACTGCATTTTAACCATGTTTTACAGATAAGGAGACTGAAATTTAGGGAGGTTAAATATCTTGTTTAAAATCCCTTGGACAGAGAATTTATCTAACTCTAAACCTGAATTCTTATTCTTATGTTACAGTTACACTTTTATTTTATTTTTAAGTAATTGTTTTAAAAGTTTCTGTTTTGTTCATTGAATTTATTTGCAACTGCTTCATTTAAATGTTAACCAGTCCCTAGCATAATGTTACCTCCTTTTTACTTTATCAAAGAGTGCCAGGGGGGCCTGGCCAAGTGGCTCAGCTGGTTGAGCGTCCTCCTATGCACTGAAGGGTTGCTGGTTTGCTTCCCAGTCAGGGCACATACCTGGGTTTCGGACTCAATCCCTGGGTATGGAAGGCAACTGATCGATGCTTCTTTCTCTTCCTTTCTCTCTCTAAGCATATCTCAGGTGAGGATAAAAAAAAAGTGGGTGTCAGGGGTGGAACAAGACAGGCCACAGAGCCTAGAGAGGGCCCAGAGAAGTTTCCCTTTTATGGGAGGAGCCTGCTCTAAGTACTCTCCATTCCTCCCTCCAGCCCAACCATAACCCACACACACTTACACACAGCCTGGCCTGTGTCTCTCCATCATGAATGAGCACATGAACATGGCATATTCTGCTCATAATCAGTGACTTGGTACAGCCACGATGTGGAGAGAGGTGGGGATGAGGCTTATTCAAATCAGGGGATGGGCTTCAAGTATGATCCAGAAACACATCTCTAAAGCGGCAGGCTCCTCTCTTCTCCAACCCTGAGAATCAACCTCTCCTACTGGGAAATTCTGACATTACTCTCTGCATACTCTCCTCTCAGAAAGACAGTGATAGCATGATAGTTGTACTAGTTTCCTAGTGATGCTGTAACAAAGAACCACAGACTAAGTGGCTTAAAACAATAGAAATTTATTCCCTCACAGTTCTGGAGGTTAGAAGTCCAAAAATCACAGTGACAGCAGGGTTATTCTTCCTTTGAGGGCTCTAAGGAGGAATCAGTTCTTGGTTTTTTATTTTTGTTTTGTGTTGTTATTTTTTACCTTCCAGTGGCCTCAAGTTTTCCTTGGTTTGTGGTGATGTAACTCCAATCTTTGCCTATGTTTTCCCATGACTTTCTCCTATGGATATTATTAAGAAATCCATCCCCATATGAGGCTGGCTTAAATGTAGGAACTGTAGGATAAGAAATAAAACTTTCCTCTACCTTCTTAGGTCCAGTAGTTTGGGGCCTGCAAATTAAACTGATAAAAGGCATTAACAGGAGAATAAAACACAGTTTGCTTATACATGCTACACACATACATGTAGAAGAACTCAGTGATGAATACTAGTAAGTCAAGGGGTGGTTAGAATATGGGACTTATACACCATCTTAACAAAGGGTGATAAATTTGTGGAGAAGTGACAAGACAAAGGAAAGGGTTTGGGCTCCTAAGGGTGGTAAATTGTAGGAAGGTGAATATGCTAGGGAAACTAACAGAAGATAAGAGTTATTTTAGTAAGATTTGTTTATGCAGACCTATCTTGGTGCTGACTTTCTGTCTCTAGTGATAATGGTGGTTTTCCTCCTCATGTATGGGAAAGGGGAGGAGGACACCTTTACAAAGGGAAATTTATGACCTGCTTTTAAGTAGATAGGTGAAGAGGAAACAAACATAAGAATAAAAAAAGCTGCTTCTGCTTTTGCTACTGCTTAATTGCTTTCCGCTCCAAACAACTCTTTGGCCAAAGTGCTTATTTGGGGGTAGCATATTCTGATCCCCTGCACAACAAGTTAATTGATAAAGCACATATATTATGTTTCTTTAATAGAATCATGGACTTCTCTGTATGAAAGGACTTGAAATTCCTACATACTAATTTTAGAGGTGAGACAACTGAGGCCCAGGGACATCAAGAAACTTGCTACTACTTGTCTCTTGCCTCATATCCTTCTTGGCTCCTCATCATTACATACAGGGTGGGCAAAAGTAGGTTAATTGTTATATGTGAAACACAGAATTTATTCTTGTATTACTTAAAAAAATACTTCATCTGTATTATGTGTTCACCACCCCAAGTCAAGTTACTTTTTATTAATTATTGTCGAATAAATTCTAAACATGGTGAACAAATTATTCAGGTCTCTCTGCCTTTCCAGACTCATTTCCCACCTGTTCACTCCTCTTTTTGGTTGCTCTCGTAAAAGCAAACTTCTTGTAATCCTTCTGTGACCATCATATTATTTCATGTCTTGGTGGCTTTGCCCTTGCAAGTTTTCCCCTAATTCGTACTCAGGTATCAGCTTCTCCCAGAAGCTTTCTCCAAACCTCCAGGTTGCTCTAAACCCCCACCATTCTACCTTTGTAGAACTTTGTGCATCCATCTCATAGAGCAATTGCTTTGAATATTGAAATGAATGGGATTTCTCAAACTATACGTCCCTTTAACTCAGGGATCACGCCACAATTATTTTTATGACTCCAGACCTAGCACAGTGTCTGGCACATATTAGACACTCACTTAATGTTTATTAAATTAAACTAAATTGCTTTTACTCACAGGTTAATGAAATAATCAATATAGTGATTGTGCATTATCTATTCCATCATACTGTAGTGTTAAAAATAATTGTTGTTCCAAAATTCAATTAATATTAGTAAAATCAGTGGGTAGACATTTCCCCCCTGTTTTGCCTCTTATTTAAGAACATGCAGTTTCCTCCTTAAGCCTACAGACCACCTCATTAGGTTTCCCTTTCATGCATATATTCAGTCCTAAAGAACACACACCCAGTTGGGGAACATCAGAAATTAGTAAGAAGGTTCCATTGTTTTTGATCATTTTATGAGAAAACTGTTTGGTCTAATATTTCTTGTAAAGCCGTGATTTAGAAACAGAGAGATCTTATTACAAAATTCCCCCTCTTTTCTCTCTACTTTATCAATAACTAACAACTAAAACATACAAGATGAACTCACCCTAACTACTGACAAAAAAGCACCTAAAATCCCTTCTTGTCTAAACCTCACCATGATATCAATTCTAGAAAGTACTTACCATTCTGAGATTTCAAAAGCTATGGTAGTGAGAGCACATTAAATAAGTATACAGTCTGCATGCTAAAAAACTATTGAAATCTTAGTTTAACTTAAAGTAATTAATTTTTATTGCCATTTAAGATAACTGCTATTGAAATGCAATAAGAAATTTTAAGTAATAGTAAGATATTTCTAATTTCAACTAAAATATAGAAAATCAAATTGGAATCTAGAAATTACAATGTTTGCTTTGCTACATATAAAGAGTAGCAAGAGCCTTCCTCCTAAATTAAGGTACTCAGAAACTACTTAAAAAGGAATGATTTATCACTCTCAATTTTAAAAATAAAATTTTAAAAATGAAATAAGAAAATACTATAAAATAAGGATAATAAAAAAATAATTTTAGAACAGAGGACATTTTCTAAATATGCCACAAAATCTTAGAACAAATATGGAGAAATTTTTTTCAAAATATGTGACAAACATAAGGTTAATATTAATAATACACAGAGAACTCTTTACAAATCCATAAGAACAAGCAGAAGAGAAAAAAATGGCAATGGATATAAATAGGCAGTTCACAAAAGAATAAAAAGATAACCAATAATAATCACACTTATATACTCATTAGTGAGAGAAATGACTTTAATAACCAAAGAATGCAAATGAAATGTATGATTTCTATCATATTGTCAGAGATAAAAATTTAAAAAAATGTGTCAGAGAAGTAGAAAAGTGAATATCATATATTTATTGCTTGTAGTTGAAATTTATCTCACCTTTCTGGATCCCAGTGGTACAATATGTACCAAGATTAAAAATACACATTTTTGGGGAGAAACCAAGATGGTGGCATAGGTAAACACCTGAACTTGCTGCCTCACACAACAACTTCAAAACTACAAGTAAAAGACAAAATGGACATCATCCAGAACCACAGGAAGGCTGGCTAAGTGGAAATTCTACAACTAGAAAGGAAGAGAAAAGCATACTGAGACTCAGAGGAGCTGCGGAAGTAAAGTGCAGAGGTCCAGAGGCGCGCGGAGAGGGCTGGCAACTCAGTATGTGGTTGTCTTTTTCAATCCAGAGGGAGACACCAGCTCCTGACTACTCTGAACTCCAGTTCTGGGCGAGACTCTGGGGACCCAGACTTATACAAGGAGAAAGTGGACTGTCTGGCATCAGGTGGAACTCGAGGGTGGCTTTCTCTCAGAGGTGCTTGCAGTGATTACCAAGGGACAATGAGACCTGGGGGCCTCTTAGGGCAGGGCTGATGGGAAGCCATTGCTGTTTGCTCCACCCTGAGACTCTGCCCCATTCAAGCTGTGTGCAGAGGCTTTTGCATATGAATGGCCTGGTCTTTTAAAATCTAAACTTACCTAACAAACTGCAGCTGAGTCAGAGAGACCCAGAACATCCAAAATAAGGCCCAAGGCTCCACAGCAGCTTGCATTGTTTCACAGCTGGGCCTCATCTGAGCACCTCCAAAACCCAAACAAAGAAGAGGAATCTGCAGATCTCTCCATACCTCCTGCTAAGTGGCCTTAGGCAGAGGCTAAATTAGCACCTCTTTGGAGATCCAAGAGCCAGTGTACCCAGGGGTCAGAATAGGACCATCCAGATTACAACTCCTCAGACCCATAAGGGACACACTCAGGGGGCAGACTCAGTAAGCACCAAAGCCCCACTGAAGCAAGTCTTGCCTCATAAGGGTGTCTCCAGCACAGAAGTTCTCCCATCATAGACACAGCTGATCCTCACAGCCAATTGGCCTGGAGGTCAATTCCTCCCAGTGATACCAACAACAATCAAGGCTTAACTACAACAAGACTGTGCACGCAGCCCACAAAGGGGTGCACCAATAGTGTCCACCTCAGGTAACTGGGGAGGCCAACCCACTGGGCCATATAGGACACCTAGCACACAAAGCTACCCTACCAACTCAGGGAAGCAGCGAAAATGCGGAGACAAAGAAACAGATCACAAACGAAAGAAATGGAGGAAAACAAACGACTGGATATAGAGTTCAAAACCACGGTTATAAGGTTTTTCAAGAATTTCCTAGAAAAAGGACCAACTAGAAATTAAGCATACACTGACTGAAATAAAAAATAATATACAGAGATCCAACAGCAGACTAGAGGATCGCAAGAATCAAGTCAAAGATTTGAAATACAAAGAAGCAAAAAACACCCAACCGGAAAAGCAAAAAGAAAAAAGAATCCAAAATATGAAGATAGTGTTAGGAGCCTCTGGGACAACTTCAAGCATACCAACATCAGAATTATGGGGGTGCCAGAAGAAGAGAGAGAGCAAGATACTGAAAACCTATTTGAAGAAATGACAGAAAACTTCCCCCACCTGGTGAAAGAAATAGACTTACAAGTCCAGAAAGCGCAGAGAACCCCAAACAAAAGGAATCCAAAGAGGACCACACCAAGACACATCATAATTAAAATGCCAAGAGCAAAAGACAAAGAGAGAATATTAAAAGCAGCAAGAGAAAGACAGTTACCTACAAGGGAGCACCCATATGACTGTCAGCTGATTTCTCAACAGAAACTATGCAGGCCAGATGGGAGTGGCAAGAAATATTCAAAGTGATGAATAGCAAGAACCTACAACCAAAATTACTCTACCCAGCAAAGCTATCATTCAGAATTGAAGGTCACATAAAGAGCTTCACAGATAAGAAAAAACTAAAGGAGTTCATCACCGCCAAACCAGTATTATATGAAATGCTGAAAGGTATTCTTTAAGAAGAGGAAGAAGAAGAAAAAGGTAAAGATAAAAATTATGAACAACAAATACATATCTATTAACAAGTGAATCTAAAAATCAAGTGAATAAAAAATCTGATGAACAGAATAAAATGGTGAATATAATAGAATCAGGGGCATAGAAAGGGAGTGGACTGACAATTCTCGGGGGGAAAGGGGTGTGGGGGGTGCAGGAAGAGACTGGACAAAAATCGTACACCTATGGATGAGGACAGTGGGGGGTGGGTAAAGGCAGAGAGGGCGGTGGGAACCGGGTGGAGGGGAGCTATGGGGGGAAAAAAGAGGAACAATTGTAATCATCTGAACAATAAAGATTTATTAAAAAATAAAATAAAATACACATTTTCATTGGTCTCTAAATCCCACTTTTATTTTAATTTTAAAATTATATTATTTTTTAATCTCCACCCAAGGATATTTTTTAAATACATATTTAAATATATTTTTATTGATTTCAGAGAGGAAGGGAAAGGAGAGAGAAACATCAATGATGAGAAAAAATCATTGATTGGCTGCCTTCTGCATGCCCCACACTGGAGATGGAGCCTGCAACCCAGGCATACACCCTGAATGGGAATCGAATCCTGGTATAGGTCAACACTCAATTACTGAGCCATGACGGCAGGGCTGAGGATATGTTTTTATTGATTTGAGAGAGAGAAATATTGATGTGAGAGAGAAACATAGATTGGTTGCCTCCTGTACATGCCCTGACTGGGGATTGAACCTGCAACCCAGGTATGTGTTCTGACTGGGAATTGTATAAGATGATGGTTCAACTAAGTAAGCCACCCGGCCAGGGCCAAATTCAACTTTTTATATATTGTCACAAGTGCAAAGATATACACATGAATGTTTACTGTATTATTTTAATTTTTCTCTGTTTTCATTTTTATTAAAATTATACATGCACATAATTTTCAGAAATAGTTCTACAAGGCTTGTAACTAAAAACAGCAAACCCTGATCATCCCTACCCATTTTCTGCTCCACAAACACTTCCAACACTTTAGTTGATTATTTCAGTATTCATCTTCATAATTTTAAATAATTAGTTGCATGCTTATTTCTTGAGATTTCAGTTTTAGGAATCATCAGTTGATTTCCTAGTAGGGGGCTAAGACCATAGCTCCCTGCCTTTCATAGCCCACCCCAGGACACACAAACAGACTCCTTGCCCTTCTCAAGTTCCCAATAGTTCTTTTTATATGAATATATTTTTTATTGATTTCAGAGAGGAAGGAGAGGGAGAGAGAGATAGAAACATCAATGATGAGAGAGAATCATTGATCGGCTGCTTCCTGCATGCTCCCTACTGGGGATTGAGCCCACAACCCAGGCATGCGCCCTTGACTGGAATTGAACCAGGACCCTTCAGTCCGTAGGCTGATGCTCTATCCACTGAGCCAAACCAGTTAGGGCAGCTTTTTTTTTTTCCCCAAGAAAAACGATTTTTAAAAAAAATATATATTTTATTGATTTTTTACAGAGAGGAAGGGAGAGGGATAGAGAGCTAGAAACATCGATGAGAGAGAAACATCGACCAGCTGCCTCCTGCACACCCCCTACCGGGGATGTGCCCGCAACCAATATACATGCCCTTGACCGGAATCGAACCTGGGACCCTTCAGTCCGCAGGCCGACGCTCTATCCACTGAACCAAACCGGTTTTGGCAAGAAAAACGATTTTAACCATGATAATGTTACATGCAATAAACACCAATTATTAAAAAAAAAAAAGATCTTACATATAATAATGTTATATGCAATAAACATTAATATTTCAAGAATAAAAGGATTTTAAGTATAATAATATTACCAAAACTGTACTAACATAGTATGATATCACAAAAGTTGTAGGAAATATTAAAAATCTGGAAATAATAGGATTACGTCTATTATATTCCAGTATATATTTTTTCCCTCTGGCTCTATTTTTGTTCATCAGTTTATGTTGTTCATTATATTCCACAAATAAGTGAGATCATATGATATTTATCTTTCTCTGATTGGCTTATTTTGCTTAGCATGATGCTCTCCAGTTCCATCCATGCTGTTGCAAATGGTAAGAATTCCTTCTTTTTTACAGCAGTGTAGTATTCCATTGTGTAGATGTACCACAGTTTTCTAATCCACTCATCTGCTGATGGGTACTTAGGCTGTTTCCAAATCTTAGCTATTGTAAACTGTGCTGCTAAGAACATAGGGGTACATATATCCTTTCTGAGTGGTGTTTCTGATTTCTTGGGATATATTTCTAGAAGTAGGATAATTGGGTCAAATGGGAGTTCCATTTTGAATTTTTTGAGGAAACTCCATACTTTTGTGAATGATCCATGTGCACTTGAGAAGAATGTATATTCTGCTGCGTTGGGGTGAAATGTTCTATAAATGTCTATTAAATCCATCTGATCCCATGTGTCCTTTAGAGTCTCTGTTTCCTTGTTAAGTTTTTGTCTGGAAGATCTATCAGGGAAGTCAGAGGGGAGTTAAAGTCCCCTACTATGACTGTATTGTTGTCAATCTTTCAGTGATAGTCCTCTAGAAGTTTTTTTAATATATTTAGGCGCACCTATATTGGATGCATAAATGTTTACCAGGGTTATATCCTTTTGTTGAATCAATCCTTTTAGTATTATGTAGCAACCTTTGTTGCCTCTTGTGATGACCTTCATTTTAAAGTCTATTTTGTCGGATATGAGTATTGCTACTCCAGCTTTTTTTTTCTTTACCATTTTCATGGAAAATTATTTTCCATCCCTTCACTTTCATCCTCTGTGTGTCTTTTGTTTTGAGGTGGGTCTCTTGTAGACAGTATAAAGTTGGGTCATGTTTTTGTATCCATTCAGCTACCCTACACCTTTTGATAGGAGCATTTAATCCATTTACATTTAGGGTTATTATTGAGAGGTACTTATTTATAGCCATTTTAATTCTGTATGGCTAGGATTCTCTCTCTGTTTGTTCTTCTCAGCAACCCCTTACAGCAATCCCTTTAGCATTTCTTGTAATGCTGGCTTGGTGGCGATGAACTCCTTTAGCCTTTTTTTTGTTTGGGAAGCTCTTTATTTGACCATTTGTTTTGAATGATAGCCTTGCTTGGTCTCAGATCCTTGCATTCCCTTACCTTGAGTACTTCATGCTATTGCCTTATGACCTGTAGAGTTTCTAATGCCATCATCCTGGGAAACAGGCTCAACATATGAATTTGGGAAGGGATATGAACACTCTGTCTATAGCAGTTGCTATTTTCCAGGTCCTCCTTTGCTCCTAGACTTCGGTTTAAGAGGTGTTCATGTCTGATCCTTTCTTAAAGTGGCTCTCCCTAAAATGAAGACAAAAACTAATTAACTGCCTCTATTAGACTTAATATTCTAAAATGATTTATGACGTTTTTCCTCTGGTTATTCCCTTATATTAATTATGAAGGCTCCCCAAATACTGCTAGTCTTACAGTTTTGTATTTCATGAGTGACCATAATTGATGGGTTCTATGGGTGTTGGTTATGTTCTCGAAGCTTTTCTCAAGGTAGGGGTGACAGACATTTCTATTCTGATAAATTATATCAACATCCTCTTGCTTTTCCTGAGCACATTTGAAGTTCCTCTTGCTCACATCTTTTTTTTTTTTTTGAAAATTTATCTTTATTGTTGAAAGTATTACAGATGTTCTTCCTCCCCCCGCTGCCCCTGCCGCAAATTGATCCCCTCCACCCTGCACTTGTCCTCCTCCTCCTCTGCCTCCCCTTAGGCCTTCACCACACTATTGTCTATATCCATGGGTTATGCATATAAATTCTTTGGTTAATCTCTCTCCTCCAGCTTCCCTCTGAGATTCATCAGTCTGTTCCATGCATCTATGTCTCTGGATCTGTTTTGTTCATCAGTTTTTTTTGTTCATTAGATTACACATATGAGTGAGATCATGTGATACTTGTCTTTCTCTGACTGGCTTATTTTGCTTACTCTTGCTCACATCTTGTATATGGAGTCTTATTAAGTAAAAAGGAACATGTTGTGCCTATCTTTAAGGCTGATGAAAACACATTAGAGAAGTAGACAAAGGAGGACTATTTCTCCTCAATCTTGTTCCCAGTTAATCAATGGTAAAAATTCAGTCCTTCTCTTATGCCATCTCTGGCTTGGAGACCACCTATGATCACTCACTTTAATATTTGAATCTGGCTACTTCTTTAATATTTGTATATACAGAAATACCACAAAAACACAATTAGACATCACCTTTGTGGTCTGCTTTCATTTTTAAATAAAATATTAATGCTAGACAATATTTTAAAGATGTGGTCAAGACCGCTACCCAATAGAACATCTCAGAGAACATCTGAGAACATAAATTATGGGAGGCATGTGGTGGGCCATCCTATCTATTTTTAGTGCTCTCTAGAGATGAAGATGATGGAACTTACCTTAGTTGGCTATTCTAGTGTGAAATGACCATTATTGCTAGTAGGTCTAATCTGTGTCTTCTTAACATCTTTGTGGAACGTAAAGGTGGTTTGTTTTTCTTTGTTTTTATCTTTGCTTTATTAAAAAAAGTATAGTTTTATAACTTTGGAAGAGTAGAGTTGGTGATTGAAGTCTGGGGAGAAGGCAGGAGAAATAAAAACACTTGGGAGACATTAGTTACATTATTTTTTGCTTTAAACTATTGTGATTTGCATTTCTGTTTCTATAGAGCAATCATAGATTAGAACGTCACTTGTTTAAGAATTCTTGCCATTCTTTGAAATGGCACGTGTTAAACATAAATGATTCTTAGATTCAAAGAAACATTGTATGAGGACTGGATGTCAAGAGTACATGGCCTTCTCTGAAGAGGTCAATTATGTTTTAAAAGGAACAGAATATTTTGTAACATTTGTTCTTCTAATGTGTTCCCCAACAGAACCAATCCAGGATATACAAAAGAATTTTTAAAAAGCAGCTGTATTACTATAATTTGTCATCAAATGGACTATATAAAGTCTTTTATCCAATCAGGATTGTAGGGAAAATACCTTAGTCCCTGCTGATCAAAATGATAACATTAATCAGTAGTAATTTGTGGTGATCAAGATGCCACTTCTCATGGAGGAACAGATAAGCAGCCCCAACACCATCTTCCAAGATGAGCTCAAAGGTGAGATCCTATCTCTGTACATAGATATCATAGCACCTCTTCCCCTCCCCATCCTATACTTTACCCGGCATCTTCTAAGAAAAGGGATATTCTTCTTCTTAATCACAAGACTATTCTCATATTCAAGGTCATTAACATTTATTTAATAGTCATTTAATATATGGTCTATATTTAAATGATCCCAATGTAACCCAAGATACCTTTTATAGCTTTTTGTTCCTGATTTAGAACTTAAAGTTCCCATATTACATATGATTATTATTACTTATTTTAAAAATCAAAATGAATTTAAGCAAATTGTTTGCACCCATAATTGAGAATCTTGTGAACATCTTGACTTTTTCTGAGGTAGGACCTCCTTGGGTTTGGAAATAAAGCACTATTTATATTATAGTGAAAAGAGAACTGGGCTAAGCATTAAGTACCCTGGATTCCAGGCCTTGTCCTGCCACTAATTGCACAAGGTCAGGTAAGTGACTTTGTCCTTCTGGGCCTTATTTTTCACCTGTAAAAGGTATATGGTATGACAAGAACATAGGGTTTGGAGACCCAGTTTCAGTCTTGGTTCCGCACTAATTGTGTTACCTTGAGCACATGCTTTGACTCCCCATTCATTTATGAATTGATTTGAGAAATTTGTCTTGAGTGCTTACCAGGGACCCATGTGAATAACACAGATTCAATTCCTGTCCTCACAGAGCTCAGTGTGTCATTCAGGAGGCAAACATTACACACATAGTCATGTCCATGGACTTCCCCGCTTATAGGAGCCAATAAATTCCTTTTAAAAAAATTAATTTAACCCCGGCCAAGTAGCTCAGTTGGTTGGAGTGTTGTCTGGATACACCAAAGTTGTGGGTCCATCCTGGGTCAGGGCATAAACAAAAATCAATCAATAAATGCATGAATAAATAGAACAACAAATTGATGTTTCTCTCTCCCTTCCTCTCTCTCTAAAATCAATCAATAAATAAAAATTTAAAAATATTTTAATTTTAGCTCTGGCCTGGGTGGCTTGGTTGAGCATCATCCCTTCCATGAAATAGTCGCTGGTGGGATTCCCGGTCAGGGCACATGCCCAGGTTACAGGTTCAATTGCCAGTCAGGGTACTGATAGGAGGCAGCGGAATGATGTTTCTCTCTCTCTCTCTCCCTCTTCCTCTTCCTCTTTCTCTAAAATCAATAAAAACATGTATTTTATAATAAAAACATTTTAAATAATTAATTTCAACCAGGGTTTTAATATTTAAACCAAGAGAGTCATGATTAGTACAGTGCTTGTAGACATCTCATTTTAATCCTTCAAAACATCTGTGAACTACATTTTAGCCATGTTTTACAGATAAGGAGACTGAAATTTAGGGAGGTTAAATATCTTGCTTAAAATCCCTTGAGCAGAGAGTTTATCTAACTCTGAATCTGAATTCTTATTCTTGTTATGTTACAGTTACACTTTTATTTTTAAGTAACTATTTTAAAAGTTTCTGTTTTGTTGATTAAATTTATTTTTTGCTGCTTAATTCAAATATTAACCAGTCCCTAGCATAATGATACCTCCCTTTAACTTTATCAAAGGGTGCCAGGAGTGGAACAAGATAGGCAACCTCTTTGGGAATCTTAGCACAGTACTTGTAGACATCACCTCACTTAATCCCTCAACAGTTCTTGTGGCCTGTGATGAATTCTGGCCATTAGAAGTGCCATTCATTTCTGGGATTCATCTCTACAGCATCCTTTCACCTTCCTCTACTTTGTGGCTTGTAATAAGAACTTGGCAGTGGGCCATCTTTGGCCATGTGGGCAGGGCAACATCTGGGGTGTGGGGTGGGATGGTAACTGGGGTTCTTCTCCATCTCTTACTGCCTGTAGTTGTGCTTATGTCTGAGAGAGAAATAAACTACTGCCTTGTTTAAGCCATTTTGGACTGGCAGGGTGAGGTAAGATGAATCTCTGTTATATATAATTGAACTTAAATCCTAAGCAATACAGTGTGCCTATTAAAAATAGTCAAATTGAATAAAAGGAAATTTAATGAAAATTCTTATCATGCACATGCTTCAGAGTTGCTTTTAAGTCTTCAGGATAACCAGAACTGAACACCAAACTTCAATGTAACTTGACCACTCTCTAACAGATTAGGACTAGACTGTCCTTTGCTTTGGTCATAGCATCTTTGTTAGTGTATTTGGGGACATTACTCCCTTGGTAGGCTGCCAGTTCATATTGCTGACTTTTGTATTGCTCTATGATGTTAAGGTCACTGCAAACTCCACCTCCATTGACTAAGCCATGTTGCAGGATTTCAAGTCCAGAGCTTTGGGTTTATAGAATTTTCGGATTTATAAAACATCTTACCAAGCAACAACTGAAGTGACCAAGGTCACATATCCCCACCTTACTGTACACCATCCCCCACACAACCTCCTCCACATACACAAACCAAACTTCCATTGGATAAATGTCTTTGGTATAAAAGTCAATATAGTGGTTCTTGATTGTTACTATTATTTTACATTACAAACAAAAGGATAAACATGAATACCAAAATAGTTAACCTGAAGAACACATGGACTTCATTTATGGATCCTCATGTGAGAACTTGTCACCAGAGTATCAAACTAATACACACACACACACACACACACACACACTCACATAACATTCCATCTAGTTCTCTAAAATATAATTGGGTTCACATGGGATAAAGACTCTTTATAAGAATGAAAAGATTTTGGGTTGCATTGTCATAAAACCATTCACATCTGTGTGGGCCCCAAGTTTACCTGGCACCATTTTCACCACTGAACAGATTCATCCTATATTGCAGAGAAAGCAAGCAGGAGAGTTGAATGCAGACACTTATGATCAGATCTGTGCTGTGGCTTAGTTGATTCTGAAAAGAGTTCAGTCAAAAGCAATACATTAGACAACATTATTTTGAGCAAGAGATTTTATAAAATAGCATATATCCATTGACCATAAATAGTCAATTGAACATTCCATTGCTATTTATTGAACACCTGTAGAGTGAGGGGGACTTTGTGGGGGAAACATAAGACTGGAGTCACCACAATGTGTCTGTCATCTAGTGTCATTTCCATTAGGGCCAAAGTCTTTGCTGTCAAAACATTGTTTTTGAAGAATTGCTTAAAATTACATTGAAGGGGACCCTTTAAGAATATCAGTAAAATCAGGGACTCGGTTTGAGTTCTGCTTTTAGCTTCCACTGTCCATTCCCCATGGTATGTGAGGCCCCTAAAGGTCTTGCCCCTGCCTCTTTTTGTAGCCTTACCTCTCACTGCTCACTGCCTCTGTCTATTCTTCAGCTGTGGGGAACCATAGCTCTCTGTGCCTTTGCACTTGTTGTTCACTCTTCTTGGAAAGTTCATCTTCTCCTTTTTGTCTAATTCCTTCTCACTCTTTAAGACTTAGCATAATATATAGTCAAAAGAATTGAAAGTAGGGTCTTGAAGAGATGTTTGTACACCTATGTTTATAGCAGCTTGTTAACTATAGCCAAAAGGTGGAAGCAAACCAACTGCCCATCAACAAATGCATCAATAAAATGTAATATCCTATCTAATAAAGAGGTAATATGCAAATTGACCATCACTCCAACACACAAGATGGCTGCCCCCACATGGTCAAAGATGGCTGCCACAAGATGGCCAGCAGGGGAGGGCAGTTGTGGGCAGCAGGCCTGCAGGGGAGGGCAGTTGGGGGGACCAGGCCTGCAGGGGAGGTCAGTTGGGGGGAACCAGACCTGCAGGGGAGGGAAGTTGGGGGGGACCAGGCCTGCAGGGGAGGGCAGTTAGGGGCAATCAGGCTGGCAAGGGAGGGGAGTTAGGTGTGACGGGCCAGCAGGGGAGGGTAGTTGGGGGGAAACAGGCCTGCAGGGAGGACAGTTAGGGGCAATCGGGTCAGCAGGGGAGCAGTTAGGCATCAATCAGGCTGGCAGGGGAATGGTTAAGGGGTGATCAGGCTGGCAGGCAGAAGCAGTTAGGGGCATTCAGGCAGGCAGGCAGGTGAGCGGTTGGGAGCTAGCAGTCCTGGATTGTGAGAGGGATGTTCGACCACTGGTTTAGGCCTGATCCCGGGGATTGAGCCTAAATGGGCAGTCAGATATCCCTTGGGGGTCCCAGATTGGAGAGGGTGCAGGCTGGGATGAGGGACACCCCCCCCTCCACCAACAAACAGACAGCCTACTGAATGGGAGAAGATATATGTTAATGATATATCTGATAAGGGTTTAATATCCAAAATATATAAGGAACTAATACAACTTAACAACTCAAAGCCAAACAATCATTTAAAAATGGGCAGAGGATCTGAATATATACCACATGGGGAATATAGCCAATCATATTGTAATAACTATGTATGGTGCCAGATAAGTACTAGACTCATAAGGGTAATCATTTTGTAAATTATATAAATGTCTAATCATTATGTTGTATACCTAAAATTAATAATATAATATTGTTTGTCAATTGTATTTAAAAAAAATAAAAAGCTAAAATAAAATTTGTAGATATAAAGGAGGGAAATTCTGACAAATACTACAACATGGATAAGCCTTGAAGACATTATACTAAGTTAATAAGTTGGTCACAAAAGGACAAATATTGTATGATTCTATTCTTATGAGGTATTTAGGGCAGCCAAATCCATAGAGACACAAAGCAGAATGGTGGTTATCATGGGCTGAGAGGGGTGGGAGGATGGGGAACTATTGTTAAACTGGTACTGAGTTTCAGTTTAAGAAGATGAAAAGTACTGGCGAGGGATGGTGGTGATGGTTGTACAACAATGTGTATGTACATAATGCCACTAAATTGTACTTAAAATGGTTACAGTGGTAAATTTTATGTTATGTATATTTTACCACAATTAAAATAAAGTAATAAAAAAAGACAGCAAAGACATTGTCTCCTTTATAAAACCTTTTCTGATGCCCTTAATCTGGGATGTGTGTCCTTCCTGCTTGATCCCATAGCACACTATGCTATTTCTGTCATTATACTATCTCACAGTTTTCTCATATTGTAGAGATATACAATATCAATAATGTAAAGCATTTAGCATCTTATTTATTTAGTTATTGTTCGATACACAGCAGTTATTAAAACATTTATCAGTTGTATTGCAATCTTTCTTACTGGTCTTTCTTTTTTTTTTTTTTTTTAAGGTGATACCAACTCTAACACTTCATGAAGCAGACAGCCTCCATCCAGAGAATGCTAGTCTTTCTAGATCATAAGCTCCTCTTTTTAAAAATATAATTTTGTGAAGCCTGAATTTATTTCTATTAAAAAATGCTCAAGAGATTTTAAAAAGGCCCAAAGCCCAAAGGTGTCCAGGTTTAATTTAAAATCATCCTGAGGTGGTGTCCCTCAGTTTCTCCTTTTGATCATAAGCTCCTTGAAGACAGGAGCTGTCTCCTCTCTCCCTATGTCTTCAGAGCTTAGCAAAGTATCCGGAACATGGGTTTATTGAAAAATGAAATGAAAGTTAAAGGGATAATTCCTGGAACCCCAGAGTGGGAAAAAGACTTTAGACTCTAAGAATAACATTGTGCCTACCATTGAGATCATGTATATAAAGTGCATTCTGCAATTCCTGCATATAGTAGGCATTCAGTAAATTTTACAGAGAAGGGAGTTGAGCCCATAGGGGTGAAGTAATTGGCTCAGAATTAAACAGCTTAGTCACAGAAGTGACAAGCTCTGCATCTTCTGGTCCAGTGAACCCTTTTTTTCTATAACATTGGAAACGTGAGATGTGGGAAGGACCCTTGACCCCAACAGTAATAGGTTTACAAATAACTTCTTTTCATTATTCAAACGTACACAAAAATACAGATAATGGCAGTATAAGCTCATCACTCAGCACCAAAAATTACCAACTCGTTATCTTTTTTTCATGTATATCCATGTATATCTCCCCCTTCCCCAGAGTATTTTGAGGCTAATCCTAAACACCTTACCAAATTCTGACTGCATTTTTCATGAAACTATTTTTCATGTGTTTAATCTCTAGAAAGAGTGGATATCAGATCCTCGAAGCAGGCTTTAGAATGTTGCTGAAGTGCCAAAACATAAGTAACATCTGATTTGCCTTAATCTCTAGAGATCAGTAGATTTCTTCCAATTTTTATATCTCTGCTGGGTTTTCATGCTTCTGTATTGTCATTTCTAACTTTTGTACCCAGTTCCAATTTTGTACTTTTCTTTATTTCACTTAATTGAATGACTTCTTTCTTCCAAAATCTTAACAGTCCTTCCAGACCCATTTCAGGAATTTTGTCCTGCCTAAAACCATTTTACTCATAGATTATCTCACCCGTGGAATGTGATGAGTTTCTGGGCACAGCTTTACATTTATTCTTATTTAATTGTTTCACATGCAACAGTTTCACTTTAACAAAATTGCAGGTGCCTTGATGGCTAGAATCCTGAGGGAACATTTTTTTTTTATCTCCTCTCATTTTTCCTGCCCCCTTCCCAAGTTTACTTTCAATGGGGACCCCATACTAAATTGCTCATCAGTTTGTTGATTAATCTTTGTGCACTCACATTTTGGGTCAATCATACACACTTCAGTAATATAGTTGAACCTAGGCAGTGGTCTTGCCGAAAATATCAAATTTAAATCTGATCTGTTTTCCTGATCCAACTTCCAATTTTCCAGAAAACAGAGAATAGAGGACTCCACAGGGGTGCAAACAGCAAAATCTAGACTGTGGAAAATGATAGGAAAAGTTTCTTCAAGAAATAAATTGCAATGAGGGAAAAACATGAAGCAGGAACATATAGATTTAAAAAGACCTGACAAGCCCTGCGGTTTTTGCTCAGTGGATAGAGCGTTGGCCTGCGGACTGAAGGGTCCAGGGTTCGATTCCAGTCAGGGGCACATGCCTGGGTTGCAGGCTCAATCCCCAGTAGGGGGTGTGCAGGAGGCAGCCGATCAATGATTCTCTCTCATCATTGATGTTTCTCGCTCTTTCCCTCTCTGAAATCAATAAAAATATATCTTATCTAATAAAAGAGTAATATGCAAATTAACCACCACTCTGTTACACCCACAAGCCACGCCCACAAGCCAATCAGGAACGAGTATGCAAATTAACCCAACCAAGATGGCTGCGGCCAGGGAGAGAGCAGGAGGGAGGCTTGGGTTTCCCTGGCGATGGAGGAAGCCAAGCTTTCCGCACAACCTGGCCAGCCCAGGCCTCCACTCCAGGCTACAAAGTTTCAATTATAGAAGATAAATAAATCCCAACAAAAATGGCGGCAGCCACAGAGCTGGAGAGAGCAGGAGGCTATGGTTGCCCCTAGCGATAGAGGAAGCCAAGCTTCTGCAGCCCTGGCCTGCCTTGGCCTCCACTTAAGGCTACAAAGTTTCAATTATGGAAGATAAATAAATCCCAACAGAAATGGCTGCCACCACGGAGTGAGCAGGAGGCTTGGCTCTGCTCCAGGCTACAAAGTTTCAATTGTAGAAGATAAATAAATCCCAGATACCAGGGCCTCCGCTTGGATCGCTGGGGGGCGTGGCCAGCCTGCAAACCACCACAGGCCCCTCGCCCAGGCCGCCCCATGCCCCAAGGGAACCCCCATCCTGATTGGGGACACCCTTCAGGGCAAACCAGCTGGCCCCCACCCATGCAACAGGCCTCTATCCTATCTAATAAAAGAGTAATATGCAAATTGACCATCACTCCAACACACAAGATGGCTGCCCCCATGTGGTAAAAGATCCTGCCCCCATGTGGACACAAGATGGCCAACAGGGGAGGGCAGTTGGGAGGGACCAGACCTGCAAGGAAGGGCAGTTGTGGGCGATCAGGCCAGCAGGGGAGGGCAGTTGGGAGGGACCAGGCTTGAAAGGGAGGGCAGTTGGGGGCAATCAAGCCTGCAGGGGAGGGCAGTTAGGGGTGACCAGGCTGGCAGAGGAGGGAAGTTGGGTGTGACCGGGCCTGCAGGGAAGGGCAGTTGGGGGGGACCCAGGCCTGCAGGGGAGGGCAGTTGGGGGGGACCAGGCCTGCAGGGGAGGGCAGTTAGGGGCAAACAGGCTGGCAGGGGAGCAGTTAAGCATCAATCAGGCTGGCAGGGGAGTGGTTAGGGGGTGATCAAGCTGGCAGGCAGAAGCGGTTAGGGGCAATCAGGAAGGCAGGCAGGTGAGCAGTTGGGAGCCAGCAGTCCTGGATTGTGAGAGGGATGTCTGACTGCCCTAAATGGGCAGTTGGACATTCCTCGAGGGGTCCCAGATTGGAGATGGTGCAGCCTGGGCTGAGGTACAGCCATCCCCCCCACCCCCGCACCCCCCGTGCACAAATTTCGTGCATTGGGCCTCTAGTATAAAAAATAAATAAAAATAAAAAGCTCTGACAACCAATCACAATGTGTGAACATTATGCGGATTCTGATCCAAGCAAACAAACTGAACAAAATTTATGACATGTATGTAATAACTAGAGGCCTGGTGCACGAAATTTGTGCAAGGGGCTCGGCCCTCGCAGCCCCCAGCTGCCTCGGCCCTGGCAGCTCCTGGTTTCATCCGGAAAATCCGTCCGGAAGGTCATCTGGATGGTCATTCTGCTGTTTGGTCTAATTAGCATATTAGCTCTTTATTATATAGGATTAAACACTTAGTAAACAGTTTTTGATGTGAAGGGTTTTATTTTTAATAAATTAAAAAACTGTGGTAAAATACATATATCTAACTTAAAATTTACCATCTTAACCATTTTTAAGTGTACAGTTCATTGGTATTAAGTTTACATTGTTGTGCTACCATCACCACTGTCCGAACACAGAACTCTATTCATCTTGCAAATTGAAACTGTACCATTAAACAATAATCCCATTCTCTCCTCCCCCAACCCCTGGCAACCACCATCCACTTTTTGTCTCTATGAATTTAATACTCTAGGAACCTCGTATAGGTGGAATTATGCATTTGTTCTTTTGTAACTGGCTTATTTCATTTAGCACATTGTTCTCACGGTTCATCCATGTTGTCACATGTGTCAAAAGAGTATTTTTTTAGGGGAGTAATTGTTTTGTATTTGATAATAATAAAAAGAACCCTTGTCTTTTAGAGATACACAGTGAAATATTTATGGATGGAATGATAGAAAGTCTGGGATTTGCTTCAAGATAGCATAATGGCAGGGAATAGATGGGGGTACAGATGAAATAAGATTGTAAGTTATTAATTATTGCAGCTGGGTAATAGGTACTTAGGGGGTCATTACAATATTATGTCGATTTTGATCTACATTGGACATGTTTCATAATGAATTGTTAGAAAATGAAAAAGTATCCGTGAGAGAATGTGTGGATTATTTAACACTTCTCTGTCCTCTCCCGCTCGTTTCTCCTTAGCAATGAGGACGACGACCTCCGTTCTCCGGCAGCCAGGCCTGGAGCCTGTGCAGAACTGTGGACACTGGCACTCTGTGCCCAGTGATACACTGCTGAGGTTGCATATAAATCAGGTATCCCTTAGCCACTCCTGTTGATGGATTGATCTGGCTTTGCTATTAGAATCCAGGGAGGTGTTTAGAATCCAGACACACAAGCCAAGGGATTTGTCCTTGTGCTTGTTCCTTGCCTGCGTGGATTTACTCAGCATTACCCTGTCGCCTCAACTCACGGGGGCCCCACATGGGACAATGCGAGGTGACCCTCCCAACGCACCCCATCTTGGGCTTGTCAACTGTCAGGGGGCTTTCAGTTTGGGGAGTGGAAGGGAGGGCTGGTATAAAACAGCTTCATTGTATTAAGCTCTGAAAGAGGCTGGCTCATCCTCCTGGGGAATAGAAAGTAAATTGCTTCCCTTTAGGAGTAGAATTAACTCTTTCAGGCCAATAGAATTAGTTTAGTAATGACTGCCCCGTTGCCTTAGGATTCCCCCAAGTGGTATTTTTAATGAGCTGTGTCTATCCATTGCCACCAAATGACACAATTTAGCGGAATTGACTGGCAACAACAGGTTTGACTAATTTTTTCCTCAAAATACACCAGGTGTTCTTGTGAAGGGATCAATTGACTGCTTGTTTCCGAACTGAGAAGGCACAACCTCATTAGAGGCCGCCAGGAGATGAACTCTCTAATCCTTATTCATTTTCAGAACAAGGATTGTACTTTCTTGTACCCCAGCCCGTCAGCAGGTCTTTGTGTTGCTATCAAGTCTTAGTTCCTTGTTTCCAAGTTGCTATATAATTCCTCTTCAGGCTTGTAGCTTCAGAGAAAAGGAGTAACAGTAAGCAAGTTTTAACTGACAGGTTTTGAAACCTGAAAGTTAAACATCTAGACAGGTTAGCAGTTGCATTGAAAAGGCTTTAAAGAAGATTGTAGTTTATTTCCAACTTTGCAGGTGGCTGTGTTTATAATTGAACAGCTCTAAAATTTGAGGAAAAGTCTCCTTTTATTTGCAAACTAGAGGCTCGATGCACAAAATTTGGGCAAGAGTAGGCCTCCCTTCCCTCCGGCAGCTGGGACCCGAGCTTCCCTCGCAACCCCAGCTTCGTCTGGAAGGTCGTCTGGTCTAATTAGGATATTATGCTTTTATTATTATAGATATCTCATCTCCCCCAGCAACACAGAAGGTGGGAGAAATAGGAAAAATAAGAAATAGTATTTTTTCATTAAAAGTAATCTTGGGAAGTTTTAAGGACTTCTCCCCACTTTATATTAAGCAGAAAAGCAATGATCTTGTCTGCAACTGGCCATTTATTTATTTATTTATTTTAAACAGTACATTCTTTTTTAAAAAAATATATTTTTTATTGATTTTTAGAAAGAGGGGAAGGGAGAGTGATAGAGAGATAGAAACATCGAAGAGAGAGAAACATCATCAATGGGCTGCTTCCTGCATACTCCCTACTGGGGATGGACCCCGAAACTTGGGCATGTGCCCTGACTGGAAATTGAACCAGCAACCTCTTGGTTCATGGGTTGACACTCAATCACTGAGCCACACCAGATGGGCTGCAACTGGCCTTTTAAAGAAAAGCTACCTAGGCGGAAGAATTGATGCATGAAGAAGGTTAGTCAATGGCTCCCACTTGGGAGATACATTTTCTCTGTGAGACCATGTAGTGACATTTAGTAACCTGGAGAAATAATTAAACCAAATATTAACCCCCTGAAAGAGTTAATTCCTCTCTTCAGGTTACACGGTTTATTTCTAGAGACCGAGTTACTTGTCTCAGCCAAGTCCCCCACCTCCATTGTCACCCCACCGAGGATGCAGCCCTGTGTCCCCAGTCCTCCTCTGAAGGGATGCTGTGCAGCTGGAATCAAACAGGTGGGACTTCCCAAAGAATTAAGTGCCTTCAGAATCCCAGTTCCCTCAAGGAGGGGAGAGTTTGTTGGACATGAGTGCACAGATTTGTGATTTGCACAGCTGCCGTATGTTGGTTAATTCTTTTTTTTTTTAAAATATATATATTTTATTGATTTTTTTTTCAGAGAGGAAGGGAGAAGGAGAGAGAGTTAGACACATCAATGAGAGAGAAACATCAATCAGCTGCCTCCTGCACCCCCTCACTGGGGATGTGCCTGCAACCAAGGTACATGCCAGAATTGAACCTGGGACCCCTGAGTCTGCAGGCTGACACTCTATCCACTGAGCCAAACTGGCTAGGGCTGGTTAATCCTATCTAATAATAGACAAATATGCAAATTGACCATACCTCCAATACACCCATAAGCAACGCCCACCATCCAATCAGAGCAAGTATGCAAATTAACCCAAACCAAGATGGCTACAGCCACAGAGAGCAAGGTTTCCTAGGTAACAGAGGAAGCCAAGCTTTCCGCCTGCCCTTGCCAGGCCTAAGCCTCCACTCAAGCTACAAAGTTTCAATTATAGAAGGTAAACAAATTCAAACAAATGGCGGCAGAATGGAGCTTGAGAGAGCAGACCAGGGTTGCCGCCGGCAACAGGGGAAGCAAAGCTTTCCACACACCCTGGCCGGGCCCACCCGCTTAAGGCAACAAAGTTTCAATTATAACCCCAACACAAATGGCTGCAGGCCTCGGAAGGAGCCCCAGGCTTGGCTCTGCTCCAGGCTACAAAGTTTCAATTGTAGAAGGAAAATAAATTCCAGATACCAGGGCCTCCACTTGGGTTGCCAGGGGCCGTGGCTGGCCTACAAACCACCACAGGCCCCTCGCTCAGGCCACCCCACACCCCAAGGGAACCCCCACCTGATCTGGGACGCCCTTCAGGGCAAACCAGCTAGCCCCACCCCTGTGCCAGGCCTCTATCCTATCTAATAAAAGAGTAATATGCAGATTGATCATCACTGCAACACACAATATGGCTGCCCCCATGTGGTCAAAGATCCTGCCCTCATGTGGACACAAGATGGCCACCACAAGATGGCCAGCAGGAGAGGGCAGTTGGGAGGCACCCGGCCTGCAAGGGAGGGCAGTTGAGAGGGACCAAGCCTGCAAGGGAGGGCAGTTGGAGGTGATCAACCCTGCAGGAGAGGGCAGTTAGGGGTGACCAGGCCAGCAGAGGAGGGAAGTTGGGGGCAAAAAGGCTGGCACCAGAGTGATTAGGGGGTGATCAGGCTGGCAGGCAGAAGTGGTTAGGGGCAATCAGGAAGGCAGGCAGGCAAGCAGTTGGGAGCCAGCAGTCCTGGATTGTGAGAGGGATGTCCGACTGCTGGTTTAGGCCCGATCAAGGGGTCCCATATTGGAGAGGGTACAGGCTGGGCTGAGGGACAACCCCCCTCCGTGCATGAATTTTGTGCACCGGGCCTCTAGTTCTTAATAAAATCATACGTCCATGGATAGGATACACAGCTCTGGGAGGTAGAGCTCTCCATGCAAGAAGAGTCAGTGATGCTGTAGCTTAGGGCCTGGCAGCTATTGTCATCTTTACTGCTGTTATTACAAAGTCCCTCCTTCTTTGGGCCCTGCCTACCTTTCCACCAATGAAATCCTCCATATTTCTCTGGGAAGTCTCTACAGATTCCCTCTCACTAGTTCCTGTCATAGTTTGTAGGTGCCATTGTTAAAGCCCTTATTCTATTAAAGCTGCTTGTTACCCTGCTTGGACAGCTGTTGTAGAAATTAAAGTAATGTATGTGCCTGCCACAGAGGAGGCAATCCCTGAAATGTAACTTCATTTTACTTGCACAGTATCTGTCTCAGTAGGTACAATTTATCCAATAAATGTTCACTGAATGTCTACTGTAAGCAATTATCTCATGCAACCCTTACAACCATTCCAGGAAGTAGCTCCTGTTACACAATGGAGGAGGAGGTTTGCAGTGGTCAAGTAAGTTGCCCAAAGCAACTAGAAGTAAGGATGAAGACTTAGCTGGTTTGGCTCAGTGGATAGAGTGTCAGCCTGTGGACTGAAGGGTCCCAGGTTCGATTCCAGTCAAGGGCACATGCCCAGGTTGCAGACTCGATCCCCAGTAGGGGTGTTCAGGAGGCAGCAGATCAATGATTCTCGTCACTGATGTTTCTATCTCTCTCTCCCGCTCCCTTCCTCTCTGAAATCAATAAAAATATATGTAAAGTGCAAGTAAGGATGAAGAGCTAGGATTCAAACTCAGGTCTGTCTGTGAGAGCTGAGACGATATGTTATAGATCATAGCATTCTTAGAACCTAGAACAGATCCTAACATCTGCTAAATGTTCCATAAATATCGCATGACTTCATTGGAGCCAGCTATCATTCTTCACCCTACCAAGATAAAGAGGGCCCAGTGAGTTTTTAGTCAGCACTCCGTGCTCGTTATTTGGCTGGCTGTTCTCCGATTCAGTCCTCATACTTCCCTGTTCTGCTCTGGATCATGCACAAGGGGCTGATCTGCAAATGGCCTTTCCCAGACTCCCTTGCCAACTGGCTTCCAGCTAGGTTCAGCCAGTGGGAGGCTTCTCTGCAGGAGTTGCAACCATGGAGTTGGTGCAATCATGGCCAAGCATGCTGCCTAAAACAGAGACGAAGGGGAGAAACACTCTGACTTCTCCTTTCCTCCTGCTGCCCAATCTCTGCCCAGTGCCTCCCATTGACTAAACCTAGCTGTATGTCAGTTGGCAAGGGACATAAGAAATGGACTTTGCAACAGGCCAATTTTGGTGATTCAGAACAAAGCGGCAATGAATGGATCTGAGAGCAATCAGGCAAACTCTCCCACCTTGTTTCTAGGTCAAAGTTTCTTCCAATCAAAAACTTTGCTCAGTACAAAAGGTCCTAAACTGGGAGCGGCTCTCTGGGAAAGCAGCTGGTGAGGGTGGGGCTGGGGAGCAGAAAACCTGTCTTTTTGTGTTCTGTTACTGGCATACTTCACTTTTGCTGGTGGATTGGGGCTTGTGGATAAAGTCAAAATATATCTTTTTTTTTTTTTTTAATGTTTTTATTGACTTCAGAGAGAGGAAGCATGTGCCTTGACTGGAAATCCAACCATGACCTCCTGGTTTATGGGTTGAGGCTCAACCATTGAGCCATACTGGCCGGGCTCAAAATATATTTTAATATGTGCTTTTAACTTGCACATTTAAAAAAATGCTCTGTGAAAAATGGCCTCTTATCCTGAAGATGTATTCACTTAAGACTCCCACTAGAGTGGCCACGAGAATATTGTTCGTGGATTTGTGGCAGAATGAGACTTGTCAATAGCTCGCTTAATAAATATAGATTAAAAAGATATCCAATATCTGCCTTAAACCCACAAAGGAATATAAATTTGCAGCAAGAGATCAAGACTCGAATGAAGGCAGCAGGGGATGTCTTTAAAGAGAATTCCCTGTTGCAACTTGATGATGAAAATCAGTCTTAACTGTGCATTTAATTTCTTCTGTGGGTTCAAAGCACATCCCTAAAGTTTTATTCCAGGAAGGTAGATCATGATAGTCTTTGATGCTATAAATCTTCTAATATTGGGTAGAGTTAGTAAAAGATATTTTTGTGAATAAACGTTTTGCTTATTTTAAGAGAGGTGTTATAAAAAACAAAAAAAGAACCCGAAAAATTACCAACTTTGCAGAAACCCTTGATAAAAACTAATGTGGGAAAATACATGGGATTCATAGGTAGATAACATTTATTTGTAAAAAACCTTTCTCATTCTAAAAGAGCACACATATTTTCTTAGTGAAATTCTGTGCATTGAATAGAGAAAGCAATCTTTTTATGTAAAAAGGAAAGAAAAAGAAAGGTGAAAAAGAAGGAAGGAAGGAAGGAAGGACGGAAGGAAGGAAGGAAGGAAGGAAGGAAGGAAGGAAGGAAGGAAGAAAGGAAGAAAGGAAGGAAGGAAGGAAGAAAGGAAGAAGAAACAACGAAACTCCTTCCTCGATGAGGTAGCAGAGGCCTATTTAATGCAGGACAACATTTTAGAGGCACATGGCAGGTTCATAAAACTTGTGCAGTTTTTCTTTCCTTTTTTCTCATTGATTTTCCTTTTTGGCTTTCTCTGGGCCTTCCAAGACTGGCTTAACTTGTCAAATAAGCCATACTTTATGAGTGTTTACCTTTGATTCTGCACACCACCCCAGTCCCACACTGTCTATTTTTGCTTTCCCTTTATTACTCTCTAGCTCTAAGCCAGAAATGCTCATACTTAACTATGCAGAAAGATCAAATGAGACTTTTGGTTAAAATTCAGATTCCTGGGCTCTGGGGAAACCCAGGATTCTTATTCAGTGATTCTGTGTGAATTACTAAATCTGAGTTTTACCAAATACCACACGTATTTCTGTTGTAGGTGTTGAGGTGTGATGTTAGGTTATCCAATAAGATGTGACTTTTCATCGGGGTAATTCCGTTTTATTGAAAGAGGAATGAATCTTTAATTGTGGAACTATAGGCATCAGCTGTCCTTGTGTCTAGAATTTCTATGAGGTGCATAGCTTCCTGAAAGATCCTGTTGTCAGGCCTGCAGTTCTTGCTTCTCCTGCTACTTCCCCTCCCCTGTAGCAGGGGAGTGAGGTGGGACCCCCGCAGGTCTAAAGAGGTTATCCGTCTCTGGTTTGGAATTCAAGGACTTGGAGAGACCCAAGTCTACCCTCATTCTTTGGTAGATTACTTTCCAGCTTTGTTAGGTTTTTAAAATTTAAGGCAAATTTTTAAAATTTAAGGAAAAGTAATAAAAAACCTGTACTCAGCACTTGCCTCACATATAAGAAATTACTTCTGTAACATGAATTGAGGGAATCAACTCCAGTTTCAAAAATGACTCCCCCACTACCTGTCAATGTACCTGAAATTCTGCCATTACAAATGACAGCAGCCTTTTGACCCTGGCAAACTGTTAGGCCTCAAAGCTAGCTATTACAATGCACATATTTCTGGGTCAATATCACCTTAAATTGGAGTCAGTGAGCATTTTGGTGATAGTCTCAGATGATTGAAACTAGGGACCCCCCAAAATGGGGAGAGGGTTAGGAGAAAGGAGAGTTTTGCTGGAGCTGGCTATGCTCCCAGGTGAGAAGAAAGTCACCCCTTCCCCCTTATTCTAATCACTTGTACTGTAAGCAAATAAGAAACATTAAATTGAAAGGGGAAAAATACCCAACAAGTAAGAGTGGCTGTTTGGATGAATTCTAGACAAACAGAAACAATCCCTACAACATTGCTTATCAACCTTCCAAAACTTGAATATATTGAATAGTGGAAATGTATTTTTATTTTGTATGTTTCTTGACATTAATGTACAATAAAGTAACAGTAGACATATTTTCTTATGACATAGTACAGATTGAAATAAATTTAAAATGTCACTTTAAATTATTGAAGGCTACTGTATCAGGTTTGAAATATTAGGTGAAAGTATTCAATATAACTTAAAATTCTGAAGGGATAAAGGGAAACTTTCAGGATAGAAGTATGTATTTGTGTCATCAGTTGTATTAAATTATGCTAAAACTTTCTAAGACTCTGAAAAATGGTCTGCTTTTGAATAATCATAGAAATAACTTCTTTGAGGAGTCACAGATCAGCCTTCATTTTTGTCTTTATTCTCTTTCCTGCTTATTTCTCCACTTACTTCAGTCAACAGATTCTCTACAAAAGTTAGCCCTGGCCTGTGTGCACACTTCATCTCTGAGCTGAAAACAAGATCGCCTCTAGGATGAGCTTGTCCTAGGGACCTGAGGCTGCTGCTGGTGGCTCTGGAATCTTAGGACCTCAGCAAGTTAGCTTTGGGTGCCTTGATTTCCCCACTGATAAAGTGGAGATAACAATGCCCATTATGCAAAAAGAATTCGTAAGTTATGCATGGGGACTTTAATCTGGTTTAAGGTCCTCTAGTATGCAGCAATGTTATAAGAAGAGGTGGTTTTTTTTTTTAAATATATTTTATTGATTTTTTACAGAGAGGAAGAGAGAGGGATAGAGAGTTAGAAACATCGATGAGAGAGAAACATCCATCAGCTGCCTCTTGCACACCCCCTACTGGGGATGTGCCCGCAACCAAGGTACATGCCCTTGACCGGAATCCAACCTGGGACCCTTGAGTCCGCAGGCCGACGCTCTATACATTGAGCCAAACCAGTTTCGGCAGAAGAGGTGGGTTTTAACATTTACTCTGAGACAAGGGGAAGGGAAAGGAAAGTACCCCTCTCCAAAAAAAAAAAAAAAAAAAAAAAAGTCAAAATTGAAACTTTCTATTAACGTCTTTGACTTTAGTGAAAATCATTTGAGTAGAATCTCCTCTTTTGATATTTAAATATTTTTAAATAGGAAATTATATATGTATTTTAAATTGATTTGAGAGAGAGAGAGAGACAGACAGACAGACAGACATGTGAGAGAGACATCCATCAGTTGCTTCCCTACATGCACCCTGATGGAGCATCTGAACCAGCAACTTGAGTATGTATGTCCCCCTACGGGAAATCAAACCAGGAGTGTACAGGAGACTCCAACCAACTGAGTCACACTGGCCAAGACTGTCTAATATTTTACCTCCACTTTCCAGAACTTGTTTTACATGGAAACAAAAGTTGCTAAACTGTAAGATATGTTGAAAACGGCCAATTCTCATTCAAGGTATTAAGGCTGCAACAACCTGAGCTATGTTGCAGATGGGGGTCTCCCGCATAGGACTATTGAGGGAGTTTGCTTTCTCATTGTTGAGGCTCTGAGCTATGGCAATAGTAAGTGCAAACAAGTGTTAACCTTGGATCCGTTTTCTGGTACTATATCCAAACCACCAAGTGTGTGCATTTTGCTTGGAGAACTGCACACTTTGCAGCAGGCATTTGCACATTTATACCCGTGCACGGCCTTAATGGGAAACATTTGAGTCTGGTTACAAAAATTTGCTCAGTGTGAAATCTGTTCCTAACACAATGGTCAGATCGAAAGGAGTTTCATTACATGGCTGGGCATTTCTTCTTTCTTTGGGTAATATAAAAGGTGAACGCAATACTTTCCAGTTTAAAGTTACCACAAAACTTCATAATCTTAACCTCAAAATCTACTCCTAAATTTATACAGAGAACCAGAGGCCTGGAGCTGGCTGCAACTGCTTGTTTGATCTTGGTTAAGTTCCGAAAAGCCGGGAGAGTTCAAAGCAGGGCCAGGGGCAACTCCACACTTTAATCCACACTCCCCTTTTCCTTCCCCTCTTTACTCGCCCTCTATCTTCTGGTATGAACTACACCATATATACATTTCAATAACCCTGGACCCTGTAGATTCTAGAACAATGAGGAAAACGTCTTTCCTTATTGATACTGACAGGACCTTTGGTCAGAAAATGTCCCTCAACAGATGTTAGAGAATGTGGTCATAAACCAGAAAGATATGTGTTACAACTTTTAAGGCTGTTTTATTTCTACCTCTCTAAATTCCACTGGATAAGGTGTAATTCCGCTCCCCCCCTTTTCTGCAGAAACCCGTCTTGAGGGTTTAGGGTAAAGGAAAAGTAGTTAGGGTTTTAGATAAGTTACTGGCTTTGCTTTGCATTAGTCACTCCTTCCCCATCTTCCCAAAAAGAAATAAAGAGAGAACATAAAGAACAATTATGAAGTGATACCAGTAATAAAACAAGAATGTATTCTTTAAATTTATTATTCAAGGCACTGTATTTGGAAATTGAATAATGCCATTTTGTTTCCATCTAAGCACTCTGGATGTTATTTTAGTCCAATCATATTGTTGCAAGAAGATTTTAGGTTATTTTAACTCTGGCTAATGAATATATCCATTGATAGTAAAAATAATTGAATTGCACCCTGACATTGAGGGCCCAGAATTGTATTACTGCCTTAGTACTGACCTAGTCTGAAATTCACTTTCTATCAAATGGGCCACCCAGCATAAATGAATTTAGCTTAAAATTCTTAATGATGCCACAAGCATTGTCCATAAATAAATGAAACTGGAGTTACATTGTATGGTAATGTCTTCTTCTTTCCAAGATGATTTATTCCCTGTAACATAAACCAAACAAATGTGATAAATAAACAATGAAAATGAGGAGTAAAACGGAACAGAAATTGCATTCTGACACAGGTGACATGACAGTGATGACAGTTGTATGTGGCTTTGCTCCCAAGTCACCCCGAGCACAAGTGAGTTCTCTACTTGATGAGATAAACATTCCCAATGTCCCACTTTTGCACTCCCCAACCCCTCTGGTCCCTTCAGTTCTGAGTTTTGGCAAGAATGGGAAGGAGTGCTATTCTGTTCATATTTTTAATGCAGAGCTCCTGAACATTGCACAAAAAATGCGTAGGTGCCCTGGTCAGTGTAGCTAAGTTGATTGGGTGTCATCCGATGCACCTAAGGTTGCCAGTTTGATTCCCAGTCAGGGCACATGCAGGCTCAATCCCCAGTAGGAGGTATTCAGGAGGCAGCTGATCAATGTTCCTCTCTCTCTCTCTTTCTCTCTCCCTTCCTTTATCTCTAAAAATCAATACAAAATTCTTTAAAAAAAAAAGTGAAGGTTAGGCTGATAATGTGAATGCAGGGTGTGGACAAAAGGGGCCACATGCTAACCTGACAAACTCAGGGAAAGCCTGCATGGTGGTTTTGCAAAATCAGAGACCTAAAGTAAGCACAAAGGATGGTCTGAAATGAAGCTTTAACTAAAAGCAGTTATGGGGGGAAAACCAAGATGGCGGCATAGGTAAACACCTAACCTGCAGCCTTGCACAACAATTTCAAAAATACAACTAAAAGTCAAAACGGACATCATCCAGAACCACAGGAAAGCTGGCTGACTGAAACGCCCACAACTAGAAGGAAAGAGAAAACCACAAGGAAAATCAGAGGAGCCATAAAAGACTGAGGTACGGAGACACGGGCACGCACACATGCGGGGAGGATGGAGCCGGAGAGGACGGGGCGGCTGAGTGCCTGGCCGGCATTCTCTAGCGGGAAGGAGATAAAAGCTCCAGATTGCGCTGAACCCCAGCTCCGACTGCACTGAACCCCAGTTCCGGGTGAGACCCTGGGAAGCCAGGCTCATACTGGGGGAATCTGGGCTGTAAGGTGGAAACTCAGGGGAGCAGCAAAAGGCAGAGCTCCGGAGGTGCGCACGTGAATGCGCGCAGAGGATGGACTGTTGACTGTGCCGCTGAATTGCCTTAGTGGGAAGGAGACAAAAGCTCCGGACTGTGCTGAGCCCCAGTTCCGACTGCACTGAAACCCAGTTCCAGGCGAGAATCTGGGAATCCACATCCATTGTGGGAGAGACTAGACTGTTTGGCAGCGGGTGAAACTCCAGGGCGCCTTTCTCTCAGAGGTGCTTGCAGGGAGTACCGAGGGACACTGAGGGACACTGAGACTCAGGAACCTCATAGGGCGGGGCTGACGGGAAGCCAAGGCTATAGGCTCCACCCTGAAACTCCGCCCCATCCAAGCTAAGCACAGAGGCTTTTACAATTTTGCAAGTCTAGTTGAATAAGGCTGTCTCCCGGCGTAGACACAGCTGATCCTCACAGCCAATTGGCCTGGAGGTCAAATCCTCCCAGTGTACCAACAGCAATCAAGGCTTAACAACACCAAGACTTTGCACTCAGCCCACAAAGGGGGGGTACCAAGAGCGACCACCTAGGGAGATTGGGAAAGCTGAGCTACCAGCCCCTATAGGTCACTGACCACACAAAGCCACTCCATCAACACAGGGAGGCAGCCAAAATGTGGAGACACCGAAGCAGGTCACGAATAGAAGAGATGGAGGAAAGTAAACTAATGGACGACACAGTGTTCAGAACCACATTTACAAGGTTACTCAAGAATCTTCTAAAAACCGCTGATAAATTTGAAGAGACCTTCAAGGACCTTAATGAGAATACAAAAAAAAAAAAAAAATGGAAAAGGACCAGTCAGAAATTATGCATACACTGTCTGAAATAAAGAATATACAGAAACTCAACTGTAGATCACCATACCCCAAGAGTCAAACCAAAGATCTGGAACATGAGGAAGCAAAAAACACCCAACCAGAGAGGGGGAAAGTAAGAAGAATCCAAAAGTGTGAGGATAGTGTGAGGAGCCTCTGGGACGGCTTTAAGCGTACCAACATCTGAATTTTTGGGGTGCCAGAAGAAGAGAGAGAGCAAGATACTGAAAATCTATTTGAAGAAATAATGACAGAAAACTTCCCCCACCTGGTGAAAGAAATAGACTTACAAGTCCAGGAAGTGCACAGAACCCCAAACAAGAGGAATCCAAAGAGGACCACACCAAGACACATCATAATTAAAATGCCAAGAGCAAAAGACAAAGAGAGAATCTTGAAAGCAGCAAGAGAAAAACAGTTAGTTACCTACAAGGGAGTACCCATATGATTGTCAGCTGATTTCTCAACAGAAACTATGCAGGCCAGACGGGAGTGGCAAGAAATATTCAAAGTGATGAATAGCAAGAACCTACAACCAAGATTACTCTACCCAGCAAAGCTATCATTCAGAATTGAAGGTCAGACGAAGAGCTTCACAGACAAGAAAAAGCTAAAGGAGTTCATCACCACCAAACCAGGATTACATGAAATGCTGAAGGGTATTCTTTAAGAAGAGGAAGAAGAAAAAAAAGGTAAAGGTAAAAATTATGAAAAACAAAAAGACATAGAATACATACCTACCAACAAGTGAATCTAAAAATTAAGTGAATAAAAAAAAAAATCTGAAGAACAGAATGGACTGGTGAATATAATAGAATCAGGGACATAGAAAGGGAGGCCACAGACAATTCTCAGGGGGAAGGGGGTCTGAGGGGTGCAGGAAGAGATTGGACAAAAATCTTACACCTATGGATGAAGACAGTGGCGGGGGGGATAAGGGTATGGGGTGAGGTGGGGAATCAGGTGGAGGGGAGATATGGGGGGGGGGAAGAGGAACACCTGTAATAATCTGAACAATAAAGATTTATATAAAAAAATAAAATAAAAGCAGTTATGGTGGGTAGTTATGTCCTAGGCCAGTCCTTGTCTTTGCTGACAAGGTCAGCCTTTACCTTAACTGAGCCTATCTGTCTTATTGCATCTATGATAACATACCTTGAAATGTCTGGGTATCTTGTAACTTCCTTTTTTTCTGGACCCCTTGGGGTACAACCTAATGTGCCTGGGCTCCAGGACAGATACCACAAATTCCTTCATTGTTGTGTTCTCATGTGAATTGTGTTAATTGTTGACTATCCTGTACCCACCTAAGTATGTGTCTATCATTTTACTTTTTATCCAATCCCTGGGGTTTCCCTGCTTTGCTTTCTCCCGCTTCTCTAACCTATCACCAATGGATTTCATGTGACCCTCCTTTGATTGCAATGTATAAATATAGATGAAAACCTGCCATTCTCTGAAGCATTATCCCAATTCGTTGAGATACTGCTTCCCGGCAAATAAACTCACAAAAATTCTTTACAGGTTTTAATGTTTTTATGTTAACAAGGGGAAAGTTTGAGTGTTATGGCAGATTCTATTTTTCCAGAGATAGATACATATACATCCTCTGGAATACATAATATTGTTCTTTTTGCAATATGATGTTGACATTCCTCTATTGAGAAGGTATGTTCCCTACCTTGGAACTTGGGAAAATCTTTGTAACTATCTCAACAAATAGAATAATGCAGTGGATGTGATACAATTTGACCTCTGGGCCTAGCTCATAAAAGGCACTATGTCTTCTGTATGGCTTCCTCTCTTTCAGGATGCTCACCTTTGAAACGCAGAACCATGCAGTGAGGAAGTCCTGGCCGCTTGGAGAAGCACATGCAGGTGTACCAATCCACAGTCTTAGCTAACAGGTGTTCCTAGGCTGGGGAAGGGTGGAAATAAGAGGGTAAAGGGAGCATAAAGAAGAGGATAGAAGCGACTGCTCAGTAACTGACTCTAGGAATACTATTGAGTTTCCCATGTGTACTAGACACTGCTCTAGAAGCTGGGATATGGCCATGAACAAAACAGACACAAATAGTCATGTTCTTAGCTCTTTCTTCAGACTCTTTAAATTTTACTTACTAGCCTTCTCCAGCTGGGAGAACCAAGTTCAGATTTTACACAATCCTGACCAAATTTTGTAATTACAGTGAACGTATTTCATGGGAATTAATTTGTTCTTTGGAATAGAGTTCCCCTTTGTTACAGACTATCAAAGCCTAGGGAAGTTGATGGTGATTCACCTTCATGTGACTATTGGAAATGGCACCTAAATCATTTTTGTCCCATGTTTTACTTTTTCCATAAGTCACCAGGGGTGTGCTCCATTGTAGATGGCAGTGTATGCCTAGTTAGTTACATGGCAGGCGTACCTGTCCAGCAAGCACTTAGGTGGGGAGATAAGAAGAATCCTGGCCAGGTGAGGTGTCCCTCCTCTGTCCCACAGCCCCTCTGTGTGCATGTCTGCCTACCCTCACTGAATGGATGGTGTTTGAGGACAGGGACAGTGTGAGTCTTGGTTCTGTTTCCACACAGGGCCTGCTAGAGTTCTAGGTCCAGTATAAGAGCTCTGTGAATGTTTGGGAGTGATGAATGAACAGGTGCAGGGAGGGGGGGGGGGGGGGGCACCATCCCCTTCCCGACTCCATTCCTCTTCAGTACAGTGTGCTCCATTTTGTTGGCCACTGCTGCTTGGGAAACACAGAAATGCACTAGCTCGCTCCTCCTTCAAGGAAAGACTTGCTGACCAGCTGCAGGGAGTGCTGTCAGAAGGAAGCCTGCAGCTGTCCACTCCTTCAGAGTCTGCTGTTTCTGCAGAGAGCCACCTTGCCCACGGTCATGCCTTATCGGATCATTCTCAATCCTGTGACTGATGCAGGGAGGATACAGAGGTCTGGCCCTTTTGGCCCAATGGGGGCCAACTCAGATGGGTAATATTTACTCTAAAGCTCCCTCCCTGATTAGCTAAAACTTTATTGAGCCTGCATCACACTTCAACTCCCCCCTCTGTCCATTCCCTCTTCCAGTCTTCCTTTCACAGGTGTTGGTCCTTAATAAACATTTTAGACACCAACTCCATCTCAGCATCTACTTCTGGGGAACCCAACCTGTAAGGCTCTTTACCTTTGCTTACTAGACTGTTCACCTAGGTAACTTACAGTGTTTGTTTTGCTAAGGTTTTAAAATACTCATTTCTGACTATGAGAAGAATGACAACTCCAAATGAAGGCCAGGCACAATATCATTGAGTGCCCACTTAGAAGGTTGGTAGTGCCTTTCTCATAGATGCTAAGTAATATATATGACTTATTTTCATGAAATCACTGCGTCAGTGGATAATGCACATGTTGCTGATTTTCTTTTTCTTGACCACTATTCTGCTGTTTCAGATCATCAAATGCCTTGAAGAGAAAAACTGCTTCAGCTGACAAATATCAGATTATCTTCTTTCCGGAATTTTGCCCCCTCAGGTGCTAGGTGCCTAGGTTCCTCTCTGATGTCCTCAAGCTGACTCTTCTCCCCCATCTCCATTTTCTCCCAGGTGCTCCTAGGGGGAGCGCGGGTCTGTTACAAATTAATCTGCCACAGCTGGAGGCAGAATCATCCAGGATCACCTTCCCTGGATGATTTGAAAAAGTGGATGTTATCTTTCAGCAAAGAAGAGAAAAATTAAAAGATTTTTAAATATTAAAAGGTTATTAGAGAAAAAAATAAGATTGGGTAGATTCTGGAAAAGCGTGTTGCTTTTTCAATAAGAATTGTATTCCTTAATTCATCCTTAATTAGAAAAACACGACTTTCACTTACCCATAAACACATTCAAATTCTAATTCTTGCTGTTATTTTGTTTCCTTTTGTTAGTTTTAATTCAATCATTTTAATTACACTTAACCAAAAGGAAATTTATCATGTTATATTTTTAAGAATTTAAGAATTCATTTCTTTATCCTGAAAAAACTTTAGGTTTCCAGTTAACTCTCAATTATTTTACAGTAAAATATAGAAGTATTTTTTAATCCATAATTTAAATCGATGAGGAATTAAAAAAATTTATTGTTGGCTTTGAGTGCAGGTCAGATTTTGCTTGTTAAGGGTTTATCTTCCTGATTATATTTTACTTAAACAAATATATTTAGTTTTAAATCTATCTTTATTGGCCAAACAATTTCCTTTTTACTGTGTGTGTCAGCATTTACGTGTGCTTTTAAGACTGTATAAGTCTTTCATCAGTTATGTGACATTCCATGGTCTTAAGACACCCCACAACAATTAATTATGGTAATTGGAGTCCTTTGTCAATATTGATGTTTTCAGCTGTTCATGCAGTTAAAATTTCTCCTCCTCCTTAGTGTTCATTGTGTTTGTTTCATATTCAAGGAATTTAAGAGACTCATCAGTCAGTGCCAAACCCCTGATGGCTAGTTGGTGAAGATCTCTACCATCAAGATGAAAACGCAAAGAAAAAAAAAACTACACACAAAGAGAAGCCTCTCTGGACAGATTAGAGTAGAATTCAGTCTATTGATAAATCTGCTAGAATGACCTTCTCCCAGGTGCCTGCTGGGTGCCAGTGCCTTTGAGAAGGAATTGGAACAAGGGTGATTAAGTTAGTCCTTTCCCTTAAGAAGAGTCTCACTGCTACTGTGACGGGAACTGGTTATCTGGTCAGCCGAGACAGTCTTGTTCAACTGGATCCAACTCTTTTTAATATCTTTATTTTTGAAGTCTAAAATATTATGGCTTTCTAACTTATAGTCAGTTTATGTCCAGTTTTCTCATTCACTCATTCATTGACATATTTCTCTTTGTAGGTGCTACCCAATTACCAATGGCCCTTTGTATACAGCATCTTCCCTTTTAAGACCCCCCCGCCCCCCCCCCCTCCCGCCCCGCTCTGCTTCCTCTTTCCTTCACCAGTCTAACATCCACTCACAAGCATCACATCAAATCCTTGGGCAAATGACTAATGATGATTCAAGAAAGGAAAGGGAAGGTCACTCCAGAAACGACTTCACTCTGATTGCTCTTGGTTCTCCAGCCTCTGTTCCAACCTGTTGTTCAGTCCACAGCCTGAAAACAGAAAAACTCCCCTAGCTTTTCTGTCGAAAAACCCAGGATCTATTATCTATTTTTTCCTTGAAATGTAGATGAGTTTTACTTCAAGTCTTTAATGTACCCACACTCACCTTTAATATCTGTACTTGGCTTTGTCATACCATATAGAAACAAATAAAGAGAAATGAATAAATTAAGATAATTAGAGGAGAAAATGATTTTGTTCTTCATTTCTTTTTTCTTTCTTTTGTCTTTTAGAGAGAGAGAGAGAGAGGAAGGGAGAGGGAGAGAGAGAAACAACAATGTGTTGTTCCACTTATTTATATTTATTTATGCATTCTTTGGTTGATTCTTGTATGTGCCCTGACCAGGGATCGAACCTGCAACTTCTGTATTGGGATGACACTCTAACCAACTGAGCTACCCAGCCAGGGCAGTTCTTCATTTCTTCTTGCTATAAGCAGTAAAGAGCTTTAGAAAACTTTTAAGTGACTCTGTATTTCAGAGACAGGAGGGTAGGGAGATGTTACTGGATTAGATTGTATCCTCCAGCAGGCCAGGGAGGAGAGAGACTTTGGTCATAAGGAACAGATGGTGGTGATAGGATAGGAGGTCTAGGGCTAATCCTAGGACCATCAGAAGAAAATAAAAGGCTTGTGGAGTACCATCTGTATAGCTCACATGCACATGATCTAATTTAGTGTTTCCAAATGTCTTCCTTGAAACAGTAGTCCCAGGAGATGTTCTATAAGAAAAGGCGCCAGAGTTGAAATATGTTTGGGAAAAGTTACATATCACATTCCTGTCTTGAAGAAGTCCTGTAAAAGAAGTCAATTTAATCTGTCCTCTCTATCTCATTAGCAGGATTGCTATATCAAAGGATGGGTGCATTTAAAATGTTGGTAGACATTGCAAAGTAGCATATACCAGCATTGTGACCCAGCATTTCTCATTTTGGTAATACTTACTAATAGCCTATGAAACTGGTATTCCAGAAAACACAGGTTTTGTAACTGGTCAATTTTTAATTCTTCCCATCTGTGTGCAGTGTACACAACTGTTTTTTTTTTTTTTTTTAATATGGATGAGGAACCGAGCTCAGAAACTTGACCACTTCTTGTGAGGTTGCCTCTCTCTCTTTACCTCCCACCTGCTGGGACCACCCCCTGCCTCATCCCAGGGCACAGATGCCAGCAAAGCCTGTACTTGGAGAAGCAGCTACTTTTTTGCTGGGGGTTAAACTCTGGATTTTCCTGGAGAAGTGTTAAGTATATGATGGTTAGGTTTATATATATATTTTAAGCATGGTTCTTTATTTCTGGTGGATTGCAGGTTATTAGCTATTGTGGTTTCCCCCTGTGATTCTAACTGCCATATCCAGCAGGTTTTAAACAACAGTAGTAATAGCCATCATTTATTGAACATCTACTATATGCCAGGTACTTGAGAGACATTATTTGTCACAACAATCCTGCAATAGAGATAGATATACTTCTAAGAAGTCCTCATGTGCATTTGAGGCTGGGAGAGGTTGTTACTTGCTCAAGGTTACTATGAGTTACTTGCTCAAGGTGGAACTATGATTCACTCAGTTTTGTCTGCCTTCTCTGAATCATAATGCCTTTATTTGAAAAGGCATTTTCAGCCCCAAGCAACAACTAATGTTTGAAACACACCTTGTTGCATAATTCGAGTCTGTCCTCTTCCCAAGTCTCATTGACAATGATTGGCTGCCTATCTCCAGATATGACTCTTTTGTGCTATTTGCCTATTTGATTAAGATCTACTTTGGTTTAAACAGAGTTAAACTATGAGATCACCTACAGTGAGATATCTCTTTACTCTTTCCCTCTCTTTGATCTGTGCCTCTGTTCTTCTCTTACTTCTTTGATTTTTCACAAGACTGGTGAGGTTTTGTATTCCCTCAGAATAAAGCACCTTTGCCGTCTGCCCTGTTGGACATCAAATAAAAGACCTTGTGAATTAAATCAAGAAGGGAGGGAAAAATCAGTGATTCTCAATGTTTTTATCCTGCAACCCATCTCTTCCTACACTTTCCTTCTCCTTCTTACTTCCCTGTTCCCCTCAAATAGGGAGGTATTTCTTTGAAGAGGTGAGGGATAGGGAAGAATGATAAAGGCATAGAGAAGACCAGGTTTAGAAGGGGTGCAAGGGGAGGGGACATTCAGGCAAGGCATAGAATGGAAGTGAGAGGAAAGGTCTTTACATTGCAGAGGGGGTTTGGATGTGCAGCGAAAGCTCCAGCAGTGACCATGCAGATGCAGAGAAAGAGCAACACAAAGGGAAGGAGCCGGAGATCAGAAGGCTGGCAGGAGGAGCCTGCAGGAAAGGTAAGGCAGAGGAGCAAACAGGACCAGGTGGAGGCAGGTGACAGCACAGACATTTTGGAGAACAGAAGGGCATTCAGGGAGCAGAGCCAAGGCCACATAGGGTCGACGTTTTTTCTTTCTTTCTTTCTTTCTTTTTTTTTTTTTTTTTAAAGGATTAAGGATGAATCACTGTTTTCATAAGCATCAGTGCACACACCATATGTTAGGTGTTGCTAGAGTGGAAAACACGTTATGCTGACTTAGAACAGGCCCGACAGCCTTGCACTCCTCCCTGTCAGAGGCTTGGGAGAGAGCCCCGTGGGTTTAGATTCCCCCAGGGATGAGGTAATGCTTCTCAGGCATCTCTTGGTGCATGACCCTTACCCCTGCCCTCCTGTAAAATGAAACTCAAACCAACATAAACCCTGTAAAACGTCCCTGACTGTTCATGGGTTAGAAGAGAAGTGGAGGTTCATGGCACCACTAATGACAGATTCCATGGTAAAGGCTCAATAAACACTTGGTAATTAATTACAGAGAAAAGAGGAACAGGATACTAATTTAGGTCATAGCCTTCTTTGAAAATCTGATGAAAGCTACAGACCTTCTTTCCCAGAAAAAAGCACATGTGCATGTACACACTCAGTTTTATTTATAATGTCAGGATGCTCACTAGAATCCTGTGGCCAAGGCCCGTGGGCTCCATGGACCCCTAGTGAGAAGCCCTGACTGTGAGTATATAAAATACTTTTGCATCTGTGAACTATTTTATCCAACTAAAACGCTGGGGGAGATGCTACCCATGATGGACAGACGAGGAGACCTCGGTATAGAGGCGGGTGATTTGTCCCCATATCTGCTAAGAGGCAGTGTGGGGCCAAACTTAGCTTTCCTATTTGCAAGGCCAGGCTTGTTCCATTTCCCGCAGAAAATTTGGAACCTGCTGTTAAAAGGACAGCATTTCTATTTTTATTTAGTTTCACTTTTTGGTAGTTATCAGGGCTTTTAGAAAGGGGGAAATTACACTGTACTTCTTCATTCTTTGACTGAGTCAATAGCACATTTTCCAGTTCTCTCTTCTGCTATACTCAAAATAGAAGGCAGGGAGAATATCTAGTGACTTTAAGATCATGAGAAACAACCCATGATTAAAAATAATATTAATAGCAGCTATACATATTACAATTGCTGCATCTTCCCTGTGTCAGAAATCCTATTTATCATGGGACCCATTTCTAATTGGATAACAAATATTAAGGGAGCACAGTTAATAGAAACCCAATAATGCAATCCAGATATACTGCCTGTGCTGAGTCTTCTAACCAATGCCTGGGCCAGACAACATTGCAGCCACTTGCCAGTCTGAAAACTCTTCTTGTCAAATAGGCCATTTGTCGCCTTCGGGGTTTAATAATGGAACCATGTATGTCAATGACTGGTGAGTCATGGAAAATGAGTATGATACTGCATGGAAGTTTTATTTCATTAGATGATGGGTTAGTGGGGATTTATATATTGTTTTATTGGAATTTTATTAGTTTTTTGGGGGCTTTGTAATCTTACCTAATAATAGAGAAAGATGTAAATTGACAGTACCTTCGCTATGCCCACAGCCAATCAGAGTGAGTATGCAAATTAACCCAACCAAGATGGCAGTTAATTTGCATACATACCTGGGTCTGGGGAACCTCCTTGGCACCCAGGTCACTCCCAGCTGGCCATCAGGCGGAGGCTTTAGGTTTAGGAAGGGGCCGAGCCTGCGATGGGAGGGGTGGGGGTCCCCTTCCCAAGCCTAAACCTGGGGCGGAGGCTTGAGGCATGGGAAGGGGCCGAGCCTGCCATCGGAGGGGCGGGGATCCCCTTCCCAAGCCTAAACCTGGGGTGGAGGCTTTAGGCTTGGGGAGGTCCTGGGGGGAACCCCTTCCCAAGCCTAAACCTGGGCAGAGGCTTTAAGCTTGGGGAGGTGCCGAGCCTGTGATTGGAGGTTCTGGGGGGGGGGGACCCCTTCCCAAGCCTAAATCTGGGGAAGAGGCTTTTGTCTTGAGAAGGGGCTGAGCTTGGGATCGGAGGGAAGGGGAAAATATCAATGGAAAGATATCTTCAGGTGAGGATAAAAAGAAAAATAAAGAAAGAAATGTCATATCCTATGAAAGACACATCTTGAAAATGCTTAAAGAAAGTTGTCATTTTTTCATGGTGAAGGGACTGGAGTTTGTGTTCATGAAAATACCTTGGCAGCAGCAGGGTGATGGGGCTGATGCCTTCCCCTGATCAGCCCAGTTGCCTCAAGCAAAGGGAGGCCAGACTGCGGCTTAGGTCCACTCCCAATGGGGTGCGGGCTTAAACCTTTGCACTCGCTTGCTTTTTTCTCGATTCCTTTATTCTAATGCTAACTGTGTCAAGTCACACTCGACATCCGAGTGCAAAAGGTTAAGCCATCTGTAGGACATCCCCTGAGGGCTCCCAGTATGTGAGAGATGGCAGGCTGGACTGAGGGACCCCTCCCCAGTGCACAAATTTCATGCACCGGGCCCCTAGTATCTCTATAATAAAATACTGCATACACAAACCTCAAAAATTTGTGACTAGAATAATACCTCTCAATATATGATGTGCATAAAAATCACTCAGGATGCTTTTGAAAAACTCCCGGGCCAAGAAACAAGTGTTGGTGAGAATCTGGAGAAAAGGGAACCCTCATATGCCATTGGTGGAAATGCAAATTGGTGCAGCCACTATGGAAAACAGGGAGCTTCCTCAAAAAATTAAGAATAGAACTCCCAGATGATCCAGTTATTCCACTCTGGGAATTTATCTGAAGAAACCCAAAACACAAATTCAAAAAAAATATATCTACCTCTATGTTCATTGCAGCATTATTTACAATAGCCAAGATATGGAAACAATTTAAGTGTCCACTGATGGATGGATAAAGAAGTTGTGGTACATATTTACAATGGAATATTATTTAGCCATAAAAAGAATGAAATCTTACTATTTGTAACATGGAAAGACCTTGAGTGTATTATGCTAAGTGAGAGAAGTCAGATGGAGAGAGACAAATAACATATGATTTTACTCATATGTGAAATCTAAAACCAAACCAAACAAATAAATAAAATAAAAACAAACTCATAGATACAGACAGCAGATTGGTGGTTATCAGAGGGAAAGAGGGTTGGGGGAATGGGGTCAATTGTATGGTGAAAGATGGTGACTAGATTTTTGGTGTCGATCATGATGTAGTGCATACAGATATTGAATTACAATGTTGTACATCTGCAACTTATATAATGTTTATATCAATTAAAAAATAAGAATAAGAAAAAGAAAAAAAAACCTCCTAGGCCCAAGCACTAGCTAAATGCTTGATTCTATAGGCCAGGCATGAGGCTAGGGGTCTGAGGTCTGAGAAGTTTGTTGCAGCAAGTCTGAGTTTGTGCTTTGAGAAACACTGAATAGAGGATTAGGGAGGCACCTAGCCTGTACCTCTGGTATACAGATTCTCATACCACAAGTCCTGCTTTATTTCCACTCCACCACCTTCCCCCCACCCGCCACACTCATCAACGATGATGAGCTCCTTGAAGGCAGAGACAAATATGATGCCCATTTATACTCCTGGATCTTGGCATAATTACTGGTTGTAGGCTGAAAGAACAGGAATAGTAGTTGAAATGCCAGAAGATGAATATTAATATGTTGAGGTATTTCTACTTAACACCACAATCATGGAAAAGAAATCTTTATTTAACCAATAGAAATCCCCTACACCATAAAATCCTAAAATGAAGGAGTCTCAATTATGCACATTTTAGTGCTCAGGGTAATTCACTGCTTCCTACCCTTTACCCTACTTTTTGGATATACATCTTCTGCTGCTTTGGAAAACAATGGTATATAAGCAGGTACTTTGTATGTAGGTATTGATGCATATAAAAGAACAAGAAGATTTGGTTCCTGCCCTCCAAGAAATTACAATCTGGTGTGGGAGATATGATGTGCACACTCATGGGGGTTGTCTACAAAACAAGGCAGAGGCACTGAGAGCCAGAAAGGGGAAGGGGGCTGGTATCCAGGCCGCCAGTTAAAATTGCCTGGGAATGGAAGAGGTCCTTCCAGCTTTGGGCCAAAGCAGGGATGTGACTTTATAAACATTTTTTCATTTTTTGTCAGTCCAACGTTGTTTCTCCTTTTTCTGGTAACAGCACCTCCTTTTACTTTGGAGGACTCCCCATTCTTCTGCATGTGGCCTAAGTGGTGTTGGCCTTTCTCTGGACAAGAAGTGACATCCATTTAGACTAAACAGACTCTGGTCCCTAAAATTTGGAACTTGAACCCAGAGTTTCTGAGCTAGGAAACCACTGGACCTGATTAATCGATGGTGAGATTGTAAAAACGCTGCACTGGTGCTCCTGTGGCTTGGATCCAGTTGTCCACCCTTCATAGGGCCTGATTCTTTACTCTTTCCTTCTGTTCTTCCTAGCAGATTTCTTGCTTATCAAGGTAATAAGAGTTAGGATCTGTTGCTTGAAGCTGAGGAATCCTAGCTAGTGGGTGCATAGAGAGAGAAAGCAGATGTTTTATTTGGGATACATGCACAGCCCATGTTTGGCTGGGGTGCAATGTTCCGGTACAGGAAAAGATGGAGATAAGGCTGCATACACAAGGTGAGACAAGACTGGAACATAAATGCTTTGGAAGGAAATGGGTTCCTTGTTATTGGAGGTGTTCTGGTATTGGCTAGAAGACCACTTGGTAGGCTGTTACCTAGGAGATTCAAGCATTAGATAAAATGGTCTTGAAGTTCATCTACAACCTAAAATTCTAAAACTCTTGCTAGTTATCTATTGGCAGTGACTAAGCCCCGTAACCTATATCCCACAACCCAGCACAATCACAGCACATAGTGGTGAAGAATGAACAGATGTGAGTTGTCCCAGGACTGTCCGTGGTACCTTTAACAGGTACCTCAATTGTTATAGAATCTCAGCTCTAAACATGTAAACTACACCATAGGATTTGGCCAAGTGCACATCTACTTGGAGAAATAGTTTTGCTTTCCCTACACGAGGCAATAATTTGTAAGCCATATGCATTGCAATTGGCTTTTAAAGCAGCAGTCATTGTAATAAAAAATTCAACTGATGGGAAATTTCAACCATGTTTCTGCATAGTCCTTTCATTCCCAGTGGGATTTGGCTGGGGCCTTGGGGAAGAAGGAAAATTTCATAGTCATAGTTACTTAAAACCAAGCTGTTGGAGCATAGTCATGAATGAGGTTGGGGTGAGAAGCAGGAAATAACATGATGAATTTATGATTGACTTCAATGCCTTCAATTCCAAAGAGTGTTTTAAAATATTTTTGTTTTTACTGTATACCAACTTACCTATCTACAAAGGTTGTTGTTGTGTGCTCTTGGACTGAGAAAGAAAAACTTTACCAGAGCCTATTTTGGATCATTAAGGCTCCTAGTGATGGGTTACATTTACACATTGCAATTTAGAATCACCTGCCCAAGATGATGGAGCAAACAATTTTTTTGTTTGTTTTAGCACATCGGTGAGTACATATGCAAAAACTTAATATCTTAAGTTTCTGAGTCAAGATGGCCTGTCAAAGACGTAGCATTTGCTGTATGCTAAAGGTGGCACCAAGTTAAAATTTGGTGGGATGTCTTACAAATGACATGGCTTCTTCTGGGACCTACTGAACATGTAAAAATGTCGAAGAACATTGAGCTAGTGTCAATATGCATTCAATGAACATTTATTGAGAGCATATCATATGCTGGATTGATAAATAAACATGGCCCCCACTGTTGAACAACTTAATCCTGCTGGAGAGACCAGTACATTTAGGCAACTAATTATAAGTACAGGTGGTTAGAAATGCATATGTGGAGTCTGAGAAGCAATTATTATTAATCATTCTTTTTGCTTAGTGCAAAGATGGATGCTCTGATGATTTATAATAGGAACTGAAATTGTGTAGAATTCACAGAGAGGTGGGCAAGAATATTATAAACAGAAGGGATAATATGAGCAAAGGGTTGGAGGCAAAACCATGTGTAACTTCTTTAGGGAATGATAGGTAATCTAGAGCCTTGCTACTCCAAGTATAGTCCCCAGAAAAGAGCATTGTCATCACCTGGGGATTTTGTTAAAAAGCAGGGCCTTATTTAGTACATCTGTGGAGGGGCCTTCGATTCTGCATTTTATTTTTTTTCCTGCATGAGATGGCTCATGAAACTCTCATCAAGTTCCCAGATGATGCTGATGCTGATGGTGCATACACACATCCTAAATAACAGGGAATTAGAGCATCTGAGCAGGTGATATGGAATGACAGGACCTAGACTGTGACCATTGTCCATGCTGAAGAATGTGGAGCTGATCCTACAGGCAATGCCTTTGGGGTGAGGATACCTGAGTTCTATTTTTACCTTTGTAATTCTCTCCCTTTATCCAGAGACATCATTTCATAGGACTGTTAATTATTGTTACTCACCCAGAACTATTTTGAATTCCCTAGCTAAGAGGTATTATTGAATGGGCATGAATATGCTGGTGCTTAAGAGGTTGGAGAGAACTAAGAGAAATGACAAAACACCATAAAGTGTCAATATTCAAAGCAGATAGATGGCCTGTGTCCTTGCAGACTTGATACAGTGCCCAAACCTGCTGGAACAATTGTTCACTCAGTTGTTCAACCCTGTGCCTAGCTCTATATGTAAGTACTGAGGCCTTGGAAGGTGGTTGGTGGTGAGATGGCAAGAAGGGAAAAGGGATCATTTTGACCTGTAGTTGAACCAGACTTGGAAAGCAGCTTCCTTTAACTTGATAACTCTGAGACAGAGCAAAAGAAAAAGCAGGATCTGGGTTATATGTAGGATTTGAATAATTGTAGGACAGGAGTTCACTTTAGGGGACTGATGAAGTGTCACTGAAATGTGGCTAGATGAGGTACACAGTTATGGGCAAACCACAGTCTAAATGTGTACTTTCTGAGCAGTCTTCAAAGCACTACCAGAGGTCATCCAGATAAGACCTAATGTGAACAAGACATGGCCCAACAGACCATTTCAGAAGGATAACAAAATGTTAGCTTGACCCATACATGGCACAATTTACAATGGTAATGATACCTAGATGGATAAGAGTTTATTATTATTATTATTAATTATCATTATCTGGCTTTTAGCCTGACTAAGATGGAAAGGACCTGAAGTTTGCCAGAAAATGAGTTGCTAGCTAATAGGAAGAGAAATATAAAAGTGATTGGATTCCCCTTACCCATCACTTCACTCACACAAAATAGAAGAGGAATAAAGGCTAAAATCTTTTACCTTATGAGAGGCCACCCCTTTACTTATTGGACCAGTTACTTTTCATAGGATATTCTAGCAATTCTCGAGCAGCCTAATGATCAGCTGCCATTACTAATATTTTACGATTAAATAAGTTGAGACTCAGAAAAGTAAAGTAACTTGGAAAGAAATTGTAATGAGAAGAATAAGTACCATCTTGAATCCCCATATGGGTTTTTATCCCTGTAGGAAAAGGTAAGACTTGGTAGTATCTGCAGTGTCTTAAATCCTAAGGAAGATGTGTTCAGCCCTCTAGGAATGGAGAATTCTTTGTTAGAGAAGCTTACACAAAAGAATTAGAGATGGCTCATGAAACTCTCATTAAAAATCTGGAAAATTTAAGCTGAATCAAAAATCTTGAGCCTTAGACTAAAGTCTTCCCTTTTCTGGGAAGGTTCTAAATAGATGTTTAGAGAAAAGTAAATTAAGCCCCTGCCACAGAGTATTCTATTTTATTTGGAAAAGGTTTGATGGTCCATTGGGAAGTGATCCATAGGGGTGTGGTCCATTTTACCTAATAATAGACAAACATGTAAATTGACTGCACCTCTGCTATGCCCACAGCCAATCAGAGTGAGTATGCAAATTAGAAGGCCAGAGGTGGCAGCTGCCTAGCTGCTCCAGGTGCAGTGGCCAGATGGGGCAGGACACTTGCTATGAGAGGGAGGGCAGGGGGTGAAGGGATCTACAGGAGCAGAGTGCCACAGCGAAGACAAGACTGCAGATTCCGGAGTCTGCAGCGAAGATGAAGATGGCAGTCTGCAGTGAAGATGGCAGACTCCGGCTGGAGTCTGCAGCAAAGACGAAGAAGGCAGACTCTGGCTGGAGCGAAGGCCTTGGTCCTGGGTGCCAGAGGAAAACCAGTGCTGGAAGCCAAGGGAAGGAAGGCCTATTGCACAAATCTCTTCATGCAACAGGCCTTTAGTAGGATTATAATCCTAAAGGTTATCTCTGGAGCTGGGAGAAGGCACAGATATAGTGTAGCCTGGTAAAGAAAAACAAATAAACCAACAGAAATAGCTACAGAGCAAATAGACTTGAGTTTTTAATTTTCAGTTCTACCACTTAGTACAAAGTGAGCATGAACAAGTTATTTAAACGCTCTGAGAATCAATTTCCCCAGCTATAAAATGAAACTAATAATACCTACATTTCATGGGGGATACATGTGATGATGTCTATGTAAAGAGCCTAGCCTAATGTCTAGTTTCTCCCAGATGCCTAGAACATGGTGCTACAGTGAAAGATTGTTTATCTAGGAGTTTAAACTTTGAAGTAGGAAACAATGAGATTATGAAGTGGTTCTAAAAGGGTTTTAAAAATAATCATCTATTACAAAATAAAAGCTCCATGATAACTGAATGAAGAACCATTTGTTATAAACTTTTGGTTAAGATGATGGTGAAGTGATGGAAAGTTGATCTATGAAATGCACACAGCAGATGATACACTGATGCCATGGAGACTCTGGCTACTTACATGAGAGCAGGTCCTTGCTGACTAATCTATTTTGATGGGTAACACCTGTTTTATATTATTACTGAGGCCCGGTGCACGAAATTCGTGCACAGAGGGAGGTTCCTCAGCCCGGCCTGCACCCTCTCCAATCTGGGGGATGTCCAACTGCTGGTTGCAATCCGGGATGACTGGCTCCTAACCACTTGCCTGCCTGCCTGTCTGATCACCCCTAACTGCCTCTGCCTGCCTGCCTGATTGCCCCTAACTGCCCTCCCCTGCCAGCCTGATCTCACCCCTAACTGCTCTCCCCTGCCTGCCTGATCTCACCCCTAACTGCTCTCCCCTACTGGCCTGATTGCCCCTACCTTGCCCCCCTGCCTGCCTGATCGCCCCTAACCTCTCTGCCTGCCTGCCTGATCGCCCCCAACTGCCCTCCCCTGCAGGTCTGGTCTCGCCCCCAACTGCCCTCCCCTGCCAGCCTAATTGCCCCTAGCTGCCTCTGCCTTGGCCCCCACCACCATGGCTTTGTCCGGAAGGAAGTCAGATGTCTGGAAGATGGCCAGTCGACCCGGTCTAATTAGCATATTACCCTTTTATTAGTATAAATAGATTATATAGGATAGGATTGCTTAAATTGGGGGGGGGGGGGGGAGCCTTTTTCAGCAGGATGAGATGCTCTTGGCAGGCAAAAACACATAATCCCTATATCTGGACTGATAGCCAGCCATATGCACTATACTGCCAAACTGGTCATTAAAAAATTGAACCGCTTTCTTACACCTTACACCAAACAGTTGTTGCCCTTAAAATCCCTCCTCAGCCCCCACCTTAGGTTTTGCCTTCACAGTTCACCCAGAGTAGGTTCTGATTGGTCGATTTCTATGCCAGTCAGCATCAAAAGCTCCGCCTCCTAGGCAGCCACTGGCTCCTTGCAGTTCACCCAGATTTGGTTCTGATTGATTGATTTCTATGCCAGTCAGCATCAAAAGCTCCACCTCCTAGGCAGCCATTGGCTCCTCGCACTTCACTCAGATTTGGTTTTGATTGGTCAGTTTCTATACCAGTCAGCATCAAAAGCCCTGCCTCCTAGGCAGCCATTGGTTCTTTGCAATTCACCCAGATTTGGTTCTGATTGGTCAGTTTCTATGCCAGTCAGCATCTCTGGTCCTATCTCCAGGCCAGATCATAGAGGTGGGGTTGATCAGCAGCTTCCCCAGGCTGCTGGTGAGCGGGATGAACTGCTGACCTCTGGGAGAGAGAGAGAGGCCTTGCCAGCAGCTGCTGCTGCTGCTGATCAGCCCCACCTCTCTCTCTCTCTAAGAGGTCAGCAGTACAGCCTGCTCATCTGCTGTGCGCGCAGCCTGGCATTCGGTTGAGTCTTCAATCGTTTTGGATGTTACGACTCATTTTGGATGTTACGACCCTATATATATATATATATATATATATATATATATATATATATATATATATATATATATATATATATATATATATATATATAATTTTTTCATCCTCTCTTGAGGATATGCTTAAAGAGAGGAAGGGAGAGAGAAAAACATTGATGTGAGAGAGAAACATCCATCAGTTGCCTTCTGTATGCATTCCAAGTAGGGACTGAACCCGAAATCCGGGTATGTGCCCTGACCAGGAATCAAGCCTGTAACCTTTTGGTGCATAGGGTCACACTCAACCAACAGCCATTCTGGCTGAGTGCATAACAGCTGTTTTAAAGCTTTAAAGTACTAACGGGCCAGCTTGAATAAGAAATGAATTTGCATTTGCTCCACAACATATGGATGCAGGAAATCTCACTTATTTAATATTTCTAAATCAAATTAAATTTGTCTTGTTGGCAGTTACCTCCCAAGGTTGGTAATTTGACCAATATCAGTTGTCCAGGGTGAGCTTCTCCACATCCCTTGATTGGTATAAGACCTCTCTACATGTTATGGACTGAATGTGTTTACCGAAAATTTATATGTTGCTATCCTAATCCTCAAGGTGATGGTATTAGGAAGATGGAGCTTTCATGAATATGATTAGTATTTTTGTAGAACAGACACCAGGATGCTCTCTCACCCCTTCTATGTGAAGACAGAGCAAGAAGAACCAGGAAGTGGGACCCCACCAGACACTGAATCTGCCAGCATCTTGATCTTTGATTTCCAAGCCACCAGAACTATGAGAAATAAATTTCTGTTGTTTATACCTAGTCTATGGTATTCTGTTATAGCAGCCTAAACAAACTAAGACACTGCTCAAAGTGTGGTCCTCAGAAGCTTGTTAGTAATACTAGAATCTTGGGTCTCACCCCAGACCTAATGAATTAGAATTTGATTTTTTTTTTCTTTATTAATCCTCACCTGAGGATATTTTTTCCAGTGATTTTTAGAGAGAAAGAGTGGAAGGGAGGGGGAGAGACAGAGAGAGAAACATTGATGTGAGAGAAACACACCGATTAGTTGCCTCCCAAACATGCCCCTTTAGGACCGGGCATTGAGCCTACAACCTAGATACGTGCCCTTGACTAGAATAGAACCTGGGACCCTTCAGTCTGTGGGCTGACGCTCTATCCACTGAGCAAAACCGGCTAGGGCTAGAATTTGCATTTTAACAAGAGACTCAGGCAATTCATATGCACATTATAGTTTGGGAGGTACTGGTGTAAGAGACTTGGAGGCCTATACAGTCCTGAAAACTTAAGGAGGGTCCATTGGTCTTCAGATGTTCATGATGATTGCTGAAATAATTATTGTCCAGTCTTTTGACGTTGATTAGAACGTAGGCGTTTCCACTTCCTCTGGGTTTGTATTGCTCCATCAATGGAACCTGCGTGGGCAGGTCCATGCTACTCTCAAAGCACCAGCATCCATTTCCCACCCTCTGGGAACCATCACACCCTAGACATTCAGGGCCAACAATCTCCTCCCACATCACTATTTCTGTTCCTAAGGAGTGTAAGGGGGAGGGAGTGCCCAGGTGGGGCCCTACACAGGCTGGTTTCTCAGCAATCTGTCAGACACTTTTTTTCTGCTGTGAAATGGGTCTCAGGTGTGGTTGGCTGGTGACTTCCCTTAGGAGGAAGGACACATGAATCAGAGCCAGAGGCTCCTTCACAATATGGGGAAACACTAGAGGAAGTCAGTCCCGACTCAGGTTCAAGTTGGACCAGTGAGGGGGTTTGGCTGTGTTTTGTCCTATGAAATAATCCAGATGTGGGTGGGCCACTACAACTCTTTCTCAAGGCAATGAGTACTTCCTGAATCAACATCAAGACAGGCTCTCTAACACAGGGTTTCAGTTCATTTGGATGCTTTTCCCCTCCCACAACAAAAAATTAAGACTTTCCAGGACATTTTAATTATTGTGACATGACAACAGAAAATTTGGAATTACGGCGATTCAGGAAATTCAAAATGTGAGACTTTTTTTGGGGAGTAGGTAATTGATGTTTGGGGAAAAATAATTTGATTAGAACCCCTAATCCACTTTATTGTAATTGAAAAGAACAAAACAGATGCTGTCACCATAGTGTTTAACTGACTAAGCTTTTGGAAATTCATTTATTGTTATGAGGTAGCACTTCTTAAAGGAAAGGGGAAAAACATCACTACAAAAGTTTAGCATGAAATAAGTTTCAAGATAAATATTCATTAAGTTCCAGGTTTTATTATACTTTTGCAAATAAAAGTAGGATCTTAAAAACCAGCTTGAGCCAGATTTCAGGTTAATTGTGCCCAGATTTGCCCTGGTCTAATCTCTCCTGACCTTTTGTTCCTATAATTAGAATCATTGCCTACATCACTGTTAGCTAAGGAGACCTAATATTTAGATAGAGCTATTTTAAAATTTCTATTAAATTGGGTGCAGTCACGTTCTCATGTGAGCTCACAAGTCTTCAGATCCAGGGTGAAGGCTGTTTCTCATTTAAACATTGTCAAACGAAGAAGGATGATTCAATTGCTCCTGAGTTTTGCATACGTCAGCATAGTAGAAGCTTAGTCATGCAAATCCCTATTACTTAGCATGTCCTTAGCCCAGAAATACAGAGCTGTGTTTCCATATTTTATCTTTGTTTGTAGTTGAAAGCATGCCTTCTATTGTGCTTTTAAAGAACAGATGTCAGGACAATGTTTAAAGCACATAACCCAAGTATTGAAAAATGTTTTTTCTACTTAAAAAAAAAAAGAATCCACAATAATGAATGCAGTCTGCCAGTTTGTATTTTCAAGGAATATTTTAACTGTTGAGGGACTTTCCAGCTCCTACCCTTTAAAAATTGCCCTCAAACCGCCAAAGAAGGCCAAAGCCATCTTGAACTAACAGATTCTTTTGTAGACTCACCAAGACAGCAATAGATGTCAGCTTTTCAAGGATTGAAACTCTCTTAGAACTTCAGGACTCTGTGTCACGTTCTCATTTATTGAATGAACAACACATGAGGGAAGCAGTAATGGACACACTTTCTCTGAAGATCTCGATGGGGATGAACCAGAGGCATGTTAGTGCTCAGGAAAGATCAGTTGTGGGGGCTGTAAGGGTTGGAGGAGAGATGAATGCAGAGGATGCACCACTTCTCTGGGGGAATGGTAGTTGCCTTGGCAGGAACTGAAAGAGTAATAGATGGGACAGATGGTCCAGGGTCAGGAATCAAGTTCGATTCTGTGTAGGGTGGTGATGAAGGGTACTCAGACAGGGAAACAAAGCGGTGGGCAGAGCACACCCAACAGGAAGGCATATAAAGGTCACAGCCTATTTACTCATACTAGCAACCATTGGCGGCCATTTGTCTGAATGTCATGCATGGTAAGATTGGGCCAGCTCCCAGTAAGGAAAGGTGAGGTTCCCCACCTTGTCTCACAAGATAACAGTTTGGGGGTGGAGGGAGATAACAGGCAGGTAAACTGCAGTCAAAAGCATGGAGCTGGAATAGACTTTTGAGATGGACTAGAACAGTTTAAAAGGTAGGTTTTTAAATGTCCCAGGGCCTCAGCTTGTCATCTGTAAATCAAAAGTTTTCATTCGAAGGGAATCATATTGCTAATGCAGCCGCAGGACCCAGAGTCAAACCCAGGCCACTCCACTCCACTATGTCCGCATTTTACCTCTCTTAAGACTATTTGGCAAATTAGTACTCACAGTAACAGGGGCCTGGAAGTCAGACAAGATGTGGCCTATAAAGAAGCAACATTATAATGATTTTAGTCTAACGCTCTCCCAACTGAGCTATTTCGGCTCGTCCTGTATAATGATTTTAGAAAGAGACTCTAACCTCTACTTTCCAATTTATCTGGGTAGTGAGTGGGTGTCAGGTGTGGGAGAAAAATTACAAGGAGCAAACAAAAGTTTGGTGCTGGAACCAGGTACCTGTGCCCTTAATTATTCTTTGACAAGCAGTATCTGTGGATGAGGATATTAGTATGGAATTCTTCTGTCCAGAAAAACAATGTACCAAGGTCTTCGGGCACTTCTCACAGTTCTTTGCAAACAACTCTTTTGTTTCTGTTGGTAGTGGATTCATGCAAGTGATTTCAAGGGCATCCAATTGAATCACTGTTCTGTAGAGATTTGTTTCAGGAGCAAGCTTCATAGGGGCAGGGAGGTGTGCAGGGCCAGAAATGAATGGGCAGTGAGAAATGCACCTGGTCGGCAGCACGGCCATTTTTTTTCTTCTGCGATGTCTTTGCTAGACCATTCACTCATTCAGCAAGAAAGTGTAAGATCCACAGTCTCTGGAGCGCTTCCCAGTTCTACTGCAAGTGATGGGGCATTCAAGGTACATCCCTGCCCTTAAGAAACTTATGCTCTATAGAGAATCCAAAACATGCATTTGAAGTACTTGGGGAGATAATTACAAGGTAACTCACAATTCCTTCTCCTTTGAAGTAAAAGATCAAAGGAGCTGTGTTACAGTGGGTCTTCATGTTGGAGCCTGTATGGATTGCCCAAGTGCTCCGGAGGCATTTAGACTGGAGGTGAAGAGGGGCCAGGACTAGGTTTTAGTGACTTGTCTTTCCCACTTCCTCCCCTGGGTCAGCTTCCTCACCATGAGCCTGGGAATTACAGTTCTGGGTCTGACTCACCAGGATGTTGTAAAGATGGGGAGACATGGTCTGTCGTGCACTTTCCGCCCTTTGACAGAAAGGCTCTTCTAGAGATGAATAGAGGGTGTTAGTGCTGAAGATAGCAGTTTCGATTTGCATTTCCATGTGCTAGACAACCTAATCCACCCTGTCTAAACATGGAAATCCCATAACTCTGCCCAACTCATCACTCCATTAATCCACTTAACCCCTGGCCAATGCATAATCTAAATATTTAATCTTGTCTATTTGTTATCTGTGTTTATTCCATGTTAATACGTGGTCTGAATCTCTGTTCTGTTTATCCGAATTGGTGGAATCTAACTTCAGCTAGGAGTATTGCAAGGAGGGGATGGAGAGTGTCTTATCTATTTCTTTCTTTGCTGGCACCTAGTACTGAACTTGGGCACATAGTAGGTGTTCATCAATTGTTTGATATTAAAGGGCAAGAAGCTTTCAGGGCAATTTTTTTTTTTTTTTTTGTCATTTGCAAAGGGATCTTTTATTATTGCCATGGAAGAATCTTACAGTTTCAAATGCTCACCATAGTGCCTGGCGTGGATGAATGATCTTTGGTCCTACTATGGGAGCAGTAGAATATAAAAAAGGAGGACTGCTCTAGAAGGCAGGAGACTTGGAATCTGTTTTTGGTTTTACAGTAAGCTGGTATATGAAGTTGGTCAAGTCCTTAAAGCCTCTAGGCATCAGTTTTCTTATCTGTCACATGGACAGATGGCATTTAGTGAACTTGGAACTGCTTTGGCTCTAATGCCTTTCTAGGAGCATGTCTGGGAGTCACGGTTTAAAGAGAGGCACGAGGAGGCACCAATTGTTGGAATGAGCATTTCTTCCCACTATTGACACTCAGGGATCTGGGGACTGGGCAGGGAAACGGGGTGCCTGTTCTCTTCTAAGCCTCCTACTCACGGTCTGTCCTTCACAGCCTGGGCTCAGGACTCCAGACATCTGCTCATTCCATCTGTATCAGCTAATGTTTATCCATTGCCCCTGGATGCCTGGGCCTGGAGTCACCTGGGGGAGGGCATGTGCAGAGGGCTGGAGTGGGACTTGATTACACCAAAGCGTCCATGTGGACTGTGGGAGGTAGGAGAATGAAGGAGATCCTAATTTATTGCTCAGTCATGTTTATTTTCACTCTGGGCTGGTTCGGGGCATTTTTCTTAATGTATTAGGGTCATAATTTTACCAACTTTAAGGATGCTTGAAAGCAGTGAGAGAGTGAGAGAGAAAGAAAGAGAGAGAGGAAAAGAGAGAGATATTCTTATTTTCTTATATTTTTTCCAGTACAATTTTTTGATTTTTTAAATAATTAGCCCTTCTAGCTAAATTGATTTCCTTCTCACAGATCACTACACCCGTCACCATCTGATCATGATTAGTTTAATTTGTCTAGAGAATAATTAGGAACTGATTTAGCTATTTTTAAAAGGCTCCCTCCCTCTGGCCAGTGTGGCTCAGTTGGTTGAGTGTCATCTGTGCACCAAAAGGTTGCTGGTTCAATTCCCAGTCAGGGCATATGCCCAGGTTGTGGGCTGGATTCCTGGTGAGGGCACATGTGGGAGGCAACTGATCAATGTTTCTCTGTCACATACTAATAGTAGATGCTTTTTTTTCTCTCTCTCTCCCTTCCTCTCTCTCAAAACATCAATAAAAATATTAAAAAAATAAAAAGTTTCCTCTTTTTTTACTTTCCTCCAGGAATCTAAACGACTGGGTCCTTAAGAATAACAGTACTACCTACTATTTATCAAGCACTGCACCAGGCCTCATGTCAAGTAGTTTACATAACTCGAAATGGTAAATATCTCCATTTTACAGATGAGGAAATTAAGGTTCAGAGAAGTTAATTGGGATTGAAACAGGTTTGCTGGATTTGTTCCTCTCCTGAAAATTGAGTCCTTAGAAAATGGGATTAAAGCATGTTTTGGAGAGCCAAAGGCAGTGAAATATGCCCGAGCTGAGAGAGGCAGAAGTGGCAGGCAACTTAGGGCTCGTGCTCTTAGGAACAAAGGCAGCAAAAAGGAGGAGAAGGTTGCCTGCAAAGAAGGGGAATTAATGCCCCACTCTCTTTCCCTGGGCTATGCCTAGTGATTACTAGAGTCAACTCAGGCTTTGGTAAATAATCGTTATTACTGTTGCTGCCTTTTGCATCTTTCAACATTGGAAAACTTACCCTCTAGAGGGTGCAACTTTTGTAGTGTTTTAGTTCATTTATCCACAGTGTTAGATCCTGTGTTAGGGACGGCAACTGAAAAGATGAGTAAGGCGTACTCCTTACCATCCAGCGGTTCAGTTTAGTTCCTCAAGGTTTCTCAGCACCTGGCTGAATTGAGAACACGGTGTCCAGTCATGGGTGTGTGGTCCCCTGGTCCTAAATGAATCTTAAGCTACATGAGAGCCATAATCCAGTTCTCTTTGTAAGCACAGAGTTCTGCAATGACCCCCATGAACTAAGTGAGTGATTTCAAGCGGCCTGCCCAGGGCAAACTCCTCAGAGGCACTAGTGGGGTTACTGCAGAGCAATGATTAACTTTTTAAATATGTGTCCCATTCAATGGTCATTTAATAGGAACTTGTTCTGACAGCCCATGACAATGTTTTCTGTGTTAAATTTATGCTCTTGCAGAAAGAACAATGTCTGCCAAGCTATCAAGGCATTGCCAGGGTGGTGCTTTTAAAAATCACGTTTTGATGGTCGTGGAAAAGATGTCAAAGTTTTCTAAGTCTTGAACTGTTTTCCTGATTTATTTTTTTTGTTACTGATCTTTTCCATCTGACTCTTTGGAAATAGCAAAAGGAGGAAAAGAATGTTAGGATAGCAATATTAGGGTGATAGAGATGTGGCTACATGTAAAGCCAGTGAACATATGGGCTCTTAAATTAGGAATGATTCCGAAACATTGGCCAAAATATTTCCTGTTATTTGTAGTAGTATTGCTTTATTTTTCAAAGTTGAATTTTGTCAGGAAAGGTGAGGATGACTTAACTTTTGTTTAAAGAACAATATATGGGAAGACCAAAGACAGCATAGAAGGTAGAGGGAGGAGAGGAGGAACCAAGATGGCGGCATAGTTAAACAACTAATCTGTTGCCTCACACAACAATTTCAAAAACACAACTAAAAGACAGAAACGTCTACCACCCAGAACCACGGGAAAGCTGGCTGAGTGGAAGATTTACAGCTGAGAAGAGAAAGGAGCACAATCGCTGAAAAGCTGAGGTACGGAGGCACGCGAATCGGGCCGGCGGCGGGCGGCTGGGTGCGCGGCTTTTCTTCAACCCGCAGGGAGACAAGCTCCCGATCACTCTGAAATCCAGTTTCTGGGGACACTCGGGGACCCAGACGCCTACGGGGAGAAGCTGGACTCTCGGCCATCGGGTCGGAAAGTGAGAGTGACTTTTTTGCAGAGGTGCGCCCAGCAATCATTGTTTACTGCGCTGGAGCGTGGGGCGCAGGGACTTGGAAACGTGGAAAGGCAGAGACGGCTGACGGCAGCCATTGCCGTTGGCCACGCCCCAGCCTAGTGACGCCCTGAGACCCCGCCCCGCCCTGAGGCCCCGCCCTGAGGCCCCGCCCCGCACATTCTACAAACCCGCCCAGGCTCCACACAGCGGCTTTTACATATAAATGGCCTGTTCTGTGGCAGCTTAACCAACTACAGCTCCAGACTGCTCCAAAACCGCCCAAGCAAAGGAGGAGAAAACTAGCCCTTGCTGTAGCTCCTGCTGGGGAACACACAGTACACAAGGGTACACCAAGAGTGTCCACCTCAAGTAACTGGGAGGCTGACCCGTTGAACCAATAGGACACCTAGTAGACAAAACTACCCTACCAACTCAGGGAGGCAGAGAATATGAGAAGGCAAGGAAACAGATCACAAACCAAAGAAATGGAGGAGAATAAGCGACTGGACATAGAGTTCAAAACCACGGTTATAAGGTTTTTCAAGAATTTCATGGAAAAGGCCGATAAATTCAATGAGACCCTTGAGGATATGAAAAAGGACCAACTAGAAATTAAACATACACTGACTGAGATAAAAAATATTATACAGAGACCCAAAAGCAGACTAGAGGATTGCAAGAATCAACTCAAAGATTTGGAATACAAAGAGGCCAAGGACACTCCTCCAGAGAAGCATGAAGTGAAGAGAATTCAGAAAGTTGAAGATAGTGTAAGAAGTCTCTGGGACAACTTCAAGCAAACCAACATCAGAATTATGGGGGTACCAGAAGAAGAGAGAGAGCAAGATGCTGAAAACCTATTTGAAGAAATAATGAACGAAAACTTCCCCCACCTGATGAAAGAAATAGACTTACAAGTCCAGGAAGCGCACAGAACCCCAAACAAAAGGGATCCAAAGAGGACCACACCAAGACACATCATAATTAAAATGCCAAGAGCAAAAGACAAAGAGAGAATCTTACAAGCAGCAAGAGAAAAACAGTTAGTTACCTACAAGGGAGCTCCCATACGATTATCAGCTAATTTCTCAACAGAAACCATGCAGGCCAGACGGGAGTGGCAAGAAATATTCAAAGTGATGAATAGCAGGAACCTACAACCAAGACTACTCTACCCAGCAAAGTTATCATTCAGAATTGAAGGGCAGATAAAGAGCTTCACAGATAAGAAAAAGCTAAAGGAGTTCATCACCACCAAACCAGCATTATATGAAATGCTGAAAGGTATTCTTTAAAAAGAGGAAAAAGAAGAAGAAAGATAAAAATTATGAACAACAAATACATATATATCAATAAGTGAATCTAAAAGTCAAATGAATTAAAAATCTGAGGAACAGAATAAACTGGTGAACTTAATAGAATCAGAGGCATAGAATGGGAATGGATTGATAATTCTCAGGGGGAAAGGGGTGTCTGTGTGTGGGGAGTATGGGAAGAGACTGGACAAAAATCATACACCTATGGATAAGGATAGCGGGGGGGGAGGTAAGGGAAGAGGGGGGGTAGGAACTGGGTGGTGGGGAGATATGTGGGGAAAAAGGAGAAACAATTGTAATCTGAACAATAAAGATTCATTAAATAAAAAAAAAAAAAAAGAACAATATATGATGGATAGTGCTTCATTATCCCTATATATAAACTTGTAGAGAATGGTTTACTATGGGTGGTATTAAAAACTGGTTCTGCCTGGCCAGTGTGGCTCAGTGGTTGAGCATCAACCCAGGAACTAAGAGGTCACCAGTTTGATACCTGGTCAGGGCACATGCCCGAGTTGTGGGCTTGATCCCCAGTGTGGGGGTTGCAGGAGGCAACCGATCCATGGTGTTTCTCTCTCATCAATGTTTCCCTCTACTCTTTTCCCTTCCTCTCTCTAAAAATAAATGAAAACATATTTAAAACAAAACAAAACTGGTTCTACAATGGGAATAAAAAAACAAAGGGGACAACTGTAATACTTTTAACAATAAAGATAAATTAAAATAAAATAAAAACTGGTTCTAAGATATTGGTGGGAAATTTATTTGGACTACATTTAGATGTTTATTTCGATTTTGTGTATATGGGGATAGTTCTGAGGGACGCTTGGCCAAAGGAAGCTGACCGATATTTCTTCCTGTACAGAGAGCATGCTAGGAGACCACGCAGAAACTCCTCAGCAACAACAGGGCACGGGACCTAATGAGAGCGGGGACTTGCTATGTGCCAGACATGGTAGGTTCTTGAGAAATTATTTAATAATTGTTTGGTTGAATGACACATTTCCCCCCTCCCTCTGTCCATTGATGAGAGCAGATCTAGGTAGAGATTAGTTTCTGTGAATAACAGTCTCACTGTACTTCTGAAAGCTCGGGTCCTATTTTTCCCCCCTTTTCTCTTTTTTATGTTCTTTCTTTGAAGTGAAGAAATAATTTTTTTTTTAAAATTACATTTTATATTCAATATTATTTTGTATTAGTGTCAGGTATACAGCATAGTGGTTAGACAATCATATACTTATCTCTGGGCCTATTTAAAGATGGCTGACTCTCACTTTGGGAAACAAAAATGTGCAGGTACATGCCAAAGCTTGTAACTTTGGTATACCCATCAGCCCAGTAATTTTGCCTCTAGAATTTATCTTAAGAATAAATTGTGCCCTGGCCCGTGTAGCTCAGGTTGAGTGTCGTCCCTAGCACCAAAAGATCGCTGGTTCGATTCCCAGTCAGGGCACATACCCAGGTTGTGGGGTTTGATCCTGGTCTGGGTACATGCAGGAGGCAACCAATTGATGTTTCTCTCTTACATCAATGTCTCTCTCCCTCTCCCTTCCTCCTTCTAAAAATCAATAAAATTAAAAAAAAAGAAAACATCATGAAAAAACATTTAATGAGAGTTTCCTTTTAAATGAAAGCTCAACTTTATAGTAACCACCTGCAGCTAAATTTGATTGTAACGCAAATGGTGTAACATGTGGAGGGAAGCTGTTTGACCTTGGAGACTCTATCTTTTCTGAAATCCAGAGTTTAGTGTTGATTTAAAACAAAAATGTTACCTAGAAACAATTTTTCCTGCTTACATTTCTGGAAAGCACCCAGGAATGAACTCAGCTCCAATCAGGCAGGCAAATGGGCATGCACAGCAACTCTCATGATTTTATCAAGTGCAAATGTGATGTATGTAATATGACAAATGCTAACGGGGAGGCGCAGAAGAAACTTTGTTGTAACAAATGTGCTATTTAATTCCTTTATCTTTAAGACATGAAATAGCAATCTTCCCAAGAATTTCTAAACAGGGAGCATTTTCCAAGTCTACTATGTGATTCTGATGTTAGGTTTCCATGAAAAAATATTTTATCAAGTGTCAACTGCTAAGCTAGCACTAATGGAACCTCTGACCTCTTTTGTTTCTCTCAGTGGGGGTTGCTGGGGGTGATTATACCCCATGCCCACACCTCACTCTAGCTGAGATTAGTTGTAGTTATTGATTAGCTAGCTGGACTAGAAGAATAATGGGTTGTGCACTGATGAGTAGCTAAAATTTTCGCAGCACTTCTGCTTTCACGTAGATTATTACATGCAATCCTTTTTTTCAACCTTATGAATATTACTATTTAGAACTGAAAAAAGTGAGTTAGCCCTATATGGAAACCTATAAGTGACATAGCTGAGATTTGAACCCAAGTCTTTGACACCAAATCCTATTCTTTCCCACAACTTTCTGCTGGTTGGAGTCTCATTAGGGACAAAGTGCTACATAATATTTGGTCAGCAATTTCCTAGATTAAATCGATGTATTAGGTTTTTTTTAAAAAAAATATTTTATTGATTTTTTACAGAGAGAAAGGGAGAAGGATAGCGAGTTAGAAACATCGATGAGAGAGAAACATCGATCAGCTGCCTCCTGCACACCCCCTACTGGGGATGTGCCCACAACCAAGTACATGCCCTTGACCGGAATCGAACCTGGGACCCTTCAGTCCGCAGGCCGACGCTCTATCCACTGAGCCAAACTGGTTAGGGCTGATGTATTAGTTTTTATAGGTTAAACAATAATAATAGAGATTTATTTTCATGACCCAGTGCACGAAATTCATGCACATTAAAAGGGAATTAATTAGAGAAAATATTTTAATATTGCTATTTGCCCTTTCTCTATAATAGAAGTGTCAGAGATGAAAGAAAATTAGTAAAATGTATATGAAAATCTTCCTCCTGTCAGAGTCTGGGGCACGCCACGGGAGCCAGAGTCAAGTCCCTGCCCACCCATGTGTGCCTCAAAATCACGCAAGACCCAGACCCAGCCAGCCCCACCCCCATTGGGCTAGATCCAGACCCAGCCGGCCCCCCCCCCCCATCAAGCCACGCTGGGTGGGGGTGCTGCCTGAGGTCCCCTGGCCCGGGCTGGGGGGCATGGCCTGAGGTCCCCAGTCAAGCCCTGTCAGGCAGAGGGACACAGCCTCAGGTCCCCTGGCTTGGTGCCAGGGTGGGGTGTATGGCCTGAGGTCCCCCGGCCCAGGCCAGGGCAGGGGGCACGCCTCGATGTCCCCGTCAATCCCCATGGGTGGGGGCATGGCCTGAGGTCCCCTGGCCTGGTTGCTGGGGTGGAAGGCGGGGCCTGAGGTTCCCTGTCAAGCCCCTCCAGGTGGGGGGTGCAGCCTCAGGTCCCCATGCCCTGGCCCAGTGCCACACAGCCTCAGGTCCCTGCTGGTTGCTCGTGAAGGCTCATTACGGGAACTCAGCCTCCACTGTGGGCAGAGCCATCTTGTGTTATGGAATCCCCACCTCTGCTGTGGGCACAGAGATCTTGTGTTACAGAATCCCTGCCTCTGTTGTGGGTGCAGCCATCTTGTTATGGCGTGATGGTCAATTTGCATATTCCCTTTTTACTAGATAGGATAGTATATTTCAAAATATTTTAGGTGTTTTTCAAATATTTATTTATTTCTCTTTTTTCTTGTTTGCTCAGTCCTTCCACCCCCTCAAATATTTATTTTACACTAACTCTAAAGATAAATATTATGTGATATTACTTTACAACATGAACAAAGTTTTTAATTTATAGTATCCCTAAAAATAACTGCAAACATTCTCACTGGAGTGAACTTTTAATTCTTTTTTCAACTTGAGAATCTGAAATTGGATAAATAGTTAAGATTCTAATGGCAGACAATGGAAATAGAAAACATGACCTTCAGTACCTAATTCCATGTGAACAATTGTCTCTTTGGCAGACTTACAATAGATTTTCTGTGATGTGCGAATCAGTTTGGACACCGATTTAGCAAGTGGCAAGTTAGGGGTTACATTTGGAGTTCTTGAGAATATTTGACATCATTAATGTTAACATCCTTTTATGAAATGGATGCCTTTAGGGAATGGACACATATTATCTTACTACTCTCAAAATTACCTTTGAGGGTTAGGCATTCCATTTGTATCACTTATTGCCATCATTATGACTAATGACAGTGGCAAGGAGAAACTGAGGCCCTGCACTCAGATGAGGTATCTGGGGCCACATAGGTACAGAAGGCTCTTGGCACATCCTCTGTATGAGGGTGGGTAGGACCTAGATGGGAGATAACTTAAGCACTTAAGTCTTAGGAGTCAAAGACAGACTAGAGTAATGGCCCTCAAATTTTATGAGGGTGAGGACCCCTTGTTAATATGAAAGAATTTAATGAGCCTTGTGTGATAATTGTTATACTTTTAATTATCTTGTTGCTGGAAACTACTGGGTAGAAGCATGAATTTGCAACCTAGTTATTACCTCCTGGGAACAGTGGCCTACAGGGTAGGAAGGAGCCACTGAAGAAGAGCAAGGAACCCTGAAGTTTTGGGGCCTTATCTGGATATTAACACTTCAAAATTCTTGCTTTCAATGGCCTCTCTTTGCTTTTCTTACACTCTTTGCTCTGAGAGTCTGGGGTTAGGACTATGAGAGTGAGTTTTCTAAGCAAATCTCCTATTTTGTGCGTCTGAAACTGGACTCCAAGCAAACTCCAATGGGTCCATCGAGCTAGATATTCTTGTTCTTGGTTTAGTTCCTGGTGAGACACTTTTTTGCTCAATCTTCCCCCTCCTTAATTCCCTCCCCCCCAACAGAGCTGTCTGCCTACTATCTATGAGTCTGTCTCTATTTTGCTTGTTAGTTCATTAAATTCCATATATGAATGAAATCATATGGTTCTTGTCTTTCTCTGACTGACTTATTTCATTTAGCATAATGTTCTCTAGGTCCACCCATGCTGTCACAAAGGATACAATTTTCTTCCTTTTTATGGCCGAGTAGTATTCCATTGTGTAAATGTACCACAGCTGTTTTATTCACTAATCTGCTGAGGGACATTTGGGCTGCTTCTAAATCTTGGCTATTGTAAATAATACTGCAATAAACATTGGGGTGCATATGTTCTTTTGAATCAGTGTTTTGGATTTCCTCAGATAAATTCCCAGAAGTGGAATCACTGGGTAGTCCAGAAAATTGCTGACCAAATATTATGTAGTACTTTGAGGTAACCCCATACTGCTTCCTCAGTGACTACACTAATCTGCATTCCCTCCAACACTGCACAAGGGTTATGTTTTCTCCACAACCTCGCCAGCATTTGTTGCTTCTTGATTTATTGGTAATAGCCATTCTGACAGGTGTGAGGGAGACACTGTTAATGATGAACTTGACTCCTTTGTATTAGTGAACATTGAGGTAATTGTTAGGAATCTTGCCAAGTTATCTTTTGATATAAATTATGCAGAAATATAAATTAGTTTCCAGACCTGGTGACAAATCCTTCCCCCCTCTTACCTTGTTTTCTGAATTCCCCAAACCATGTGTAGCATATTTGTATAATAAAAAGAAATTTTGCCCTGGCCTGGTAGCTCAGTTGGTTAGAGTGTTGTCCCGATACGCCAAAGTTTCAGGTTCGATCCCCAGTCAGGGCACGTATAGAAATCAACAAATGAATGCATAAATAAGTTAAACAAAATCTCTCTCTCTCTCTCTCTCTCTCTCTCTCTCTCTCTCTCTCTCTCAAATCAATGAATAAATAAAATTAAAAAAAATGAATTTTAAAGTATACCAACTTTAATCTCTCTACTTGGAAATCCATTTATTTTTCTTTCTTCCTGCCATTCTACTCCTTGCTGACTAATAGAAGCAAGCATGCTACTAATTATGTTGCTTGTGTAAGACCACAGTGGCCTGGAGGACTGTGTGCCCTTAGGGAATGCTTGCATCTAATGGGATAAGACTGGAGAACATGTTTGTGGGTTGGTGGATGTTTTGGAAACTGTCTACCAAACTGATCTGGACTGTGTATAAGAACAATAATTTTCCAGGCAGGGCTTTTTGTTGTTATTGTTATTGTCTATCAAGCTCAGTGGTGGCTCAGCATGAGCTCTGCCATGATAAGAGTAGTTGACAATTGGGATAGAATAGGGGATACTTCACTTCTGCTATCCTGGCTCTGTGGGAGGTTGAGGGTTTGTGGGGCACTAACATGGTAATCAGAAGTGAAATTTCACCCATGCGATATAGATACCCTACCCGAGCTAGACTGGTTTCTCTCTCTTTGAAGGATAAATTAAGCTGTTTATTCTTCTGCTGTTTATTAGCTCTGCCTGACCTGATTTCCATCACCCAGAACATGGAAACTTGGTGTCTTAAGTTCTCTGGCTGAGGAGTCACCATGTCCTGAAATAAACATTGTTTCACACGCGTCTCATTGTGTTTGATTTATAACACTTCAGAGCAGAGCACGGAGGGAGGGAGAAAGAAATGCCAGTGAATTTACTCTCTAGGCCAACTTCTGTGTACCGTGGCCTTTTCCAGACAGGTTATGGATTTGATTGTCCAGCTGTCCAGTTTCTTTAGGAAAAATATTTCTAATCTCAAGAGAAGGCTTCCAAATGTCTGACACTAGTATCTAACCTGAGTCACACCTGCTATTCGCTGACATAACCAGCCTGCGTGTGTCTGTAGGTCGCAGTGGCTGGTGGGTAGAGAGGAAATCCTGCCAGCTCAGTTGCCCTTACTTGCCTCACAGCCAAGGTCACCACTTCATCTGCAGGATGCCAGGAGGTAGCAACTTGAAGATCCCTTGGGCCATTGCGAGTCCCCACACTCCTCAGCCTCTGGATTTGTCCAGAGAATATGGTGCACTCATGGGAAGGCGTGATGGCTTAGTGGTTAAAGGCACAGCCCTGTTTTAGTCCCAGCCCTGTTACTTACTAGCTCTGTGAACTTGAGTAGTTCACTCTCTCTCTGTGCTTCTTTCCTCACCTGCTATTGAACACTGTCTCCTACAGTTCCCGGTTCCCAGCGATCCTTTCTGTCTCA